>NC_088364.1:34724504-34802004 GCF_034508935.2 Berghia stephanieae | reverse complement strand
TGATTTAGAGGTTAACTTTCCAAACGGGGGATTAAGTTCAATTGTTGTAAAGATCATCTTAAAGAGACTTCTTTTGACACTGGGGACACTTAGAGTTTATCTTACCTCTCTGTCTACCCAGCTGTGATGTTTGAAACAGTGCCAGACAAGGCAAGAAAGAAAAAAAAAAAAAAAAGACATCTCGAAAATTCAGCCTGCCTCTTCTGGGGAGGTCGAGGAAGTCTGATATCTCGGGATGAGATGAACTTTTATTGAGTAAAGAATATGTGTGGTAATCTGGCAAAACCCGTGGGATGTCTGAAAAATTCGAATCCCATATTATTTCATATGTCAATAGAGGCAATATTTTTGGACAAAATGCAGTTTGAATTTTGTAATTATCTCGATTAGGTATTCACATTTGAAGGGATGGGGTTAAAACTTTTAAAGGAGAAAATGGATTTTAAAGAAAGACATACATATAGAGCTCAGAAAAAAACTGAATTAAATTATCTATAATCTTCAAATTGTAAAATCGTTTCGTGACTATAGTTAGATGGATAATAAAAACGTTGAATCAAAAAAACAAAAATCTTGCAGATAACGATGTTTCACCTTTATTCGCTCGAATCTCAAAACTAGCTCGTGCGACATCCGACGGGTTTTGCCAAATCGGCACACATATTAATATATTATCGTACAAGCTAGTAATCACGCATTTTAAATTGGCTGATTCATACTACGCCATAATTATCACATTGGTTTTTCCATTACCAGATCTCAGAACCTTTTAGTAAAACGTTTAGTATTGTTAAATACATTTGGTCTCAATATATCTCAAGGTAAATATTATATGCTAATATTTATATATATATATATATATATATATATATATATATATATATATTATATATATATATATATATTGCTTGTTGATGCGTCTTATGAGCGTCTGCCCTTAGTTTCATCTTTTGATCTTCAATTAATTAACTTGATTAATAACACGAAGAGATATTTGTCGCCACTGTAATTCCAGATATTTCCCTAATGAATTAAGTTGACAGGCACTCGCAAGTCGTGAGGGAAAAAAGAGAGAGAGAGAGAGAGAGAGAGAGAGAGAGAGAGAGAGAGAGAGAGAGAGAGAGATAACTTAGAAACATACAGGGAGACGAAAGAGAAATATATAACAACGGTGAAAATGTGGTATCTTGACGTGAAAAACAATCAATCAGTACTGAGCGTGGTTAATGACCGGTTAAGTCACAATGATATGTATGACCTCAACGTTTTCTTCTTGGGTAAGACATTTGACACTTATTATCCTACTCGCCTCAAAATGAGAATGCTCCTAATTTACATATCTAAACCAAAAAGAGAAGTTGCCTGTAATCTAGAACAGAAAAGGGGCAGCGTGGCTCAGCGGTACGGTCTTTGCTTCGTACTCAAAAGGTAACTGTGCGGCGCTGCACTGCGGCTGACGCCTGGGTTATTCCAGTCTTCCCTTGGAATAGACCCTAAAGACAAATTTCCCCTTGGGGATGAATAAAGGGAATTTTATTTTATTTAAACTTGAGATTTTATTTATTTTAAACGAGGAAAAAACTGTACAACAAACTGTCGATAATTTTTTGGTTCTTATTTTAAGTCTTTTAAATTTGTACCAATAGTTGTATGGTGTATGTTTGTATTGTTCTACCTGCCAGATCAATCGTCCAGAACAAACAAAACATCATGTGTAGCATTAAACGTTTATAGTCAAGAAATAATCACTCAACTGACGGTCGGAAAACAATGATAAAAACCAAGTGACGAAATATTAATATATTATATATGCTCATTGCATAGTCTCTTAAACCAAATGTATAGGGTGTCACAGAATAGAACCAATAACAAATCGTATTTATTCTGAAACTAACAAAGATATCATTATTAAATTTGTTTAAGTTCATTTTTAAAAAGTATCTAAGTTTGTTGTTTCTTTTTTTGTTAATGGGTTTATTTTTTTTTTTTTTCTTTTTTTTTTTTTGCTGTTGTTGCCACGTTTATAAATCATCCACCAAAGAAATTGTCAAAAACACTGGGAGAGAACTTGAGCGACGCATCAAAGTACTTATCACACAAAATGGTGGACACGTTGAAATCCATTACAGATAATATTTGTATTTTGTTTTTAATCGTTAAAAATCTGTTAAGTCATTTTTCGAGATATGGTTTGCGTTAAACAAAACTTGAATTATTTCTCTCTATTTTCGCTAACATTATGTGCTTAGCTGTGCTGTCTGTCATGTTTCTCTGTAAACTATATTCTTATTGGTTCCACACTTCAGGGTATATAGTCTGCAAGTTTATAATATCTCATTGATAGCATTATTTGGACAACAGAGTTTATTCCTGTGAACATCGGCTGTCTTTCATGAAAGATTCTTATCCATATTGATTGCTTCTAGGGGCGTCTAACGATGCTGCACTAAGGGGCTGAATTGTTATTATTATCCTCCATTTTTATAGGTAGCTTAAGAATCAACAAAATGATCGCCAGTTTTGGCTGACAAAATAAAGACAAGAGATGCTGAGCATGGTCCATGGCGATATGGGTGACGAAACTTTGTAAAGCTCTTTACATACTTTACATCAATCGACTCAGATGTGGATGAGTAGCGGGCTAAACTCTAACAGATATTGTTTTTGTGTCAGTTACAAAAAGGAAAGGTTTACATTATATGGACATTATCTATATGTTAGGAAATGACTAAGGTATTTTAAGTGCATTGAGCATGGTAATTCCGTGCAAATGCGCAATTAACGTGTTAACATTTAATATGATTAAAGACGCAATCGACACACGACGATCAAAACCTGTGATGCGTTAATCATTTATAATCACCTGCCCAGTTTGTTGGCATCAACAATAACAAATTAATAGTTGTTTGACGTCACTCGCATTCCAGCTATACGTATTCCGAATATCATATTCCCTTTTATTTTTAAACACTTGTCACAGCCTGTCTCTAATTCATCAACTGGAGTAATTTTGCCGAGATTAACTCTATACTATATGTTATATATACTCAATGATCGAGTGATAATCACAAGGTCGCATCCATACGAGACCTGTAGCTCAGCATTACGGGGTTTTTTTTCCTATGAGTTGTATGATCTCTGAATTTTGCTCATTATGCGCCTATGTGGTCTTGTGGTATGACACTTGGCTTCAGACATGAAGGTCCAGGGTTCTAGTCCCGCTCTGAGCGGTGCATAGTTGAATCCTTGGAAAAGGCTCTTTACTCACATTCTCTCACCGTACTTATGTGTAAAAAAAAAGTACCTGGCCGTTAACAGCATTGCCTCAGACGGAAAAACAGTGTAATATCGCCTTACAGGCCTCATGTCTCGTCCTACATCATACGTGTTTCCCTTTAGTGAATATTGCGCACGCCCTGTAAATGCTCAAGTATTTTTATTATATTCAGATAAAAGATGAGCGCCTGACCGGAAACAAAGTTGTCTGTGTTGAAACATTGAAATAACGCAATACAGGCGAGTTGTCTCGTCCTAAAAAATTACTTGAACTTTTTATTGTGCAATATCCACTAAACGTGCTCAAAGCGCTTTACAAAGGAGTCCCTGGCTAACAGCGACATGTAGGATGTGACATGACGCCTGTTAGGTGATATTATAATTTTCGGACAGAGACAACGATGTTAACGGAAAAGTACTTAATTTACACCTGAACACGGTGAGAGAATGTGAGTAAAGAGCCTTTTCCGAGGACTCAATTATGTGCCCAGCGAGGCTCGAACCCAGGACCTCCAGCTCCGAAAGTGAGTGCCATACCACAAGACCACATAGCTGCACAATCCCACATGTTATCTTCCGCTTTTCGATGAGATCCCTTGTAATGCGCTCTGAGAACATTTTCCATTAAGATTCAATTGTATAAAACTTCGTGATTTGGGGATTTTATTCCAGATGAGAGATCTTCGTCACGACAATGTCGTCCAGTTTATAGGGGCCACCATTGAGCCTGGCATTACCCACATTGTAACAGAGTACTGCGCCAAGGGAAGCTTGGAGGTAAGAATTGGTTCCTTAATATACCGCAAACAATGAAGAGCATTGTATCCCCCTCCTTCTGTCTATTTGTTTGCCTAAAACCTTATCTATCAATATATCTACCCATCACTTGTCTATGTGACTATATTATAAAGAGTATGTACCCCCATCCGTATGTCTATTTGTTTGCCTAAAGACTTATTTAACAATCTATATATCCATTTTTCTATGTCTTTATAAAGAGTACTGTACCCCCATCCGTATGTCTATGTGTTTGCCTAAAAGCGTATTTATCAATATATACATCCATCTGTCTATGTGTCTATAAAAAAGAGCATTGCATCCCCATTCCTATATCTATTTGGTTGCCCAAAGACCTATTAATCAATCTATCTATCCACCATGTGTCTATGTGATTATATAAAGAGTATAGTATCCCCTCCATCTATTTGTTTCCCTAAAGACTTATTTATCAATCTATATATCCTTCTGTCTATGTGATTATATAAAGAGTATTGTATCCCCCTCCATATGTCTATCTGTTTGTCTAAAGACTTATTTAGCAATCTATCCATTTTTCTCTTTGTCTATCGTATTGCCTATCTATTTATATCTTTCTATAGACGTCTATCATGTCTTATCTACCAATCTGACTTTAAAAGAAGCAATTGGTCTACTTCATCTCTCTCTCTCTCTCTCTCTCTCTCTCTCTCTCTCTCTCTCTCTTTCTCTCTCTCTCTCTATCTATCTATCTCTATCTCTCTCTCTCTATCTATCTATCTATCTATCTATCTCTCTCTCCCGCTCTCTCTCTCTCTCTCTCTCTCTCTCTCTCTCTCTCTCTCTCTCGCGTGTGTGTGTGTTTGTGTTTTTTTTCATTATTATTATTATTATTATTATTATTATTATTATTATTATTATTATTATTATTATTATTATTATTATTATTATTATTTCTACTATTATTATTATTTCTATTATTATTATTATTATTATTATTATTATTATTAGCATCATCATCACCCTCATCATCATGATCATTATCATCATCATCATTAAAATAACAAAATAATGATTATTTTTGAAATGTCAAATTTAAGCATTGAGGTCCCAGGTTTGAGAGTTTTTGCCATTATGGGGGTCATTTAAATCGATCGATATTTGAACGTATTTTCTTGACAAATGTTTAAATACGTGGTTTTCCAGAGTACAGCAGTTAACTGGTTAATAAAACAATTCCACAACTCGTGGCTTTTAGAGGAAAACTCTAGTGACTTGTATGGTCTATCGTGTACGATAAATATCTTCATGGAATGATTCATCCTTACTTATCTGTGCGACGTTTTATTTTATGAGCTTAAGATCATCTGAATCAAATTTATGTCAAAATTCCTAGCACTGTTAGTAAGAAGACGTCAAACCTTCTACTTTTCTGGTTCCTAAATCATTGGAAGTGTGTGGTAACCAGTCCTTTGGAGGATAAATAATGAATAGATATTGAATCAAAATGTGGCATATTTTAGTAGTAGGATACATAGACAGAATCTAAGAATTATGGGACGTTTAAGGGAGGATAAATGATTTTTATTGACGACCAGCATATATTTAGGCTAAATAATGAGGAGCCATCACTCTGAAACCAGAAAATCTTTTACACAAGGTATGTATTCAGTCCTCTGAACGAGTAGTTTTACACTTCCAATGAAATAGGAAACAGTTTTTTGACATCACATTTGTCTTCCCTATACTCATACGCTCTTATTTTCCTACAGGACATTTTGGAAAACAGTGATCTCAAGTTGGATGACATGTTCATTGCATCCATTGTATCTGATATCCTGAAGGTGAGAGATTTTGGGGCTTTTATTTCTTGTGCACCTGAAGCGAACTCATCATCTTATCCTCACTTGTGCATGTGTGTGTGTGAGAGAGAGAGAGAGTGTGTGTTTGAATATGTTTGTGTGTATTTGTGTGTGTTAGTTATTTCAATGTCAGGAAAGTATTAGTTGATTAGATAAACTAATCCGTGATTTAATAGTTTAAATGGTGTGTCTTTAGACTTCTAAGTTTAACTTATGTTTGAAATTATAAGGTCACCGGACGCTATAATATATGTAATTTTATGGGTATATTATGTGTCGCTGTGGTGTAGAGTAGAGAAATTGTCCTAACTAAACTGTTGAAAGTTTTGAATATTTCAATTCCAGAAGCCTAATGGATCTATCCTGAAGGACGATTCATGATTGCTTGGATAGAATTTAATAGCCATAACTTGAAGATTTTTTTATTAGAGTGGTTCCATGCTAATGAACATATATTTTTAGACCTACGATCAAAAAGTCTGAACAACAATGTGGAATTGAATGTAAGCTTCAATTTAATATACAAAAATCCATTTGATTCATCTTAACAACGTCATCCTGTTTTGTTGGTAAAGGGGAAACCCGAAACGTCCATTTTATCTGTTTTTGTATATTAAATTGAAGCTTGCATTCAATTTCACATTGTTATTTATTTCTTCGGGCAATATTTACATGATCAAAAGGTCTGAGATTCGATCCCATGTCAAGCAAAGCTGATATTTTGGAACTTTTTTTGTTTTCTTTTATTCTATTTTTATCTGTGGTTTGGTGTGACACTGTTTCATAAACGATATTTTAGATTGTTAGGTTTTGTTGACGAATTATATTAATCTTTCTTTTTCTTTGCCTCGCCCACCGGGCCCATTCCAGGGTATGGTGTACATACATAGCTGTGACGTAATATCTCACGGCGACCTGAAATCCTCAAACTGTTTGGTTGACAGTCGGTGGGTGGTTAAAATTTCAGACTTTGGACTCAACAAGTTTAAAGCTAGTCAAGAAATCCCTGATCACGGAGAACATGCCAGCTATAAAAGTAATCTATTTTGGTTTTCTTTCTTTCCTCCTTTTTCTTTGATTTGTTTTGACTTTGGTATGTTTTTATTTTTGATTTGTTTTGTATTTGGTATGTTTTATTTTGCTTTTTTATAAATTGTCTTTTACTGGGTTTATTTTTGTTGTTGTTGTTTTTGGTTTTATTTTATTTGTATTTGTTTATTTTTAATTTCCTTTTGTTTGTTGGGGATTATTTTGTTAAGTCCATTATCCATAGAATGTAATAGAGATGTTTTAGTGCTGAACTTTAACTTATAAATAAGTATTATTATAAATTATCAGACTAATTTTTTGTCTTGTTTACCTAATTTCCTGCCAGTGGTACTTCTTTTTGGACAAAATTCTGAAAAGGTGTGTATGATATTATAGTGCCAGATAAAGCAAAAAGAAATATGCAAGAAAAAATTCCCAAAAATTATCCTTCCAGTTAAGACAAGTGGATTTTATTTATATGATTTAATTCTTGTAGTTTTGTTTCTGCTTTGACTGGCACTGTTCCATACACACTTTTTCAGAAATTTATTCAACATCATTGTATGCTCCAAACATGTCATCTTCGTAGTGGAAGTTGTCATGGGCATTTATTCTTACATGATTTTTGGTTTGTTTTATTTTAAGTTTTTGTTTTTTACGGTTGTAATTGTGGGTTTTCTTCTTTTTTGTTTGTTATTTTTTTTTAATATAGTAATTATTTTTTTTTTTTTTTTTTTTTTTTGTTTCATGTCGATGTCTGTGTTTAAGTGGCAATGATTTTTGTCTTTCATCTGAACAAACTTAAAGCAAAAGTATATGTATTCTTATCTGTTTGGGACAGTATTTTTGACGTGGAGAATATTCTTGATCATGTATGCTTTTGAAAGTCATTTTAAAGGATTTTTGTCGTTGATTTGCTTTGTTCGTTTATCATTTTGTTTTAATTTGTTGCCATTGTTTTGGGTGTGTCTTTGGGTTTTTCATTTTTCTTTCTTTATGTGGGGGGGGGGGGTTGATCTTTTTTTTTATTGTTGTTGTTATTTTCCGTGTTTGTTTGTTGCTTTTTTAACTTTTTTTTTTTTTTTTTTTTTGCTTTTTTTATCGGATTTTTAAATTATCTTGTCTTTGTTATTGTTTGTTTGCTTTTCATTTGTTTATTTGCTTGAAATTTGATTGTTATTTTTTGTTCAACATTTTAATGATTACATTTCAGGGTTCTTGTGGACGGCACCAGAGTTACTTCGTGCGGAAAAGCCACCATTACGAGGCACACAAGAAGCAGATATTTATGCTTTTGGTATCGTTCTCTATGAGATCCTCAACAGGAATGGCCCTTATGGAGATTGTCATTTAACACCCAAAGGTGAGTTGAAATTATTTTACTCCATCCTTCTCCATTCATAAATAAGGCGCAATGATTTCAAGTTGACAAAAACGATTCATTAGGTTGGATTGTCAAGCACTATATATATATATATATATCTAATACAGATGACAAGTAATGTCATTTGAATTTTTATGTAAACATATTGTAAAAGGTGTCCCTCAATAATAAATTATAAAATCATAAAATCCGAGGGCTAGAATAAAAGGTCTCTCGAGAAAATTGTGGACACCGTCAACACCTTGTCTAGAATATTTTGACTTCGTTGAGAAATTTTTCCAGCTATTTTTGGTTCAAGTCTCTCAGTTTTGAGGACTTTTGGGGAGTTATTTTGTTTTGTTTTGTTGGTTTTTTAAAATGTTTTTGCCTTGTGGTTTTTTTTAGGGAAGGGGGTTGTTTGTTTTGGAATGAGGAGTTGTTTTTGTTTTGTTTTTCTTTTTGTATTATGTCTCGTTTTGTTTTTTTGGGGGGTTGTTTTTGTTGTTTTTTTGTTTTGTTTCTTTTTGTGTTGTTTTGTTTTGTTTAATTTTTGTTTTGGTTTTGTTTTGTTTTTTGTTCTTGTTTTTGTTTTTGTTTTTTTTTTTTTTGTTTTTTTTTTTTTGGTGATTTTTTTTTGGTTGTTGTTTGTTTCGGGGGGTTTTTTTTGTTTTTTTTGTTTTGTTTTTTTTTTTTTGTTGTTTTTTTTTTTTTTTTTTTGTTGTTGTTTTTTTTGTTTTTTTTTTTTTTTTTTTTTTTTTTTTTTTTTTTTTTGTCATTTGCTATTATTCATCCCATACAAACTGACGGAGGCTATATCATTTTTAATTTACCTGAATAACTTAATATACATTCTCATATTCCTCAAAAGAGTCGAAAGGTAATCTGGTCAAAATTATTCATCTTTCTATAGAAATTATAGAACGTGTAAGAGATGGACCAGTCCAAGGCATCGCATTCCGCCCGAGTACAGGCCAACTGAATTGCGACCCGTACATTCTGGAAACTTTGACCGCTTGCTGGGATGAAGACCCGTTGCTCCGACCAGACTTCAAAACATGTAGGAAGGCTTTGAAACCAATGCAAAAAGGAATGTAAGTTTTTCATAGCCAGTCTTTTACTTCATACACCCCTCAATCCATGATTCATCGGTGATGCAAATTTTGTGTAAACAAGACCTTCCTATCTATATATAATATCGCTTTCCGTAAATATGTACTACAATTTTATGGTGCCATAGTCATTGACAGCAATCTACTTGCACATAATATGGGACCGCGTGGTCTTTGCTTCGTACCCAAAAGGTACCGAGTTTGATCACCCGCCCCGATGTGTGGCCTTGAGCAAGTCGCCTCGCCCTGGCTCACTCTGCGGTTGACGCCTGGATTATTCCAGTCCTCCCTTGGAATAGACCCTACAGAATAATTTCCCCATGGGGGTGAATAAAGGGACTTTTATTTATTTATTTATGTATTTATCTATTTATTTATTCATTTATTTATTTATTTATCTATTTATTTATTTGTTATATTTGTAAATAAGTGCACGTAGGCAGCAGTAGATTATTGTCTGTCTAGGGTTAGCGATGATGTTGCATTTCTATGTTCTTGGTGAATAAGATTATAATGTAATGTGCAAAGAGAACTAGAAAAGTATTTAAATATATAATTGCCGTGACAATAAATGTATAATCTTGGCAATATTCGTTGGTATGGTATGTTGAACAAACAGATATGAAGTGAATAGAAAAGTGCCAGAAGACAATAGAGAATAAAAAATTTTCGCGGCGTTGGTGGGGTTTGAACCTGCGACCTTATTGGTACGACAACTCCGCCTGGCAGGTGAGAGCGTGGCTCTACCGTGTGAGCTATCCACGAACACAAAAATATTCGTTTCAAACTCAAAGTCATTACTAGATCCCTCTCTCACCCACTTCTTGAGACCGCCGATTCGTTCGTACACCACCATCGCGAATAATTTTGACCAGCAGTTAAGCTTAATAGCCAATATTCTCAACACAAACATATAACATAGAAACGATTGAGACATTGAGTATGCTCCGGTGTATGGGGTGAATTTTTAATTCAGAAAAGTGAGTGGAGCAGGCACTTATGTTGGTAACAACAAGATATGAAGTGAATAGAAAAGTGCCAGAAGACAATAGAGAATAAAAAATTTTCGCGGCGGTGGTGGGGTTTGAACCTGCGACCTTATTGGTACGACAACTCCGCCTGGCAGGTGAGAGCGTGGCTCTACCGTGTGAGCTATCCACGAACACAAAAATATTCGTTTCAAACTCAAAGTCATTACTAGATCCCTCTCTCACCCACTTCTTGAGACCGCCGATTCGTTCGTACACCACCATCGCGAATAATTTTGACCAGCAGTTAAGCTTAATAGCCAATATTCTCAACACAAACATATAACATAGAAACGATTGAGACATTGAGTATGCTCCGGTGTATGGGGTGAATTTTTAATTCAGAAAAGTGAGTGGAGCAGGCACTTATGTTGGTAACAACAAGATATGAAGTGAATAGAAAAGTGCCAGAAGACAATAGAGAATAAAAAAATTGGTCAAAATTATTCGCGATGGTGGTGTACGAACGAATCGGCGGGATCTAGTAATGACTTTGAGTTTGAAACGAATATTTTTGTGTTCGTGGATAGCTCACACACGGTAGAGCCACGCTCTCACCTGCCAGGCGGAGTTGTCGTACCAATAAGGTCGCAGGTTCAAACCCCACCACCGCCGCAAAAATTTTTTATTCTCTATTGTCTTCTGGCACTTTTCTATTCACTTCATATCTTGTTGTTACCAACATAAGTGCCTGCTCCACTCACTTTTCTGAATATGTTGAACAAATTACCTCACTGGCTTAATCTAGTGACGGATGGTTCAAGAATGTTTGTATAGAAAGGATGCTCGATTAGCAACTTATATTATTGTGTAAAATGGAAATTGTTTTACAGATGACCTAGCAGGGGAATGGATAACGCTTTTTTAAGCCCAAACTAGCCCTGTATATATGTCTCTATCATTTTTTATTTTGTTTCTGATAGGAAATCCAACATTTTTGACAATATGATGCTACTTATGGAGCGATATGCCAACAACTTGGAGTCGGTCGTGGCTGAAAGAACTGTCGAGTTGCACGAAGAAAAGAAGAAAACAGAATCCTTACTTCATCGCATGTTACCTACGTAAGTCTAAATACAACTTGTTTTGTGAAAAATACCAGTTGGGGAGGGGGTTGGGGAGGAATAAGATTCTTCCATATTCTTGGTGTCTGCTACGATTAAAAACGAAAAACAATGGTTTGCAAGAGTGTGCTGTGTGTCGCAAAAAAAGAGTAAAATGAGTAAAAAGCAACGCACATCTCGTCCAAGATGGCCGTTTCTACGCACAATGCGTTTCTTCAGTTGGAGCTCTACTTAATATATAGAACACTGCCTGAACTACAGGACATCATCAATAAACGTATATATTGATATATATATATATATATATATATATATATATATATATATAGAGAGAGAGAGAGAGAGAGAGAGAGAGAGAGAGAGAGAGAATGTGTGATAATGCTTCAAGGAGATGGTTTACATTTGATATGTAATTGGTTGATATTTAATGATTGACAAGATCTGAGTCACGCAATGCTTATCTTTTGGGATTATTGTTTCTTTGTAATTTTTTTTCTTTCTGATTCGCCTCGCACTGTATTGTACAAACTTTTTTCAATTCTTTCTCTCACACAAGTCCGTGTTTCACAATTTTTCTTTTTATAATTAATGACGTTTTGGAAGATTTAAGATTGTTTAAAATATGTCTTCAATATCCCATCCAGTTCCGTAGCAGCCCAGTTGGTGCGAGGTCATCCTGTCGTTCCTGAGGCCTTCGACTCCGTTACTATCTACTTCAGCGACATATGTGGTTTCACCTCCTTATCGTCGGAGAGCACACCTTTACAGGTAGGCAGTACAGTACTTATCTGCTTTGTTTTTATCTTGGGTTGTTTTTTTAATGTTTTTTTGTTGTTGTTGATGTTGTTGTTTAACAGGGACCGGTTATAATTAGACAGTTACATATTCACATCTCGAAAAATATGAGGATGCTAAAATTGTGTTTTAAGTACCATGACTTGAAAAAAAAAGTCTCCTTCCAAAATGAAGTTCTACCTGTTGAACCATGAATCCCTTTAATTACGAGTTAAGTTAGAATTAAAGTTTGCTAAACGAGTCGCATTGTAAAAAATAAATTGTATTACTGTAACAATCTCTATGACTTGAAAATTGAAAAGTATGTCATATTTTTCATAAACAGATAAGAGCAATTATTAGAGTTTGCCTGATGACTAGAATCATTAAAAATATTATTAGATAAATGTAATAGTAAAACAAAAAATATTTTTAAAGGTTGCAATTTTTATGGTCCTCGTATTTGTTAACATTGCTGATACCCACGTTGCAATGGTCCCAATGTTGTTATATATTATGTGCATGTAGCTATTGAGCCTTTCTGAATTTTATCTTTTAATTTTTCATTTTTCATGACCAAATGTCTCTTTTTCCCAGATTGTCGATATGCTGAATGACTTGTACACCTTATTTGACGGCATTATCAAAGACTACGACGTTTACAAAGTGGAGACTATCGGAGACGCGTACATGGTAGTCAGTGGTCTACCCAAAAGGAACGGCAACTACCATGCTGGTGAGATCGCCTCCATGTCGTTCAGTCTTCTTTCAGCCATCAAGCAATTTAAAATACGCCATCGACCAGACGACATCTTAGAACTGAGGATTGGAATACACAGTGGTAAGTAATGGAGAATTGCTTGTGTTTTGTTTTACCTTCATCGTATTTTACTTAACAAAGTCTGATCGTGTGCGTCAGGTTGATTTCCTACTCATCGTCCGAATTCTTTGAAGACTCCATCAATGACATGAAAAGTAATGATCCATGACAAAAAGCCCATTTTTTCTAAGATTTAATGAAACAATTTGTTCCTAATATGCAATTAGCACATTCATATGATCCTCTAATTTACTGGGTCCTCCTCTTCTTCGGGGTCTTTTACTCAAGTGTTTTTGGATTTCGGATCCCTGTTTTTGGGGATTATAGCTGAAAAGTCAAACATGTCATTTATATCCAAAGCATTGAATAGCCTTTTAAAATGTGATGTTGAGTAGTAAGCACTTTACGAGATTAAAATTATATATTTATAAAAATGCGTTTCATTTTCTTTCTAAGAATCAAAACCTATATGAATTGAACCAGAACCAGCTCATCCATCTCTTTTTATTACAATTTCCTGATGCAGGGCCGTGTGTAGCTGGTGTTGTCGGACAAACGATGCCTCGATACTGCTTGTTTGGTGACACCGTCAATACTGCCTCTCGAATGGAAAGTCATGGGGAAGGTATTTATGTTTAACAATGTACTCATGCTTTATGGCTGGCAAAAACGTTGTTGTTGTTGTTTTTCTTTACCTCTTCATTTTTATGTTATCATTTACAGTCATCAGATCAGCCACGCCCGAGTCGCATTCGATAGCACGTATTAGTATAGCCAAAATCGCTTGTTAGTAGAAAAGCATTAGCAGTCTCCGATATCAAAACGACGCAAGAATCAATAACAATTGCATGTTTGAAGCTCTGATTGTTTTATAGTGCTATTCATATATGATCTTGCCTCATACTTCATTTAATAAAATTAAATGTCCTTAATTCATCCCAATGAAAACCGATTTAATTGTGCGTTAGCGCATTGCCTAGCGGAAAAGTGAGCAATAGGAGCTAAGTTTCTTGATCTTGTAAAAAACGAGATGCCAAAAGCGTGAATTAATTCCAGGTATTCCAAGTGTTAATGCAATGTCTCATCCAGTCACTGCCGTATAACATTGTGCATTGGTTAGAAATGTTTGCATCAGGTGCAATCTACTTGACCAAAAAAATACGTGTATATTTGATTAAATCTTTTACTCTAAAACAGTATTCCAAGAACAAATTGTTGACTATAAAAGTGTGTGTACTAAAAGGCTTTCTCAGTGTAATGCGGCTGTGGATTTTATTCTGCCTGGCAGCTGAAAGCACAGCTACAGCAATACATATATCTAACTATTGTGTCTCTGATTTAAGGCTGTCAAGCTGTTTATATATATTTTAGAGATAAAACGGGCCTCAGTAGAGTCAACAAGTTGAACTAGCCCTATTCATGAGTTGGGATAGGTTTCTGCCAGGTAAATTCAAATGATCACGAGCTTCAAAGAATCAAAATTGGACAAAACTTCTGGATAAGTGTTGATAGTTCAATTGAGCAGAGGCATAACTTGTACTGGGGCCTTTGAGGCTAAAAATAATCGTCTGGAAAATTTACTGATTACTAGTTATGAAACTTGGGTCCACTAGATTACCACATTTTCTGTCACGAAATAGTCTTAAGTGTAAAACTCAACAATCCCGATTGCTTTTCGAGACTCATATAGGTATGACCAAAAATACACTTTAGCAAAGATGCCCAATACTATGAAACCATTGACCAGCTGGAAGTGTCAAATGCATATTGTTGCAGAGGGGATGTATTCCCTCAGACAGCAACAGAGAGGTAAATGTACTACCGCCCAAATGGTAGCACCAGGGTATGCATGACTAAAGGCACCTATTCCAGTATCCGAATGAACCACTGGACATCCTGGACCTACTCTGCAACAATATAATGTTTACAATAGAAACGAGTATTCGATGGTGAAATGGCATGCCGTGTTCTCACAGAGCAAGTCGCCGGTGCGTCAGAAAAGTCTGCAAGCGACTTCAATGTGATCAAGCGACATTGCACTAAGGTGTCAGAAACGAGTATTATCCTCAGCGTCAGGAGTCAGAATATTGCCTAACGTCAGGCTACTGGCTACCCTTAACTCACTCAATCCTAGAGATTTTTGCTACTTTTCAAAATTGAAGAAAAATGTATTAAAATGAGCATGCGCATAGATATTTTTTCTCAACTACCACTAATATGCAAAAACTAAAAACATTAGCTTTGATACCACGCCTATAATTTGTCTCATAAAAATGTAATAAATAGGCATAGTGTAAAAGTAACCAGGGTAAACTACGGATATAGTCGGTGTTAGGGTTGAGTGAGTTAAAGTCGACAATCTCCTACTTCCGAGAACTCTTTATTCAGGAGCGCATTCCAGATTCACGATCCCAGGCCACACGGTGGTCCAGATGGCTCGGGGCTTGCAGGTGGCGTAAGCGTTTACGCCAAGGAGCCCACTCGTATTAGAATGATCGGGAGCGGGTCGGATAGAAAAGGGACACATAAGTTTTCCGGCGAAACCAGCAGATTGTAACTGGGCGGTTAGCCATCATGCTATCTGCATTGGATATTATTATATACATCACTTCGATCCTTCTAGGATATCCATCAAAGAGTAGCACACTCCTAACTTCACTCTCAAGTGCAATAAGAATACGTGTTACGGGACATATAGGCAGTCCATGGGGACTTCCTGCATAGCCGTAACAGGCCGGTACTCTTCACAGCGAGAGTGACAATCTCGAAGATGCAGTCTCTTGCACTGTGCAGATTGAACAACTGGCAGGCAAACTGTGGGAAATTTACTTCTAATATTGTGCAGGTATCACAGGGTAGACCTGCTCAAAATAGGAAGTGAATGCCATGTAGAGAAAGATAAAGGGAGTAAATGTGACTCCTATATTATAAGGGAACAATATAAAACAAACGACGCTTCGACCTTTGGCCTTTTTCAAATAAACACGATATACGAGTATATAGATTGTCATAATAGTTGAAACATTATAGGTAAAAATGTGCGTGTGTGTGTATATATATATATATATATATATATATATATATTATATTGTGTGTGTGTGTGTGTGTGTGTGTGTGTCAGCACAAGGGAAGAGAGAGAAAGGGAGAGAGAGAGAGAGAGAGAGAGAGAGAGAGAGAGAAAGGGAGAGAGAGAGAGAGAGAGAGAGAGAGAGAGAGAGAGAGAGAGAGAGAGAATGTCGGGCGAGAGAAGATTACCGGGTGTTGGTTCAATAAATTAGAGCGGAACTAATCGTAATAAATAAAAAATAGAGTTACCTTTATTCATCCCATAGGGGAAATTTGTCTCCAGGGTCCACTCCAAGGGAAGACTGGGATAACCCAGGCGTCAGCGCAGTGCAGCGCCGCAAATTGAGCTAGGGCGATGTGACTTGCTCAAGTTCACACAACGCAGCGGCGGGTGATCGAACTCGGTACCGAGTTCATATCCAATGCAGATACCTCTGAGCCACCCTGCCTCCAATAACACCTCTTAAAAGCATAAAGGGAAAGTGCTCCAAGAAAAAGCCGAATGAAATTCAGACGTCTCTTGTTCTTATCTCCGCCTGAATTCAGACTGGGACACAATTACGATACGGAAATAGACTTAAAAGAATTCTGAACTGGCTGAGAAGCAACCCGGATTCTGTACCGGTATAATGCCTCCTGGTTGTCCAGAAACTGTCTCTGTACCATTGGGACTAGTAGCGTCACTTGTACTCGGTGTGGTAAATGTCCGGAGACCGCAGAACATCTTGGTGACCATTGTATCTTGATACTATTAGAAGAAGCTGCCGTATAAAACATTGACTCTTGTGTAGTGGAGATATTGTGACCCTTCACACAGCTAAGCTGACACAGTAATGGCCTCAGCGCTTTGGAAGGAAGGTTATTTCCCACTGTCTGCCTTTCATCTGTTTACACCATTAAAGCGTCATTTAGTGGACACGAAGTTCGAGGCAAAAGAGGATCTTGTAGAAGTTTAACTTTTGTTTATAAAGCTTGGCGTACTTTTTTCGCTTTTGCCACGCTCTCAAATTTGGGGACTTCAATAAAAAGAATGACAAGCTATTTTGTGTGAATTTTGTATAGATTGGACTAAAAAATGAGATATGAACAATTTCTCTTTTTTTTTTGCACATCCCTGGTACTTGTACCGTGCCAACCAATTCTATCATCTACGTCTGCTTAAAATTATTTTCTTTGTGAGACCTAGAAGGAAACATTTTACATAGAAGAGGTAATTCGTAATGGCAAAAAGTTATCTATTTCCTCTTAAGTTGAAAATTTATCGTCCTTGGTTGATTTTTGTAAGAGGTAGGAAATCATCAAACGGACATCCTTTTAAAAAAACAGATAACTTTCAATGTATTTCATTAAATATAGAATCATAAAACCAAATTATGATATTTAAAAAAAAATGAATACTATACATATGTGAAAAGCTTGTTCATTTCTATCCATCCAAATTCCAAAAACACACCCAAGTGTGAATACATGATCATACGCATGAATATTTGGGGTGAACGGCAAAGTGGCTGGGTTGTCAAGTCGAGTATGACACCTGGACCTTGCTATCAAAACATTTGACACATGTGTCATAATAATAACTATGTTCCCTGCATGTCCCTGGGCAAACACCCCCTCCCCTCACGTACCCCTTTATTCTTTAACATAAATACCAAAAGCTTTAACCGATATATAGGTACCTACTATTATATAAAATAGAATTTGAACATCTCTACATAGAAATTTATATTCAAGCCTTTTGTAAATTGATTGAATTGTGTGTGTTGCCTTCAATGTCCTATTATCATCAGACTACAAAAATGCATATATCTCTCTCTCTCTCTCTCTCTCTCTCTCTCTCTCTCTCTCTCTCTCTCTTTCTCTCTCTCTCTCTTTCTCTCTCTCTTCTTCTTTTTCTCTCTCTATCTATCTATCTTTCTCTCTCTCTCTCTCTCTCTCTCTTTCTCTCTCTCTCTCTCTCTCTCTCTCTCTCTCTCTCTCTCTCTCTCTCTCTCTCGTTCTTTCTCTTTTCCATCTTCTTCTTCTTCTTCTTCTTCTTCTTCTTCTTCTTCTTCTTCTTCTTCTTCTTCTTCTTCTCCTCCTCCTCCTCCTCCTCCTCTTGGCATAATACTATAGTCTACAACAAAATTTGTCTTTTTTTTTATTATTCATTACCATTGATATGATCATCTCAAATTATACATTTTATATAATTACAAAGAAATTATTATGAATCCTACTGATTTGAATTGAGGAATATTTTCTTGACTATGAAATAACAAAGTTAAAAATCCATAAATATCCCTAGCGTTGGTTTCAACCGACAAACGGCTATGTGGTCAAGTGACATGACACTCGTTTTCGGATAGGAAGGACCTGAGTTCGAGCCTCGCTCGGTGCATACTTGAGTCTTTGGAAAAGGCTCTTTACTCACATTCTCTCACCGTACTCAGGTGCAAAATGAGTACCTGGCCGTTAACAGCGTTGTCTCTGTCCAGAAAAAGTGTAGTATCGCCTGACAGCGTCATGTCTCGTTCTTCATGTTACATGTTGCTGTTGGTCAGGAACACCTTATAAAGCGCTTTGAGCACATTTAGTGGACATTGCGCTATATATAAGCTCTTTTTTAAGATTTATTTATTTGCAAGTTTGATAGCTCAAATTGTAATGGGCTCATTGCTGGTTTGGAAACACCCTCAAAGCTACGTAAAAATCATTACAAACACATAATAGCACTCGGTTCTCAGATCTGCAAATACGTGTAGGTAGCTTTCAACCCATTCAGTAAAATAACCGTTATTTGACGAACGGGGAATCTAGTTCTTGAGCAAGTAGCAAATGACGTCACTTAAACTCTTTGTCGTGCATTCGTAGATATTTCTTTTTTTTTAATGCCATATCAGAACAATGGCAATAAAATGTATCTATTCCTATTTTTTTAAACTAAACTAATTTATAAAATAATTCATTCTTTGAGATAGAAAAAAAAAAAAGAAACATTGATAAATGTTCTTTTATTTTTCAATAGACGTAAGCTATACGTCGTTGCAATCGTCAAAACCATGCCATTTATTTTTTATTTCAGAGATATTTTAGAGAACTGGTATTTTGTGCCATCATATTCAGCCTTTCGCCATTTCTATAATGATTATTTCTCTTTTTATTTCCCAAAGCTCTAAAAATACATGTCAGCCCAAACTGTAAAGCTTTGCTGGATGAATTAGGAGGTTACACACTGGAAGAGAGAGGTCTTATTCACTTGAAGGTACGTTTGTCATTAGCAACAGCAGCAGTAGAAGTAGTAGCAGTAGTAGTAGTAGTAGTAGTAGTAGTAGTAGTAGTAGTAGTAGTAGTAGTAGTAGTAGTAGTAGTAGTAGTAGTATGAGGAGAAGGAGGAGGAGGATGATTAGGAGGAGAAGGAAAATATAGCGGAATAGAAGTAGTTGCAGTAGTTGTGTTCAGATTGATGTGAATAGTAGTAGTAGTAGTAGTAGTAGTAGTAGTAGTAATAGTAGTAGTAGTAGTAGTAATAGTAGTAGTAGTAGTAGTAGTAGTAGTAGTAGTAGTAGTAGTAGTAGTAGTAGTAGTAGTAGTAGTAGTAGTAGTAGTAGTAGTAGTAGTAGTAGTAGTAGTAGTAGTAGTAGTAGTAGTAGAAGTAGTAGTAGTGGTAGTAGTAGTAGTAGTAGTAGTAGTAGTAGTAGTAGTAGTAGTAGTAGTAGGAGGAGGAGGAGGAGGAGGAGGAGGAGGAGGAGGAGGAGAAGAAGAAGAAAAAGAGGGAGGAGGAGGAAGAGGTGGACAATGATAATGAGGAGAAGGGAGAGGAGGAGGTGATGGATATTTGTAGTGAAAACATCTCTGCCGAAAACGAATGGCAAAAATTATCGTCATATAATTCTTTTTTTTTAAACTCAAAACCATTGTTCAATACAGTCTGATCGTAGATCTTTAAGTATAGATAGTATTATATTCTTTCATAACAAAGTAATTGGGTGGACTAAAAATATACGTTGTGATGTGTATGAATGATCAATTTCTTCAAAAATCAATTTCTACATTTTATTAACTTCTCAGGGAAAAGGCGAAGTCACAACTCACTGGTTAGTTAATGAAGACATCCAAGTCAGAGAAAAGAGGGCGAGAAACTCAGATGACAGCGGTGTACAAGTGGACATGGTTCACGATAGACACAATGGACCAGGCCATCGTCGACATAACAGCACCTCGCTCATCCTGGAACCGAGGCGCTCTTCGTTAGAGATCGACAAAAAAGACAAAATGATCAGATACTCATTACGTTGTAAACCATCACCGAAAATGTCTCGCTACACTGTTGAAGGTGTAAATTTTTATGCCAAATCGCAATCGCTCGCTCCAATCATTCTCGGCCCTGGTGAATCATCCAAAGAACAAACAACTGAGGAGCTTAACAATGGTGAGCTACAGCGGTCACCTTCGTGGTTTCTTACAAAACCATCCGACCCGCCAGGATGCACTACAATTGTCCTTCGTAACAGCCAAACTGACGTTACTAGTGAAAGCGCTGAGGGTCATTCGGTCAACGATTACCAAGATATTAAAACCGGACAATGGGTGGAAAAACACGCAGAGTTCCATCGATTGAGTCCGAAAGACAGTGAAACAAATATTTTCAAATTTGGTCCAAGACTGAAACTTCCTGTCAGTGAAAAAGCCTTCTCTAAATATTTTGAACATCCTAAAAAAGGTCGAAGAGGAAGTCGTGGACAAAATAAAGCCAACCACCAACGAAATAACTCGGATGAGAGGGTTTTTTCAACGCATTCACCTGTGTTACAAAGACATGATATTTGCAAACAGGCACACTCTTCTGAATCATTACATAACAGCCCCACATCCCCCAATTCAAATTTAGTTCCTGACCCAAAGTTCAACTTTGAAACCCCCGAGTTACTGTCTTATGTAAATCCTGCGTTCACTGTTTCTGATCTCTCTAAACTCGAACTCAATGTATGTGAAGCAAATCCAAAGTGTTATAGTTATGCTGGAAGCTTAGAATCGATTGACGAATTACCCCATCGAAGGCAAAGGTCTTTACCAGTAGAACTGGATCCCAAAAATTCACTTATGGAAAAGAAAAGAGTGTTGGGAAAAAACAAAGTTCGACCACTGAATACAATAAGCGATTCGAGGACCGGTTCTAAAGCGGAGATGGACAAACTTTCAATAAACACTCCAGACGAATGTCCCTCTCCAGGAAAGCAAAATTATACAGTGACGTTCTCGGAAACCACAATGTTGTGACAATACTTTTTTTTATTTTTCGTTTCCTGTCTTTTACAAAAATTGAAGTCGTCACCAATGCATCATATTTATTATTACAATTTTTGTTCACACCAGTTGTACAGTATTTTATTGAGAAAACAACATCGTGATATAAATGAGCAATATTCCTTTCTTTAATTTTCATTTTCATAATATTGTGCATTTTTTTTGGTTTTACTGTATCAATGAATATTATCTATTTATTTTAGTTCTGTGCACTTAAATAATATGGTTCATTGTAAGGGTGTTGCTATTCTTAAACACAACTAGTGAAATGAACAATCTTGACATTGCATAAAGTTTCCTTTCTTTGATAAGGCTAAAATTAAAACTTTTATTTCAAATTTCCAAAAAGAAAACGCAAACAACTTTTGAACGATTCGTGTCGACTGATACCCCTCCAAACACACGCGCTAGCACACACACACACACACACACACACACACACATATATATATATATATATATATTATACATATATATATATATATATGTGTGTGTGTGTGTGTGTGTGTGCGTGTATATTATATATATATATATATATATATATATATATATATATATATATATATATATATACATACATGTATATATATAGGACACAATAGGATTTTTTCACTCAAACGAGCCTTCTCAATGTACTATTAAATCATAATTAACATTGGGCAATATTCATTACCTCTGCCTTGCTTCCCAAACCAGACTCCAAATCATTTATTCATTTTGTTTTACTTGTATTTTGGTGTCGCTCAATTAGATATATGTGTGCTAGGTTGGACAGAATCAATGGATATACTTGTAGGCTAGTGAACCCCCCGGCTGAGCCAGTCGTGGTTGGATCCGAACTTTTGCGAGGATCCTTGCATACGTCTTTACCCATGGCGCATCGTTTTGTGTTTACTAGTATCTGCTTTTTTTCAAAAAAAACTTTCGGAAGTGTCAGTGTCGTCGGCTTGCTCATGCCAAATGACCAAGCAACAGTCATCGCGCTTTATTTATTAATTTATTCATTGATTTATTTATTTATTTACTCACTTACGTACTGTCTTTCTAAGTGGTGAGGGCGCGAAAATGTATATTGAGGTAATTTCCCACTCCTTGTGTCGTAACTAAAACAAAACGCCTATCATATTATTAAGTTCTCTGGACTGTTTAGTTTTATGAGTTTTGATTTTTAAAGGAACGATATTATGTCTTGTTTGTTCTTAATGGTTTTTATAAAAAGAAAGATGATGGTGAAATATTGTAGACTTTGAAAAAGCACGCATGAGAAAGTAAGACATAGGGAACTGGTTCAAACTGAGGTAGATTCCAAGAACAATCTGCCAACTGAGCTATCGGAAGCCCCAACATTCTTTAACTAACACACAAAATCATGCGTTACTTTAACTGTTTATTATTCGTAAGAGAGAATCTGGTGAGAACTGATCATCCTTTTGTTACTGCTTAAAAACAGCTTAATGACACAAATCCCTGGTCATCTTATAGAAAGAACGAAATTGACGACACTCTGCTCTTAGTTATTCTTTTTAGCAAGCCATTTTTGAGTAGTTCTCATTTAATTTTATTGATGCTATGCGTCTAGCCAATATACTCACAACATCAATCAGCCGGATATAACGTGCCAACACACAAAACTGTGAGTAGCCTTGAAGTCTGATTTCAGTCTGATTATTTCGTTTTAGTCTGATTTATAGAATATAGTGAGAACTACTCATAAAAATGGCTGGATGAAGACAAAAACAAAAGGCTGAGTGCCTTCAATTTTGTTCCTTCTATTAATCAAG
Source organism: Berghia stephanieae (assembly GCF_034508935.2). Classification (NCBI taxonomy): domain Eukaryota; kingdom Metazoa; phylum Mollusca; class Gastropoda; order Nudibranchia; family Aeolidiidae; genus Berghia; species Berghia stephanieae. The sequence continues at coordinate 34,778,790 of NC_088364.1, read as the reverse complement.
ACTATCAACGTTTAAGGTTCCATACAGTTTGTTTTTGTTATCTTGATGGGTTTTTGTGGGTTTGTTTTTTTTTTTCTTGGGGGGGGGGGGGGGGAAGGGGGGAATTGTGTTGGTCCTTTATATCTGGCTGGCGGATGTTGTGAAATTTAAAACTAAACGCACAGCATCATACCATACCGACCAGTTGAAATAGATGATCCTCCAGATTCTGGATATTGTTTATTATATTTCAACACCATTAATTCGGCGGGAAGGCATGCATGAAGGTGCCTATGCACTAAATGCAATATCTATATAGTCACTGAATTCTTTGTCATTGTCGAAAGACCCTCTGAGAGGGTATTAATTCACACTTAAGTTCCTCTAATACACTATATCTGATAATTATTAGTCATAGTTTTGTGTTTGTTACGATGGTTTTTGGTACGCAGAAATGGTTAGCAGAATTTGCCTAAGCCGTAATCATTGATACCGTTTCAGCTCATAGTTTTAAAATGTAAAATACGTTCTCATGTGGAGACTCATGTTTTCATTCAATGTTTCGAATCCAACAGCCAAATTGACGTTACTTGTGAAAGCGCTGAGGGTCTTTCGGTCAACGATTACCAAGATATTAAAACCGGACAATGGGTGGAAAAACACGCAGTTCCATCGACTGAATCCGAAAGACAGTAAAACAAATAGTTTCAAATTTGGTCCAAGACTGAAACTTCCTGTCAGTGAAAAAGCCTTCTCTAAATATTTTGAACATCCTAAAAAAGGTCGAAGAGGAAGTCGTGGACAAAATAAAGCCTACCACCAACGAAATAACTCGGATGAGAGGGTTTTTTCAACGCATTCACCTGTGTTACAAAGACATGGTATTTGCAAACAGGCACACTCTTCTGAATCATTACATAACAGCCCCACATCCCCCAATTCAAATTTAGTTCCTGACCCAAAGTTCAACTTTGAAACACCCGAGTTACTGTCTTATGTAAATCCTGCGTTCACTGTTTCTGATCTCTCTAAACTCGAACTCAATGTATGTGAAGCAAATCCAAAGTGTTATAGTTATGCTGGAAGCTTAGAATCTATTGATGAATTACCCCATCGAAGGCAAAGGTCTTTACCAGTAGAACTGGATCCCAAAAATTCACTTATGGAAAAGAAAAGAGTGTTGGGAAAAAAACAAACAAAAGTTCGACCACTGAATACAATAAGCGATTCGAGGACAAACTTTCAATTAACACTCCAGACGAATGTCCTTCTCCTGGAAAGCAAAATTATACAGTGACATTCTCGGAAACCACAATGTTGTGGCAATTTTATTTTTTTTTCGTTTCCCGTCTTTTACAAAAATTGAAGTCGTCACTAATGCATCATATTTATTATTATAATTTTTGTTCACAGACATTGTCGAGTCTTTGGGATTATTCCGTACACGGACATTACAATTCATTTTACTTTGGTCAGAAAACTTTGACTTTAAATATCCAGGACTCCAATTTGTCAAAGTCCCAAACATGGAACTTCTGTAAACCACTCAAAAAAACATGTTGTCACTAAATGACAATGGTGTGTTTCCATTGAAATTGTAAAGCATTTATTGTTTCATTGATTAGTGATGTATATTTTTTTAGCTGCTGTTTTGTTTTGTTTTATTTTACTTCCGCAAATGACAAAAGCACTATAATATATTCATATATCCAGGGAATTGTTTTCCAGTCAAATTAAGATGACATGCCAATGCCAAGGAATGAGTTGACGGCATTTTGTTTACTAAACGCAGTCGCAATTGGTAAATCATCACATCCCGTTGTTATACACTGTTAATGTTTTATTATTAATTCGGTTAGGGCTACTTATTAAAATATTTATATTCCCAAGTATTAAATGATACATTCCCATAATAAAACGTCCAAGAAAACGGGTAAATTGAAAAGACCCCAGTGATTATATTTTTAACCATTGAAGCTTATATTCCAATTTAGTCTATTTCTAGTGTAATGCTGTATCATTTTACAATTAAATGATTCAGACTCTTGTAATTCTTGGCTACATTCAAAAATATAGTATTTCGTTCATTTGTTTACCCAATTACATTTACGTTATATATCTAAAGAAGGTCTGAAGCATTTCATTCTGGGGTAAGTGCCCTTTTCGGGCATTTTTTACTTGAGCAAAATTTCTAGCCTCCAGTTCGCTCTTTGAACATGAGGAGTGTTTCCTGTTACAGATTATTTGTTTGATAAAGTATCTGCACTATTCTTTCTTGATGTCTGTAACTTGCAATGCAACACGAAAGGTCTAGATAAATTTTTGAATCAAAAATGAAATTCGAACCGTATCTAACATGCCAGAGGGTGACGTTAATTTAACCAGTTAACTGCCGAACTCTGGAAAGACAAGTATTTAAAATTTTGGTCAGAAAAATCGCCCTTCAAATATCGATCGATTTAAATGACCCTCATCCTGACAAAAACTCTCAAACCTGGACCTCGCGAGGTCCCAGGTTTGAGAGATTTTACCAAGATGAGCCAAAACCAAATCAACCGTGTCGTTAGAGCAGCTCGGTGCCTTGTTGTTTTGATAGATATAAAAAGTCCGCTGTTATCTAAAAGGGTAATTTATCCAATATAATTTTGAATCATTCTTTAAAATTTCTAAATGAAAATGTTTGGTATATGATACTATTTCTATTAGAGGTACCTTATAAATAATCAAAGCACGCTGGAAACATTACGAGTTAATTTTTTGTTATTTTAGTACACGATAGGAAGGCATTACGCTAATAGTATTGATTAACTACATGGATAGTGGCAACCTTTATTGTTTACTTTTGTGCTCATGCATTATTGGAAATTTTCAGACCGAAACAAAGGTATGAATTGGGCTGTAAGAGATGACAAAGGTGAATTAATATGAAAGGCCGCAAATAACAAAACATCCATATACAATATTATAATCATCGTCTTCCAATTGTTCCAACATATAATTCTCCGAGCCCTGCAAATAGTCCATTTTACAACAATTAAGTCTTTTTCTTTTGTCTACTTTTTTCTGGTATCCAAATTAAGGATCCCTCTGCGAATATTTCAATTTTCATTCTCACCACTTTCCCAAATATTTTGAGCCTCTTTTTTGTTGTCACATAGTGATATCAGATACTTCTCTTGCTCTGGATAGTTTCCACACTTTTTCATATTTAAATATAATATTCTGTCTAAAATATTCCTTATGCATTTTTGACACAGCGAGTATGGCTTTTCAATGTGTGTGTTTGGTTTTCATAACCCATTTATCACAACGGTTCGATTGTGTCATGGTATATTTTCAAATTGGTTCGAGTATTGATATTATGTTCTAATGTCATTATAGTTGTGCTTTCCCAAATGCATAACAATAGGAAATGAAATCAAAGCTGTGATACAGATAATATGGAACAAAGCACGATGAATGAAATGAAACACCTTAGTGTCGCATTCATCGTGTTTTGTTGGTAAAGGGGAACCCGAAACGTCCATGTTATGTCTTCGTTTAATAAAATTGAAGATTCCATTTCATTTCCTATTATTATTTATTTCTTCGAGCTTCAAGCAGCAACATTTTCATTTCCCAACTGCAGCATATATTTTTTTTTTCATAAATGAATTACTAAAGGCAGGAGTTATAGGAGATTGAATTTTATCCTTCTTATACACGCACATCTATAGTATACTACAATTCAGAAAAAAATATCCATTTTAGAAAAACTTGTGTAGAAATTAAGTATAATTTACGTTAATTTTCTAAATGATTAGTAAAATGGGATTGTTGCATAACTGTAACTCTAATTTATAAAACAAGTTTTGCTTCTTAATGTAAATTAGGGACAAATTACCGAAACATAACTTTGTATGTTTCTCGCTATGAACAAAAAATTGCATGTTATAATCTCAGTGTTTTGACTGCTGTTAAAGTTCCTTATGGGGTATACTAAAAACACCGTGTATATTAAAATGATTTATCTCTTTTTATGTTGCAAATGTCACTGTTGATTCATTCCATTATGACAAACATTATTTGCTCAAATGTGATATAACTTTTTACTTTAAAATATAAAACTGTATTTACTAGAATGGAAATTATGATATATTTTCGAAAATAAAAAAGAATCACCAATCAACAACTGTGAGTGTTAAAGTTCAAATTTCAAGATTTTTCTAATTTAGTAACAAGTTGACATGTCGGAAGGCAATTCGGACAATATCCTCATCCTTAATTCGTAATGTGGTAATCCATTTTCTTTATTGTAAGAATATAATTATCGATTCATTTTGAACACATTTTAAGTAGAAGGCCTAAATTAACGCCAATTCCGGTAGCTTAGATTATTTCATATTTTTTTGTATTTCCTAAAATCTACCGATTTATGAATGGAAAAAAAGGAAGCAATTCTATTTTTCAAATACCTTTCTAAATAAATTTACCCACAAAAAATCATTAATAAAAGTTATAAGACTTTGGGCTTTAGCATTCTAAGTAGTTAAACGGTGCGACTGAAAGAAATTAAACATTAATTAAAATGTCTAACCTGTTTGTTTTGTATGCAGCGATATAATATATAAAGTGCAACCTGAAAAAAAAACAATTATTTGTCCCAAATACTCGATTTGTATTTTCTTTACTCTATCTCTCAATCAAATAAATAAAACTTGTTAACATTTAACAGATCAAATATCAGTTTGTTTCTTCTTTTCATCCACGTTTTTCACTTCAATCAATGTTCCAATATAATAAGTTACGATTGTTTATTCATTTTTTGATGTGTCGTTTAGAAATGTGAAGCTAAAGTACCAACAGTGACTTTCTGTGTGATAATTAACATTACTGAATATATACTTTTATCAAACTTGAACTCTGTAAAGCGCTTTCATTATGTTTAGTGGACATCAAGTGTAATTAACTATTTTTTAAAACATTGATACACGGATCACGGGAAATCTTGAAGATTTCTTAAGAGAGTTAATATCATGCTTTTATTATCAAAAAATAGGTTTTTAAAAAGCTAATACAGTACCAATCACAAGAGAAGGTTGTCTGACTCGGACTACCGTTGTTATCAGTGGCTAACTTAAATAATTCTGTGACCCACTTTGTAGCAAAATTAAGCGATGTTAAAAGTGGTCAGCAGCCATGCGTTTGACAGTGATAGCAAAACGTTGGCCTCGGCATTGTGTCCTTGGGTACTACACTTTACATACCCAACATGACAAATGTGAGCGAATACATATCTTTAAGCAGTGTTGTGTATTACAAGAGTGCAAGTATAAACAGAAAGCCTTAAAAGCAAGTGGCCCTGCGTGAATTGGAAAGATGTAAAAGGGGTAAATAATGAAGAATTCCGAAGTGCATTGAGTTTGGTGATTCCACAGAGATGTGCTTCTGTATCAGCTCTGAGTGCAGTCGGTATTTTTTCTAATCCCCATGTCCACCAAGCAGTAGTTTGAGTATCTGGTTTACTCATAATAATTCTAGTGGAAAGTACTTTGCAATAGACCAGCATCCTATTTAAAGGGTAGCAAGCAACTGTTACCATCGGCTTGACGCTACAAAGACTGAGATCAACCATCTCCATAGGCCTAATGGCTCTGAATGAATACATTGTTGATGTTAAATTCTGATCACAGAATTCTGCCTCATTACAACATTTTCAGAAAAGACACAGTCTTTCTTTATTGCAGACTATGTTGTCAATCAATTAAAAAACATACGAATAGATAAAATCAATGGTCACTCTGTGAATCAACAATGATCATGTGGAAACCAATTTTGAAATTATTTAATTTCACTGACTCTTTGAGATCAAATTCGGAAATTGTTAAACAAAATAAATACAAAATAACTGATGTTAATGTTATAAACAGATTACCTTTTTAATAAAAAGAACAATTGGACCAAAAATAAAAGTTTTTTCATTCTTTATTATTTATTTTAGTACTTAAACTAAAATATTTCAAGAATAATGAAACTTCAAAACAGAAACACGTAAAACATTATCACATAACAAAACAGCACATAAAATACAAGACACAATATAATAAGAAATCACAAAAGCCTGTGGTCTGTAAATTATGAAACTATAACTGTAAAATGGAATTCACTAGCCTTTTAATATAGCCAAATACATATATTCTGAAATGTATCATATCTTTTACCATTTGTGATAAAATTGGGAAATACTCTATGAACAATGAATGTCGCATACAATCAAGAATCGTAAAGACCTGCATTATACTAAAGGGGATATTCTGAAAGTGACGCATGTTGCCCTTTATGTCAAAATTTGTAAAACTAAACCAGCCTGTACTAATAAAATGCTTTCAACTAAAGAGAAAGAGATCTTTATGTGTAATGTCCGTTTCAAAAAGAAGAAATATACATTCGCTTTATTCAAGTCAAACGACAAAAAATATTGCCAAAATTGTTACAATGGCATCTTTTCATCCGAGTTTAACTCATTTATTTTCCTCAAGATAAAGTTTCATTTTGAACGCTAAACAAATTTTTAAAAACATGTCTATATACAATATTTTTTGTAAAAAAAAACTTTTTAAAATATTCTTTTGAATCTGATTTAATTCACTTTAAAGTTGAATGAGATTTTTTTTTTCCTATAGTCATTTAGTAATTTTCAAAGACCCAGACACTGAACTGTCAGTCTTGGTAATTTTATAGGACTTTGAGATTTAATCCTTTATCAAAGTTTAATGGTCTGAGTCTTTTAACATGTCGAAAGTGAAAATTAATTAATACATAACGTCAAAATTAGCCTCTCTATGCTTCATCAGGTTGTGGGGCTCCTCTAGCTCTGAGAGTAATTGTAACTTTCCTAAGAGCAGGCTGGGCACGAGGGAACTCTTCATTCAAACGGTCAACAATGGCAGTCAAAGCCTGCAGACGATCTTCTTGTTTCTTTGTCTCCGTATCCAAGGCAGACGGTGAGCGGCAAATCATTGTATATTTTCCATCTTTTACTTGCTGGTAATATTTCATCTTTTGCTGAAGAGCAACCAAGTCAGCAAGATTCTGGAATATAAAAAGGGAATGTGATTGTTGGTGTCTTGAAATCTTCTAAATTTATTCCCATGTAATGTTACTGGCCTCCAGCCTTCATTGGATTAGCAAGGCAGAACAATAGATATCTGCACGATGATGTTGATGATGATAAAAAGGAGGAGGGGAGGATGATGATGATGATGATGATGATGATGATGATGATGATGATGATGATGATGATTAATGATGATGATGATGATGATGATGATGATGATGATGATGATGATGATGATGATGATGATGATGATGATGATGGTGATGAAGATGATGATGATGATGATGATGATGATGATGGTGATGGTAATGATGAAGGTAGTGGTGAGGTGGTAGTTCTAGTGGTTGCGATTGTAATGTGTTGGGGCCAATGATCATCATAATGCTTCTATCTTTCTATAACGTAGAAGATGGTGATGATTATTATTATTATTATTATTATTATGACGACAATAAGAACAGTTGCAATGTCAAAGAAATCTTTGTTCCAACCTTTTGTTTGACTTCCAAAGTCCTGTCCACATCGCCATCAAGAGAATCAGAAACACCCTGTAGCTGTTGACAGTTAATTTGCTTCTCTCCCAACTTTTCGCTCAACACTTGCTGATGCTCACGTAGTTCTTTTATCTCATTGTCACAGGAATTAGCCTCCTTTTTAAAAAAGCAAAGTTATCGATTTAAAAAAAAAATAAATAAAATAAAAATAAAATAATAATAATAATAATAATAATGATAGTCATATTTACATTCTGTGATTTAACTGATATACCACCTGACTGACTTCGGAGGTCACGATAGAAAAAATCCCAGACCTTGATCAAAGAGAGTAAATTGATTTGCCTTTACTGGAAAAGGATGTACCTACAGTGTCCACTCCATTGTACAAGAATCAAACATTTCTTGTTACAGAAATAATAACCGTTTGTTTATCTTTGCAAAAATGATAAATGCATTTCAGCAATTCATCGTGTAAACAATCCACTGTATGTAATCAAGAAAAACATTCTTTTAAATATTATAAAGATGCTTAAAATTGCATTTATTGACCTATCAGTCATAATTCAAATGAAATCAAGTGGATTCTGATTTTAAAGATACACATGATTTAATGCTGTAGATGCCTTCAAACTATTATTGGCGTTTACCATCATCAGGGGAGATATAGATTGTTCAAATGATACATACGTTGATAGTCTGTTTTATTTTCTTTCTGATTTCTGCCATCTGCCTTTCGAAAGTTCCTTTGGTTAAAACCTTTTTCTTCATCTTAGCTTGGGCCTCTCCTTGAGTCAGTATAGTGTCACGTCTTGAATGATGAAAAAAGGGGAAAATTTCAAATTTTTAAATGAAAAATAATACAAAAACTATTTATTCATAGACAATCCAGGTATACAAAGTGCCTTAGGAACACTAAATATCGTGACAATCCTACCTATATTCATTTTATTTCATGCAATTTAAAAAAAAAGTTGTGGTGCTGTCATAGATGTTCTTCGCGCACTCTCCTCCTCCTCCTCCTCCTCCTCCTCCTCCTCCTCCTCTTCTTCTTCTTCTTCTTCTTCTTCTTCTTCTTCTTCTTCTTCTTCTTCTTTCTTCTCTTCTTCATTCTTCTTCTTCTTCTTCTTCTTCTTCTTCTTCTTCTTCTTCTTCTTCTTCTTCTTCTTCTTCTTCTTCCTCTTCTTCTTCTACTCTGTTCATTTTTGTTTGATATATTATTGCCAGAGCAAATAGATTTTAAAATGTCAGTCTGACTTGAAGAAAGATAAAACCTTCCATTTTTAAATAAAATTCCATCTTAAATGACTTTTTCCAAGTAATTTGCTCTATCTAAAAATAAACCTTCAACTATTTTTGATCATATCCATAGTTTCCACTAACCTTGAAACAGCCTTTTCCATGTCCTGGATCATCTTCTCCTGTTGTTTCATTAGCTGAGAATGACGGACCTGCATCCGGTGAATTTCAGCACGCATGGCACGCATTTCACCTTGGCCAACTTCCGAGTCTACAGCTGCGCGTGTTTCTCTAGCCAGTTGGGTCTTCTTTTCCCACAGCATAATTTGGCGTCTGTGAACATGTTCCAAATTAAAAAGAATTAAGTTAAATTTGAACAGAGCTAAAGAGGCAAATGTTAGGATAAATAGATTAACATTAATTAATTAAGCAATCAATTAAAAACGTCAATAAATTACTTTATCTCTCAACATCCTGTTATTTGGTTTTCTTTGTCCTGTTTATACAGAATTTTTCTCTTTTATGTGAAGCACTTAATGTCAAAACAGTGATCATTTCTCATCTGGTTTGAGATACAAAATATAATGTTTGAAAAAAAAAGCATGCAATGCAAACTAAATAGTAATTTAAAAGGAGAAAACAATATCATACTCAGCTTCCACAAGACTGTTAAGCAATCTCTCCTTTTCTTCTTTGATAGAGTCTAGTCTGCCTTGAAGTTCAATTGACTGTAATTCTGCATCCTGGGGGAAACCAATAAAATTAAAAATAATCACTCTGTCAATTCAATTTTAAAACAATCAGCCATTAAATCCCCCGCCCTCTCTCTCTCTCTCTCTCTCTCTCTCTCTCTCTCTCTCTCTCTCTCTCTCTCTCTCTCTCTCTCTCCTCTCTCTCTCTCTCTCCTCTCTCTCTCTCTCCTCTCTCTCTCTCTCTCTCTCTCTCTCTCTCTCTCTCTCTCTCTCTCTCTCTCTCTCTCTTCTCTCTTCTATCTATCTATCTATCCTCCCCCCCCCCCCCCCCATCATTACTTACATTGCTAATACTTATTGGAGTAAGAGTTTTACCTTTAGGCCAGAGACAAAAGCGTGCTCCATAAGGGCATTTCCTCTTTCAAGGTCATCTCCCACATTTTTCTCTTTGTGCAGTAATGTATTAAGTTTCAGGATGTCATTACGCATGTTTCGGACATTTCGTTCGATGTCACACATCTCCCTGCTCTGCTGATCTATGTCATCTGGAATTCAAGAAGAGAAGTTTTCATGTGATCTATCTCAAAAACATTTTTTTAAATATCAAAATTATATTATACACATCTGTTCTTTGGGATCTTGACAGTTTGAAGATGATTGCTACACTTTTAGAAAATACAAATACAATAAGTCGGCTTCATACCACTGTCTATTACTGGAGTTTTCTGTGATTTTTCTTTGTTGTAGCTGTTGTTGAGTTTGTTTTATTTTTGTTTTTATTTATTTTTATTTTTGTCTTTGTTTTTGTCTTTTTTATTCTTCTTTTCTTTTTTTTTTTCTTTTTTTTTTTTTTTGGGGGGGGGGGGGGTTCTTGTTTTTTTCTTTCTTTCGTTTCTGTTTGTTTTCTGTCAGCCAAAGAGTTAATTGTTTCTCAAGTCATTATAGGTTTACATTTTACATGTGTATTTGTGTTTCTCGCTCACAAAAAGTGTCTTGACCACCATATGTAAGAGCATGTCATTAGTTTCACTGTATCAAAAAGAGCCCACTAACATTTCTATGCCTTATGTACGTTCCACCTAAAATTGAACAAAAAGCCATTTGGCGTCTGTCATGAAGACGCATCAAACATTTATACTTCTGTCATTCAGACTTAATATCTTCCTGATATTTTGTAGTGCATTTTCAAAGGTCTCACAGAAGCTTAATGTCGTCAGGTAAGTCATTCCTTAAACGGAAAGTATTTGAAACAAAAATAGTCAAGATAACTGCCAATATTAGATGGAGGAAACTTCTAGTGGTCCTTCAGTGCCAGTAAGCCCATGGAGCCATAAATGGACAATAGCACTAGCTTGTAACCACTTTGCCTGAAAAGGTGATTTTGTCTCAACCGATTTGGAGCACTCTAAGTATTCTCAGGTTTATTGCAGTGATTTCCCTTGTTAGAGGACATGATGTTTTGTCAAAAGAAATAACAGCCACGACACGAAATATAATCTAATTTGTAAAATCTATAGAGGAAAGGTCATCCTTTGAGGAAAAGCCACCCTAACAGACCCAGCTACCCAACCTGATTGGGCAGGGGGTCAAAAAAAATAATCGTGACTTCACTCAGCCTCACTCTCGGTCCCTTTGCATGTGAAGCGAGTACTCTACAAACTGAGCTATCAGGACCCCCTGGAGGAATATTAAAGATTCTCAAAATGTAAAGTGATGTGCCTATATTTGATTTTATCATCCATTTATTAAAAGACTTAAAAATTAACTCACTTTCTGTTCTAATCTTCTTCTGTGACAAGATTGTCAGCTGTCGTTTGCATGCCACTAATTCCTGCTGCTCTTTCTCTCTGTTCTGGGACAAGCGGACCAGTTCACTCTGCTGCCTGAGCCATAGTTGTTGCAGTTCTATCACTTCTTGATTACGCAAATCGATTGACTTTTGCAAAGAGTTGATCTGAATTTCTAAAGGTCCTAGCTCTACGCCCTGTCATATGAGAAGAACAGTGTGTTAGTTTTGGACTGTTTTGTTATTTTTCGTAAATAAATCATTATCAGTATCAACATCATCCTTTTCATCACCATTATTATCATCACTATCACCATCATCATTATTATCACCATCATCATCTTGATCAACATCATCATCATCATCATCATCATCATCATCATCATCATCCATCATCATCATCATCATCAATTACACAAAGAACAAGAACAACAATATCAACATCAAAATATAAAAAGGAAAGAGAGCGCAAGATAAAGTAAAAGAAGCAAAACTCACCCCAGCATTTGCAATCATCTGGTTCAGTTTCTTATTCATGATATCCACTTGATTCTGTTTTCTTTCTATGATAGCATTTCTCTTGACAATTTCCTGCTCACTCTTGGTTATAACTGCATTCTGGTCTTTAATCTGTTCGTCTAGCTCGTCTAAAATCTTTCTCAAGCGTTGCACTCTTGTCCGTATGTTGACTGTTTCCAGGGTGGAATTGGCAATTTGATTCTCCACATCTGCCATTTCGTGTTCCTAAGACAAAGTAAAACATTGATAGATACCAATATATGTCAATAAGATTGAATATAGTCTATGTTTAAATCTTGTGTAATCAAACAATGTACTTTTTTTTTTAATTATAAAATCAATTAATGTAAATCTTTTAGTTAGAATAGTTTCTCAAATATTGCGTTAAGACTTTACTCCTTGTTTTGTTTACTAGTTATTCAATCAGAGGTAATTGGTTTTATGTGGTGTGTGTGTGTGCAGAGGTAATTGGTTTTATGTGGTGTGTGTGTGTGTGTGTGTGTGTGTGTGTGTGTGTGTGTGTGTGTGTGCGTGTGTGTTATATCGCTTTGCTTTTCTTGTTCTTTTTTGTTTATTCCTTCTATTGTTTGTCTGTGTTTGTGCGATTGTTTTGTTCTTTAATTTTTTTCTTTTAAAGTTACTATTTTTAAGGAATGAGAGTTGATTACCAACGGGTTTTTTTAGTTTCTACTGATAATATCAATAATCTTCCCAAATGTCCTATTTATTTAGCTAAGTGATTTCAGCAAAGAGTGGCCTGTTTTATCTAAAAATCAAAAATACATACCAGATTTTTGGATCGATCCCTGGTTTTCTTGGTTAACTTTCGACTGTACTGTCCAGCCTTGTCAAGAGTAAGCTGTGTCTGCATCTTCTCCACAATCTCATCCTCCAACTTATTTTTAGCTAAGTATTCTTGTTCTATCTGTTTCATCAAGGAGCTTTGCTCTGACAATTTCAAGGTCTTGTCCTGTTTAAAGCAACATAAAATGTTAAAAAGTGAAAACGTTGGGAGTAGACACTAGTGTAAAATAAATGAAACAGTTCATGACAAAGAATAAAGAAATATACAAGAGGAAGGATCCAATAAACTCAGCCTTGTTTCATGAAGTCTATGAACATTGTTTAATATAAGTGGTGATTAAGTAAAATTTATAAACAAAACGCTGCTATCATTTTTGACATGGGATGGCATAAAAAGGCAATACGACTGTCATGTTCATGACACTTAACATTTGTGGTAGTGGTGGGGTGGTAGTGGTAGTAGTAGTAGTAGTAGTAGTAGTAGTAGTAGTAGTAGTAGTAGTAGTAGTAGAAGTAGTAGTAGTAGTAGTAGTAGTAGTAGTAGTACTAGTAGTAGTACTAGTAGTAGTAGTAGTAGTAGTAGTAGTAGTAGTAGTAGTAGTAGTAGTAGTAGTAGTAGTAGTAGTAGTAGTAGTAGTAGTAGCAGTAGAATTAGTAGTAGTGGCAGTACAATTAGTAGTAGTGGCAGTAGTAGTAGCAGTAGTATTAGTACATCGTCACAATGTTTTGACAAGGATATCTTATTATTATATGCAATCCAAGTCCAATAACTGCAGAAGACTTTAACTAAGAGCGGACCATATGTCCGTGTTGTTAATCTTCACTCACTATAAATGTCAAGGAATATAATTGAGCGTGACCAATCACTATTTGAATGCAAAGCCATAATTTCCTGATCTTGACATTATGCTTTTGGGTAAGGCATTTTACACTCATAAACTCTTACCACTTCCAATGACTGGGATGAAAGCTTGCAATATTCCGTGCGTATATGGCAGGAAGGTCTATTACTTTCAAAGGGATAAATAACATTAATAAAAATTACAAAACTTATAAAATCCCTTTATTCATTCAATGTGAAATTTTATTTTTAGGGTCTATTTCAAAATGTAGACTGAACACCCCCAGGAAAGAGCCACAGTGCAGTACAGCAAGTGAGCTAGGATGACATGACTTGCTCCCTTGTTCACCTCTTGTTGAACCCCGTAACAATAAGTTTACTGCAGGTTTAGAGGCGAAGGTCATTCTATAACTGTGTCACGTTAAACCATTAAAAAGGTTTAGTGTTGTTCAAAATATTTTTTAATGTTTGGATCTGCATGACCAATTTGGAGAATATGTGTGGAATAGAATTGTGACCTACATAGATCAAACCAATGAGTTGGAAAGGCCCTAGATGAATGTTTACTTGAAAGTAATCAACAGTAAAAAACCTTGTTCTGTCATGACAATAGGTGCACGTTTCACAATTGGAAGCATGTTCCTTAATAATTATTATTGAATGTATTCAAACATTTCAAAAATGTTATACTCACAGCTGTTGCTCTGGTAAGAGCTTGTTCTGTTTCGTGCAACATTCGAGTGTACGTTGTATATTCAGCTTTCAGGGCATCGTGTTTTGCATGAACCTGATAAAGAAAGCCCAATTTAAAAAATCAGTGGTATAATCTGTTCAGATGTCGAGCTAGTAATTAATTACGTTTGAGCACTATAGTACTACAATTGATCTTTTATATATACGGTACCAGATAAAATAGGTTCCTATAAGGGAATCAATAAATATAAGTGACATTTTCTATTTCACAAACTTGATTAAACATCAACATGTGTTGAACATCAAATATTAGGACGTTTCTTTGATTAAGTTAGACTTAACTATCTCAATTTTTTTTTTATTGAAGTGAACATGATTAACCTGTGTGAGATGTTTCTTGGCAAGTTCTATTTCTTTTTCAGTTTTGCTGAAAATAAGGGTCAGTTTCTCATTTTGTTCTTGTTCTTTCTGTATAGATTTCTTGTATCCTTCAATCTCAGTGGCAAGGGATAGAATATGCTGTTCTTGTTGGCTGTGAAAATATTTTAAATGAACTTTATTATACCTTTAATGAGTAACATATGATGAATAATGATCCAACAGTCGAGAATAGACTCCGATTTATATTCTTTTTTTTTTTGTCATCAGTCATAAGACAGCTGAGGAATCTTCAGTAAATCTTCACGAAGTTTCAGTTTACAGGGAATGGAGCGGAATGGAATTGAATAAACTTGTCATTGCATAGAAAAACCTGTTTTAGTGCTCTAACTGAATAATATACATAATGACAAACGCATACGAAACTGATATATCAGTGCTATGTCCTTTTTTTTTTTAACTGACAGATTTGTGGATTTTGCTCAACCATCAAGAATCAATGAGCCCTTGAAATATTTTTTTTTATATGAGATGTCCTTACAATTGTATGGTCATAATCATTAATAAACACATTCCACTAATAGTAAAAATCTAAGTAGATATAGTTTTCTAACTTAGCAAAATGATTATATCGACTTGGTACAATTGTTATTATGGAAAAATATAGAGAATAAGTGAATAAGTCTGAACTGATTTCCAATATATCGTAACTAAGGTAGTTGAATCAGCTCCCCCCAAAAAACGATATGAAACAGCATCAATGCAACAATGTGAGTGTTATAATGACTTACATTTCACTAGAAGCAGATAAGACATGAATTAATAAGAATTGAACCAAAACAGATATAAGAATGTACCGTCTAAAAGTCTTGAAATAGTATGTTTTTCTAAACAAATATTGGGATATTGGGAAATCATCGATCATTTAAAATATGGAATATTACAATGGTATTACACACTGTATTTTCAAAATGATTAAAACCATTTTCGTTAAATTTGTGGGTTTTTTTTTTTTAATCTAAAATACTTACTCAAGGGCTTCTTGCATTGCAGAATGAGCTTCATCTCTCCTCCTCATACCAATGAGAGAGCTTGACCATTTTTGATACAGATCTTTCTTTTCCAGGTTGATTGTCTAGTTTGTGGACAGTTGGTAAAGAGTAAATATTTTTTAACAGAGACAGGCATTCCTTTGTAATTCACAATTATTTAAGAATTTGAATCGTAAGATACAAGGAACAAAATGTCTAACATCGGTTTTAAAAATTATTTGGTTACTTTGGAGAGATAGTGTAACTCGAGTAGATTTTTACTACTCGTATTCATAGGATGCAAAATTCTTTGTCTTGCATCTATTTAAACGGAGTTTATGCGATAAGCATAAATTTGAAAATGTGTATCCTCTTCCTATCCATGCACTGATATAAGTAATAAGCTAAAACTGTTTTAAAATTGAAGTACTAATCAGAGTGCTACAATACATTGCATATATGCTATCAAGAATCTAAATCTTTAAAAAACCCATATTCTGAACAAAACCACATACCTCAATTTCCATGTAAGCTTCCATCAAACTTTCTTTAGCAGCTTTTGTTTCCTCAGACTGAGCACTAATCTGTGCCTCGTACATTGCAATTTCTTCTTTTAGTTTATCCACTTTTTCTACGAGACGGTCTACATACAAATCCTGATGAAACAAAATTCAGAATATAAGACAAAGGTAGACATTTTCAAATCTGTAAAATTATTTGAAATTTCTATCTTAGCAGGGATGGTTAGAGTTTAGAAAAGAAAAACACATCCAAAAATCATGTACCATTACAGAAATTATTTATTAGCTAATCTATTTTGAAAGATGAAGATTGGTTTTTAAAATAGTAATTGTCTTTGTGAATGGGACAAAAGTAAATTATCTGAAAACATTTGTATGCTGAGACTGCTTACTCTGTTTACCCCCGCATCAATGTTGTATAACATCAGAATAAACTGGTTGAAGAAAATTGACTTTAACAGCAAAAGAAATCTGAATTAGGAATCAATTAAATATTTAGAAGTTTAAGAAAGAAAACTCACTTCCTAATAGAAGCTTTTATTCTATATCAAATTTTATGAGTTTAGCTTAAAATTCCATTTTTCATTTAATTCATCAAACCTTTAATAAGTTCCTTTTTCAAAATGAGATTATTTTTTAACGAAAAAATAAGCATTTTATTCCCTCTTGTACAATTAGAAGGGAGAGAAACACGTCTAACCTGTTTTTGTTTTTCCATTTCAGCCTTTGAGACTTCAGATTCTACTTTTTCTGCAGCACGGCGCATAACGGCAATGTCTGACCTTACATCTTCCTTGGCATTGTCCATATAAAATAGCCGGAGAGCCAAATTTTCTACTTCACTCTGGAGATCAGAGCCTTGAGAAGAGAAAAATGAACACATTCTTCATTATAAAGTATACTTTTTTCAAATCCAGTGCTCCTTGTCTAAAAAATGTAGATCAAAACAATAAAAAATACTTAACACATGCCACTATGGTCAATATTAAAAATTGCATGGTTTTCTGAAAGACATTATGATAAGGTTGTTTTACATGAGTTTTTAATTGACATCTTACATCCATCAAATTACTGTTTGAGACTTTCTCAGTAGAAGGATCATCTGATCGTAATAATATCATGCCAGCAACTTATAAGTTCTCAAGAGTGAAACTGTTGATTTGCTAACAGCAAGTAAAAGAAAATAAAAACAATACACGTGCTAAAACAACTAGCACAAGTATGTAATGAGATTCATATCATTACAAAATGTTTATCGTGGTCATTGAATTAATTAGACTTTCCCTCTCATTTGTTTTTCTTAATTTTGTCTGTCACATTTTAATAGTTTGTATATAGAAAGAAATAATGACTGGAAACTTTAACCTGAATACTGAAAGCAAGACATAAGTTATACCATATCATTACCTTTCTTCTTTTCCTTATTGACAATGAATTGTGAGTCTTTATAGAGGGATCTGACGTCAGTCAGCTCCTGTTCTTCTTTCTGCCTTTCTTTCTTCAAAGAGGAAACTTCATCATGCTTATTCTCGAGTAACATCTGATGACAAAGACAAGGGTAATTTATTTACTATATATCTCTTTCATTATGTCATTGTTGGTTTTGTCCATCATTCAAATAATTTACTATTCAATCAATATATAAAATCGTTTTATCAATGCTTTTTAACAATGGCATATAAAATAAAATACTTGCTTAGGCATCATAATTTACTTTATTTTAATTACATTTTTATTCCATGACAGCCCAGCCATTTTATGCTTTCATGATAGAAATGAATAAGGGCTAAAAAGCCATTTTCAAACCTGATATCTAGCTAATTCCTGCTGAACTCCATACAGTTCAACACCCAAATCTTCTCTTTCTTTCCTCTTGACGCGGAGCGTTTCTTCCTGTAAACGAAAAAGTGAGAGGCAAAAATGAATGTCTTTCATCTCTTGATATTTTATGCACTTTATTAATACATGTTTTGCTATATGTTTATTCGTTCATTCCAAAATTCTGTTGAGAGTGTAATAACTTACAAATTATGGTATGAGACAACAAAGCAGGTCACGGAGCTCAAGAGATATGTCCACATGAAAAAAATTATTCAAAATATAAAACTGTTCATATTATCATTTATGGACGAAAATATGCATGTAGGTGGTAGTAGCTGATCAAAGACACCTCTAAGGTTGTGGTATTGAAGTGATTGTTTTTTTTTTCTATTTGATAAAATATATATCATCTAATATATCGCTTGCTTAAAATTCCAAATACAAATTATCATTACATACTTGAACCTACATTTCCCTATTCAATTCAAAACCTACATGGACAGTGCAATAAAATAGGTAATGAAGAGAAAACGTACCAGGTCCCGGAGCTCAAGTGATATTTTCTCATTTTGTTTGTTGAGGTGAGCATTGAGAGCAGCTTGGAAGCGTTTCATCAAAGGCTGAAATATAGGATTTTTTAAAATATTCAGGTTAACAAATATTTATGACAATAGTTTGGATTGGTTTATCATAACATGAATAATATAATTATTTGAAAAAAAAACGAAATGTTTTATTTTTCAATATTTATAAGAAAGTTAATTTTGCATTCATCGATAATATATGAAACAATATTAATACATTTTAAGACTTAATATTTATGGTTTATGGCACATGAAATATATTTCATGCTGCATCTAACGCTCCTATTCACAACATTGAGTCTGTTTTTAAAAACATCAAAAACAATTTTGAAAAAATAAATCCAAATAAAGCAGCGTTCGTACTTCATAACCTTATTAAGATGTTCTTTCAGTGTTTATGATTAGATTATCGCAGTCTACAATTTAATTAGAATGTATGATTTTACTCACATGGTCTGGATCAAGCACAACCATATCTGTCTCGTTGTCACTGTCATCACTTCCATCACCTCCATCAAGGTCACCATCATCCTCTTCGTCATCGTCGTCATCATCATCCTCATCATCACCACCTCCATCACCTCCTCCAGGCCCAAGAGATCCATAGTTATCAATCTGTAGAGCACTCTCATCGCTCATCACTTTGTCATGAAACAAAAACATGTTAAAAATTAAATTTTTAAAATTGCAAAATCACAATGTGCTCTGACAGAAATTGATTAAGACAATAGAACTAGAGAAATGTTGGGCCTATTTCTATACAGTATTGAATACAAACTGGTATTATTTTTATTATGTTTAATTTAGAAAGAGGTTTTCACTACATTATAGTTAAATGTCCTAATCTAGTTACGGTAGAATATTACAGAAGATATTTAAAGAAATGTTAAAGACACCTTACCCTTACCTTCCTTTTACATGACAACAATTATAAATTATTCAAAACTCCATAAGCACTATTCAAGAAAATACAATAACTTAAGTGGTATATTTGTATTTCAATTTTGTAAATTTGAAATGAGGGGAATTCATTATTAATTTTAAGCAAATCCAAAAACTTGGGATGGGAATAAGAAATTCATTTTAATTAAATTCAAGAACGTGGGATGAGAATAAAAAGGTAACCATAAAAAATGAAATTGTATTGAAAAAGAAAACTAATTTTCTTCAATCAAGATGTGACTTCAAAATACAACCATGATTTTTTTTATATTACTCTATCATTAATGGTTATGCAAATGAACCGAATGGCAATAGATAATTTATTTGGATTGTAATTTAAGGAAAAAATGAATATGCTATTTTGTTTAATTGAAGTGACTAATCTGATGAGAAATGAAATACTCTATCAATCGATCTGTTTAAAATTACACTTGTATTTGTAAAATAAAATAAACAAAATTGATCTTTAATTGTGTGATCCATCAACTTATAATGTAAGTAAGTTGTCCTGGCGAAGTATATGAAAAAATTGAAATTGTGAAAACATCTTGATTAATGTAATGAGAACTGATCAGGAAAAACAATTCAATTAGAAACACAAATTTATTTCAACCTGAACTCTCAATACTGAGATCCTCTTGAAGACTGCTCATATGTTGCAGCCTACCATATTCCTCGGGTTCGACTAAACGCATCAAGCTTACATTCATTATAGAGGACTTTGTATTTAGATATCTTCCTAATGGTGGCGGGCTGTCGGCATCTGAGAATCCTGAAGTAATTAACCACAAGCAATAAATGACAATTGTGTGGAGTCTTAGTAAAATCATCCTAGATTGCTACATACTGAAACAGTACTATCCTTCATTTTTATATAACATTATTCTTTTTTATGGTTTGCAGCTCAAAGTCATTAAGCCTTGTTTAAATAACAGAGTAAGAATACAAATATGACAGCAACAACAAAATTATGAAAGATGATTCATGATGGTCTTGTCATACAATGTCAATAATCATGATTCGTATATTCTTTCACATGTCAATAAGATTTGAAATTAAAATTAGATTGACAACTGGGATATCAAATTCATACACCTTGACACTTAAATTGAAAGCCATGACCCAGTTTTCTTAATGATATAAACTCTCGAAGCGTTTTCTCCCATCATCCTGACATCATAGCCAATCTTCTATAGTTCACTAATTCAATTGCAACATTCTCATGTTCTTTTTACACCTCGCACAGAGGTTAGCAGTTTCCAATCGTCAAATCAAGCATCAAATAAATTAATCTAGATTCTGTTTCACGAATTGTGATAGTACACTTGTAAATACGATCTGCAGCTGTTGCATTCATGCCTCTCAAGTAAGACTCATTTTCCTCCCTCCACTCCTTCTATTACTCACCTAAATTTCTTTCTGGTGGCTCATAATCATCATCCTCTTCCGGTATTATCTTTGCAGAAGCTGCAAAAGCATAAAAACATAACATTTAATTCTATTACTTAAATGTGCTCAAGGGAGTTCATTCTAAAAGGACTGACAGAAAAGAAAGAAAATGCTGAAGTAAAGAAAAAGAAAATTCAGAAAAGCAATTTCAGGAAATACTTTTAAGATCTATGAAAATGCGATGGTTTATCTTTAAAATGGTTAAAGCCATCTATTTTTTCACCTCCCTAGAAAATTTTGTTTAAACAGCATTTGTAAGGATGTGTTAATTTATTAAATTTTAAAGTAATATTTGATTAATTCAGATTTTATTATTAAAATATACTTGCCATTCTTGTCCTCACTTCCCCCAGACTTTGCAGATACAGGTCTAGACCCAGCAAAGTCTTGTGGTTCCTCCTCCAATTCGGGCTGGGAAATACGACTGCCACCTGACCTAGCAGATTCTGGCCTTGATCTTGCCTGTTGTGATTCAGGGCGAGGTATTTCAACGTCATCTCCTTTCACAGCCGACGTTGGTCTTGAGCCTGTTTTAGAGCCAGGAGGAGAGGGAGTCTTGACCGGCTGATCACCTACACTTTGGCGAGATATTGGTCTTGATCCAGCAGCAGAACCTGGCTTTTCTTCACCTGTTACAGATGAAGGCTTCTTTGCAGATACAGGTCTGCTACCTGTCCCCGATGCAGGTCTAGATTGTGGTTTAGTTTCACTTTGAGATCCTGGTCGTGAGCCTTGGACATTAGCACCAGATCTAGCAGAGCCTGGCCGAGATCCTTGGGCAGCAGCAGATCCTGGTCGAGAACCTTGGGCAGCAGCAGATCCTGGACGAGAACCTTGGGCAGCAGCAGAACCTGGCCTTGAAGGTGGTTTTGAACCGGCCGGGGAGGCAGGTTTAGAAGGCTTATCTACTGGTGACTTGACAGCAGAAGTTGGTCGAGAACCTGCTCTAGATGCTGGTTTAGAACCACTCACAGATCCTTGAGGTGAAACTGGTTTTTCGACGCCATTAGCTTCAAACTGAAGGGGTAAAATTTGTAAACAAAAATTAAAGGTTTACATAAATAATCTAAAGATTTCAAAATCATCGTAAATCAGATTTGATAGCAATCAAATGTTAAATGCAACACAGTTTAAAATTCTATTATTTGTCATAATATATCTCCCATGGTAACCTGATAATCTCAAAGTAATATACAACTAGTACAGAATTATTTTCAATTAAAGTCAATTGAGGCTATTGTTAGATGTTGCAATTATAATCTATTTGTTGAGTAGTTATCTGAAACAAATTTAAATTCAATTTTTTTATATTCGATTCACCTCATTCAGTGCATCTCCAGCTGTCGTGTCCCCATCTTGTGCAGGTGGAACAGACTGCCTGTTATGGATAAATTATTATAGAATAATTTACATGCAGATTAGGAAGAGATAGGTCGGGTGGTAGAGGAAGAGGAGTAGGAGGGAATGACGAAGAAGAAGAAGAAGAAGAAGAAGAAGAAGAAGAAGAAGAAGAAGAAGAAGAAGAAGAAGAAGAAGAAGAAGAAGAAGAAGAAGAAGAAGAAGAAGAAGAAGAAGAAGAAGAAGAAGAAGAAGAAGAAGAAGAAAGAAGAAGAAGAAGAAGAAGAAGAGAAGAAGAAGAAGAAGAAGAAGAAGAGAAGAAGAAGAAGAAGAAGAAGAAGAAGAAGAAGAAGAAGAAGAAGAAGAAGAAGAAGAAGAAAGAAGAGAAGAAGAAGAAGAAGAAGAAGAAGAAGAAGAAAGAAGAAGAAGAAGAAGAAGAAGAAGAAGAGAAGAAGAAGAAAGAAGAAGAAGAAGAAGAAGAAGAAGAAGAAGAAGAAGAAGAGAAGAAGAAGAAGAAGAAGAAGAAGAAGTAGAAGAAGAAGAAGAAGATAGAAGAAATAGAAAGAAGAAGAAAGAGAAGAAGAAGAAGAAGAAGAGAAGAAGAGAAGAAGAAGAAGAAGAAGAAGAAGAAGAAGAAGAAGAAGAAGAGAAGAAGAAGAAAAGAAGAAGAAGAAGAAGAAGAAGAAGAGAAGAAGAAGAAGAAGAAGAAGAAGAAGAAGAAAAGAAGAAAGAAGAAGAAGAAGAAGAAAGAAGAGAAGAAGAAAGAAGAAAGAAGAAGAAGAAGAAGAAAGAAGAAGAAGAAGAAGAAGAAGAAGAAGAAGAAGAAGAAGAAAGAAGAAGAAGAAGAAGAAGAAGAAGAAAGAAGAAAGAAGAAGAAGAAGAAGAAGGAAGAAGAAGAAGAAGAAGAAGAAGAAGAAGAAGAAGAAGAAGAAGAAGAAGAAGAAGAAGAAGAAGAAAGAAGAAGAAGAAGAAGAAGAAGAAGAAGAAGAAGAAGAAGAGAAGAAGAAGAAGAAGAAGAAGAAGAAGAGAAGAAGAAGAAGAAGAAAAGAAGAAGAAAGAAGAAGAAGAAGAAGAGAAGAAGAAGAAGAAGAAGAAGAAGAAAAGAAGAAGAAGAAGAAGAAGAAGAAGAAGAAGAAAAGAAGAAGAAGAAGAAGAAGAAGAAGAAGAAGAAGAAGAAGAAGAAGAAGAAGAAAAGAAGAAGAAGAAGAAGAAGAAGAAGAAAGAAGAAGAGAAGAAGAAGAAGAAGAAGAAGAAGAAGAAGAAGAAGAGAAGAAGAAGAAGAAGAAGAAGAAGAAGAAGAAGAAGAAGAAGAAGAAGAAGAAGAAGAAGAAGAAGAAGAAGAAGAAGAAGAAGAAGAAGAAGAAGAAGAAGAAGAAGAAGAAGAAGAAGAAGAAGAAGAAGAAGAAGAAGAAGAAGAAGAAGAAGAAGAAGAAGAAGAAGAGAGAAGAAGAAGAAGAAGAAGAAGAAGAAGAAGAAGAAGAAGAAGAAGAAGAAGAAGAAGAAGAAGAAGAAGAAGAAGAAGAAGAAGAAGAAAAGAAGAAGAAAGAAGAAGAAGAAAAGAAGAAGAAGAAAGAAGAAGAAGAAGAAGAAGAAGAAGAAGAAGAAGAAGAAGAAGAAGAAGAAGAAGAAGAAGAAAAAGAAGAAGAAGTAATTAGAAAGACAAAGACGAATGGTTTAAAATGGTACCAGAGGTAGATTCCAAGAGCAAACTATCTGAGTCTGAGTCACCACTCTCATCCAAGCACATGATCCCACTTCGAGGAATGCAAATCATTATAAATTCAAAACAGAACAAAAAAATATAACAGTACATAATAGGGAGGTGATTTACAAGGAATAGATAACATACCACCTGAGGTCTTCAAAGATGGGTCAACTGAAATTGCCAATCAGCTACATAAGTTACTAAACCCAGTGTGAAGCAAACGTGAAATACCTGTCGAATCGAAAAAAAGGGCTCCTAATAAAACTACCAAAAATGGAGACCTGTCACACTACAGCAAATGGAGAGGTATTACATTACTATCAGTACGATGCAAAGTGCTAACAGAAATTATTCTGTAAAGAATGAGAGATGCCGCAGAAAGCACTATTAAAGATGAACAAGCAGGATTTTGAAAAGGCTGATCATGTATTGACCAGATTGCCACTTTAGGAATCATCAAAGAACAGACATTGGAGTGGCAGTCTCCTCTTTATGTCTGTTTCATAGACTTTGAAAAAGGCTTTCGACCGTCTGGATGGACAAATAACATGGAACATCCTCCTCCACTATGGAGTCCCACAGAAACTAGTGGACTTTATAAAATTGCAACATGAAGACTTTTCCTGCTAAGTCATCCACCAAGGAAAACACTCAACTGAATTCCAGGTTTCCACCAGAGTGAGGCAAGGATGCCCTCTGTCCCATCTTCTCTTCTTGCTTCTGCTTAACGGGACGACAAGAGAAGCATTCACAAACTCAGGGCGAGGAATACATTGGAACTTCTCAAAAAAACTGGAAGATCTAGAGTTTGAAGATGACATCTCCTTAGTGAGCCATCGCATTAAAAATAAATAATAATAATAAATAAAAAACACTTGAGCTTATATAGCACAATATCCACTAAACGTGCTCAAAGTGCTTTACAAAGGGTCCCTGACCAATGACAACATGTAACATATAGAACAAGACACGATGCCTGTTAGGCGATATTACAATGTATCTGACAAAGACAAGGCTGTTAACAGCCATGTACTCATTTGGCACCTTAGTGTGGTGAGAGAATGTGAATAAAGAGTCTTGTCCAAGGCTCAACTATGCACTGAGTGAGGCTCAAACCCAGGACCTTCCAATCTGAAAACAAGTGTCATAACACAAGACCACATAGCCATATGAGACATGCAACTTAAAGTAGACTGCTTGACAGAAACAGCCAATAATGTTGGTCTCAAAATAAATGTTGAAAAACAAAGGTAATGTGAATTAATAACCAACACCAAATCCCAGTTCATATATCAGGATCTACAATTCAAGATGTAAATGACTTCACATACTTAGGCAGTAAAGTTAGTGAAACAGGAGGTACAGAGGAAGATATTGAAGCCAGAATGAGGAAAGCCCAGCATACTTCTGCCACCTTGTCACCCATATGGAAAGCAATAGCTATCTCTAATTAATGTAACTAAGCTTAGAATATTTGACGCCAATGTAAAACCTGTTCTACTGTATGGATCGGAAACCTGAAGGGTCGCAAACACCCTTACTCACAAAATTCAGACCTTCATTAACAAATGCATCCGCAGTATTTTGAAAATCAGAGGGCAAGACCACATCCCCAACATAGAACGATGGAGAAGGTCAAACCAAAAGCCTATTGAAACCCAAATCAGGAGAAGAAAATGGAGATGGGTTGGTTATATGAGTATGAGTATGAGTATGAGTTCATCGTAGAGGGCCGGTGGCCCGTTGATAGTCTTTGGATCGGTCTCCACCAACTTGTGGAGGTCGAAAGGCTGGCTTCAATGGGAAATCAGTGCTGTATTTTAGATCCTGCAGGAAACTATCAATTTGGCTTTGAAAGCTGTTTATGCTTGACACTGTAACTAGTTTTTCAGGCAGGCTATTCCATGTCTCAACAATTCGCTGACTAAAGAAATTTTTTCGGATGTTTAAACGGCAATTTTGTTTGGCAAGTTTATAACAGTGGCCTCTTGTTCTTTTGTCCTTGTTAAATGTGAGGTAATCTTCTACGTTTACTTTGTAGAGACTGTTGGTCAATTTATAAGTTTCAATTAGATCTCCTCTGAGTCTTCTGTACATGAGGCTAGGGAGGTCTAATGCTCTGAGTCTATCTTTGTAGCTGAGGTTTGAAATTTCGGGAACAAGTTTGGTGGCTCGACGTTGGACATTTTCAATGAGTAAAGCATCTGATTTATTGATGGGGGACCATATACAGTTTTCATATTCCAAGTGTGATCTTATTAGACTTTTAAAAAGAGTGGTTAATATGGGTTTGTCTATATAGTCGAAAGATCTGACAAGTCCCAGGATTCTATTTGCTTTGTTTTCACAGTGCTGGCTAAAATTCAATTTGGGGTCCACATATACACCAAGGTCTTTTTCACATAAAGTACTGTCCAATTTGATTTCAGCTCCCTTACTATCCTTCATCCTGTAGACATATTGGCTGTTGTTGTTTCTTAGGTGCATAACCTTGCATTTATTTGCATTGAAACGGAGTTGCCATTTTTTAGACCACAACTGAAGTGTGTCTAGGTCATCTTGCAATCGGCCAGCTTCTTTGACATTATTTACAGATGAAAAAACTTTGGCGTCGTCAGCAAACATTTTTATGAAGGAGTTTACTGCTTCGGGCATGTCGTTTACATAGCATATAAATAAAACTGGGCCCAAGACGCTACCTTGGGGGATCCCTGATAGAACTGGTTTCCATTCTGATGCTTCACCATTGATCACTACTTGCTGTTTTCGGTTTAGCAGAAAGTCTTGCAGCCATCCCAACACACTGCAACTAATTCCATATTGTTCAAGCTTATAAAGTAGGCGTTGGTGAGGGACAGAATCAAAACATTTTGCAAAATCTAGGCAGATGGCATCAACCGGCATACCATTGTCAAGCATTTGAGTCCATTCTCCAATACAATCAAGGAGTTGGTTAGGGCAAGAGCGTCTACCAAGAAACCCATGCTGGTTATGTGACAAAAAGGGGTTCATAAAGTTCATTATGGCTTCTCTAAGACAAGATTCCATTTGCTTGCAGATTACTGAGGTCAAGCTTACTGGTCTGTAATTAGATGGGTCCGATTTTTTACCTTTCTTGTAAATAGGACATACTTGAGCATTTTTCCATTCGATTGGGAGTGTCTGTTCAACAAGTGACTTATTAAAGAGTAATGTCAAGGGCTTGGAAAGTTCATTACATGCCCCTCTCAGTAATTTAGGGGGGATCTTGTCTGGCCCATTGCTTTAGAGGGGTTTATCTTTTTTTAGGTTTTCTAGGACCTGCTTTTCAGTGATAATTGTGTCTTCAAGAAACCCATCAATGCCACTCCGTTCAAAGCCAGGAAAGTTTGCGGGATCTTCTCTTGTGAATACTTTAGCAAAAAACACACATTAAGAAGACAGGGGAGTAATGTCATCCGCCAATCCCTTGATTGGAATCCATAAGGGAGACAAAGGAGGGGTGCCCAAAACAGACATGGAGGTGCTGAGTTTCAGACTAATTGAAAATGGCAGGCCTCGCCTGGGAGGCTACCAAGAAGATGGCCAAGGACAGAATTAGATGGCAGACGTTCGTAGAGGTCCTATGCACCACAATGAGCGAAGAGGATTAAGTAAAACAAAAAACGAAAGGCAAGATTTACAAGGAAACAATAAAATCTCCCAAAACTACTATACATTTGACTGTTTCCCTCCCGACCAAGGACTCTGGTCAGGGTCAGGACAAAACAAAGTATAGCTATATAATAGCTTTATAGTCTCACTCCAAGACGAAGACTGATCAAGTAGATAGGAAAATAGATATGAAGATAGAAGACACAGCAACTGAGTGACCTTCATGCCCAATATGGGAAGGCAAACACCCCATCAAGAATGAAAAAAGATGAGGAAATAGGACAGGAAGTGTATTCAAAACATATAGTCCATGCCTTTTCACTGAGGCAAGGTGAATCTTAATCTGGCCACAACAGCCGGACTCTTTGCGGACGATGCTGCAGTCTACAGCGTCTGCGTCAACTGGAGGTGTGGGAAGAAAGCTGGGATATGATGTTCCACCCAGCGAAGTGCGAATTAAAGTCCATAACAAGATCAAAAACACCCACGATAACTGAATACCACTTACATGGACATACATTGGAGACAGTGAGTGTTGCAAAATATCTTGGTGTTAGCATGAAAAAAGACCTAACATGGGATGAGCATATTAACAAGATCACAAGTAAGGCAAACAAAACACTGGGATTATTAAGGCGTAACCTAAAAATTAGCTCCTCGAAAATCAAGGAAAAGGATACAAAACATTTGTAAGAGCTGTTCTGGAATATGCTTCCACTGTTTGGGATCCCCACACCCAAAAATACATCTCAAAAATAGAATCAGTGCAAAGAGGAGCTGCACGCTACGTCCTGAAAAGACATCACAACACCTCAAGTGTATCAGACATGCTAGAGACACTACGGTGGCCGAAATTGGAACACCGCAGAGGGTCAGCAGGATTGGCAATGCTATTTAAGATCAAGCGCCACCTCGCTGGTGCCCAGTCATCAAGAAAAAACTGATACCAGCACCTTTGAGACAGAGAAGAGGTAACAACAACCAATACAGCCTCATAACACACAGAACACAATACCATGGTTTTTCCTTCTTGCCGCGTACGGTCAGAGACTGGAACCAGCTTGACGCTAAAGTGACTGAAGTCACTACAATTGATGCTTTTGTGGCAAGTTGCTATGCAAATACTTAGACCTTACACAAACCACCACTGACCAACGTTGACGACCCCTGAATGTCCTGGAAATTGATTTTAGACTAACGATTATAAACAATGAATAATACAGACTAATACAGAGAGATTAGAAAGCACTTTCATATATGCCATAATAATCAACCAATTGATTGTGGGCAATCAAAGGAAGAAGAAGAAGAAGAAGAAAAAGAAGAAGAAGAAGAATTGGTCAATATTCTTTTTAAGTTAATTATCCAGTGTGACGAGAGGTACTGATTACTGACAACGGAGACCAGAGAGATCTATCACTATCTATTAGGCACTTTGATAAAATTTTCAAACTCAAAATATCTTGATTTGACTCAGTCAGGGGGATGGGACTTGAAAAAACATAAAATTTGATACCTTATTTGTTTCTCTACGACCTACGGTTCCAGAGTTATTTATATTTTTCTACTGAAATTTTTTGTCAATTTTACAGAGAGAATCTGTGATCTCACTGCTGCCTCAAAACCAGCATCTCGCGGCTGTCGGGAAATTTTGAGTCTTGCAGTCAACATGGCCCACTTATTGTTTTCAGTAGTTTTGTTTCAATTAAAAAATAAATGGCAAGTGTTAGATATCATTTTAAAGGTCAGAAAATGAGCTTTATTTTCATATAAATCATTTTCATGTATGGAAAGTATGGAAAAAATTAAGGATAAATGAAAATGGAAAAAAATATGAGGTTTTTATCCTAAAAAGTGGGGTTGGTGGCGGGAAAAATAAAACAATGAGCGAGTGTATCAATTTTGATGAAATTTGGCAGAAATATTCTTCAATTAATTGTCTATCGATGTATGAAGTATAATTAAAATGTATCCATAATTTTAAAAGTTCTTGTAATTCAAAAATTTTAAAATTTTTATTACATAAGCTTTCTGAGAAATACAATCAGGAATTAAAAATGAAATACACCGTTAGAAAGCTTGTTTTGTGCCCTTTATAATGATACCAAAATTAGTTACATAGGTTCACAAATAACGCCATGGTGACCAACACAGTAAAGGGTCAATAATAAAGTTCCAAAAAACGAGTTTCACCTTACAGTGAGCCTATCGGCGGCCACTGGACTGGAGTTATCAAAGTGCCTCTATCTATTTACCGTTTTTATTTTTCTCCTTGAACAGCAATGCTTTTGATTCCAATCGAATTAATATTAATATTATGATAAATGTCACATTAACTACCACATACTTGTGAAAACTGTTAAAAACTAAACTAACAATCAGCGATTATGATTATGTGTTGGTGATGTATTGGCGTTGGGTTTTTAGTGTTGTGAATTGTTAACAAGTGTTGCCTTCGTGTTTTTCAATAAGAGTCACAAGCACAAAACAAGTTGAAAGTAAAAGTCTCCCATTTCTTTAATGATCATGGTCATTACCAAAATGTAATCAATACATGATAAAGTACCCGGCATTTTATGTTCAGCTATTTTAAAAAGAAAAAAAAACTCACCTATCCTCTTCGTCCGCCATGATTTATTGTTGCTAGTTGCTATGTGAGGGATAACACTCAAGAGGAAGTTGATACAAATTCTTTTAATATTATCCAATGAAAATAAAGAAATACATTCACTCCGTATCTGCTTTTCACAACCAAAATAAAGATGGAAGAAGTATCGATTGACAGTGTATCTAAATGGTAAACATTCGCCACGTAAATGTTCGAATGGAATATCTTTTTCTTCTTTATCATTGATGTCTCTGTTGGTTCCTGCCATTGTTATTATATTAATTAATTCTGTGTTAAAATTCACAACACTTTTCATGCATTCAATATCACTTTTTTCTTTCACTCCATAAGGCACACATTTCTTCACACATCACATCCGATCTTCTTGACTATTGACCATTGACTGTTGTGACCAGTGATCATTATTTCATAACCATGGCATAGCCATATCTGTCATAACCATATCGTATCATAAAGCCATTATATCAGTATCGAGATTGAGAATAAATACCAATCAGTTTAGTAATTCAATGTTTTTTAATCCTGACATTAATTAATGGTCTCTATTCTGTAGATATATTATAGTGATTAGAGAGCTGCGCCGGTGTTACCAATACTTAGCTTCTATAACCAGGACAAATCATTCGTTTGGACAGAAAAATAAATAAAAACTTACCGCTTACCGTCAAAAGCAGTTTAGATTTGAAGCTACATTTGTTTTCTATCAAAAAACATTCGGTACTAGACAATCCTTGATGAATTTCAAAAGTTGTGTTTGAAATTATATCCTAAATATTTTTATGATTCATTCCTCGCGAAATCGTGTTTTTTTTTCGTCTGTCCAATGGTTGGTGCCCCCTAGTGCCAAGTGCCCTGCCGCCTGCCGCCAGCCGCGCAAAACAAAGGTTTTTTAAAAAGTTTATTGAGAAAAAGATAAGGAAAAAAGTGTCCCTAGATAGGTATGCAATTTGGTGCATTAGTGCAGTAAAAATTGGTGCGCAAAATTAGTTCGTAGCGGATGCGAGACTGTGTGTGTGTGTGTGTGTGCGTGTGTATGTGTGTGTTTGTGTCTCTTTCTTTTCTTTTTTTTTTCGGGAGTGCCTACGTACACGGTAACGGGGCATCTAGCCTCAGGATCTACGTACACGTAAACTGGTTTACCGTTGCAACACAAGCAATAGATGGTCCTCGCTGTCGTGACCGCGCGCGCTCGTGTGTGTGTGTGTGTGTGTGTGTGTTATTTTTAAAAAAATCAAAACAATTTTAACCATTAATGGCGAGATTCCATCTTACACTCCCCAAACTCCAGATCTTAGTCTTAATGTTATCATTAAAAGACAAGCTTTGCGATGTATAGTTTAATTGAAGCCCGAGTCGAAATATACTCTTACTACTGCTCTCTTGGTGGAAACGATCTATTCTGCATAAGCAATCTGGAGAAAAAAATCAGTGTCACTGTAAAAGGTTAAAATTTCACGAAGTACGCACCGTGAACACCGCTGTAACAATCCTTTGATCTACGTCATCAGGCAACCCATTGTTTCTTTCATCTTTTCCCATTCCCCCTTACTATCCCCCCCCCTCCCATTCCCCCGCCCATCTCTCTCTCTCTCTCTCTCTCTCTCTCTCTCTTGTCATTGTGTTATCCCCTCCCCTTTCCATCTCATTGTAAAATGAAAACGTTCTGCTGTTTGCAGATACATGTATGATTGTTTTGTTTTTTCTCTCTCACTAGGCATTTGAAAAAAAGCAAAAACCTGAAAAAAAAAAAAAAACAACTTAACCTTTTAAAGGCGAATATCAATCTTACTTGGACCAAAAATAAAATCTTACCGTTTTCATCAAAAGACAAAAAACAAATTACAATTTTAAAACTTGAGCTTTTATATAGGGCAATATCCACCCAACGTGCTCAAAGCGCTTTTTATCAATATTCTTACTGCTCTTATGGTGGAAACGTTTTTTTTTCTGCGTTAAAAAATAATATAAATGACGACTATTATTTGAAAACAAAAAAAATCAATGTCACGGGCAAAGGGTTAATTGCAGTACTCCTGCATCCTGTGAGACTCCTACGGCACTTGCTAATCATAAAAAAAGGAAATAGCAATCAACAATACTAAGTTGAAAAAAAAAAGAAGAAAAAAAGGAGGAGGGGGGGGGGGGGCAAACCCAGTAGCAATGCAACCTTTTAGCGGCGAAATTCGATCTTTGACCTAACACCAAATCTTCTATCATCAAAAGACAAGTAACGGCAAAACTATTATAGACAATTGAAGTCCGAGTTGCGATAGTCTGACTACTCTCTTGGTGGAAACGCTGTATTCCCCGTTAACAATAATAAAGATAAAAGCAAACTACTATCTAAAAGCAAAAAATTAGCTTCGCTGTTAAGGGGTTAAGAACACCTGCAACTGCAACTGCCAGCATCCTTGAGATGTCTACGTCACCAGGTCACCAATCGACACGTCTCCCTCTCGTCGGCATGCACCCCCACCCCCCCCCCCCCCCCCTCCACTCTCACGGTGGTGGTGGCGGCGGATAAAAAAGGCCTTTTTTTCTTTTATTCAATCAACTTGACTGCTGGTGGACCCCAGGCCTCTCTACAAGTCCAAGAAATAATACTCACTTTTTCTCTTCGCCAACGAAAATATCTACCCCCTACCGGTCTAATTATTTGTAGCAGACGACAAATTTCTCAAAAAGGTCACGTGACACTGTAAAAACAACACAGGAAGTCCATGAAAGCTTATTTACGACATTTCCTTTGAACCGTGTAAACAACAAAATTTCGTTTTCATTCGACTCAACGGGTCAGATTGGCCGGTATTTTTTAACGAACTAAAGTTCTGAAAAATCAAAATGTTTCTTAGAAAGTTGAAAGATGCTAGTTTTTGAAACAGAGGTAGGTTTTTAAAAAAAATCTTTATATTTTACGTGAATGCATGCTCAAGGCGAGTTGGACGTGCAGCGGAGGTTGGTCGGCCAAAGGCGAGGCTCTCTAGTGATCTTGTAATTGTAATGAATACTGTATTAGAGTATTGCCAAAATTTGAAGGTATACACTACAGTCGACTCCACTTAATCGCATACCCTCGGGAGTTTAGGTTAACGCTGTGATTATCCCCAGACACATATTTGAAACTACGCTCTTTTAACGCTGTGATTATCCCCAGACACCTGTCTGGGGATAATAAAAATTTGTTATCCCCTGACACCTGTCTGGGGATAACGATTTTCATTATCCCCAGACGCATATTTGAAACTCCGCTCTTTTAAACAATTATCCACATTCCAGAATATGGAATGTTTCCAGATGCACATAGAAATAAGGAAAGTTAATAAAATATCTAGAATATAAAAACATAAAATTAACCAACATTAAAATCAGTTGTTATTACATATACACAATATGCGTCGACTTCGAAGTGGGTGTCATGGCCGAATGGTTTAGTCGTCTGCCCTGGAAGTTTGACCATAATCGACGTTGTGGGTTCGAATCCTGGTAACGTCACTTTTTTTTTTTTTTTTTTAAATTCCGTCTTCTTTTTACAGAACGTTGAAAGGGATAAATGTCCCATCCATCCTCTCCCCACCTCTTTTTTTTATTATTAAACTCTCTCTTCTCTCTCTCTCTCTCTCTCTCTCTCCTCTCTCTCTCTCTCCTCTCTTTGTTTTTTCTCTTAGTTTTCTAGCAAATATATTCGTCCCCACTCCGATCTCAAATAGTGTCTACAAAGAATAAATAATTAAAAAGCAAACAAACAGAAATATTCAGAGAGCGACCAAATGGTCAGATAGAGGAGAAAAAAAAACAATAATTGTTTTAAAAATAAAAACAATAATTGTTTTAAAAATAAAAACAATAATTGTTTTAAAAATTAAAACAATAATTGTTTTAAAAATAAAAACAATTTAAGAAATTCATGCTCAGAAACGGAACATTTACATAAAGGTTTAGCAAACAAAAAACTCTAAGGTTTAGGTCAAAATATAAAAAAAAAAGAATAGTGTTAACAATAATAATAATAAATAATAATAATAATAATAATAATAATAATAACAATTATAATAATAATAATAATAATGATGATAATAATAATAATAATAATAATAAAAATAATAATAATAATGATAATAATAGTAATAGTATGATAATAAGAGTATTAATAATAAAAATAATACTATTATTGATAATAATATAATAATGATTATGATGGTAATAGTAATAATAATAACAAATATTACAATTATTATTATTATTATTATTATTATTATATATATTATTATTATTATTATTATTATTATTATATTATTATTATTATTATTATCATTGACCAAAACAAAAAAAAACAATAATAGATCTAGAGCAAATTAAATAATGAAATAATATTATCGGAGAAATAAAAAATTCAACTGATTAAAAAAAAACTCTTGCTCGGAACTGGGAACAAAAGTGAAAACAATGAAAATCAATTAGGAAGAAAGAAAGAAAAGTAAAAAAAAAAAAAAAAATGAGTGGGGGGGGGGGGGGGGGGGGGGGGGGGCGGTCGCAACTGGGTCGAATCTGTGCAGCTAAAAGGAGTAAAATGAAAGGTGGCCTTACCCACTGAGCTGCCTATCCACACCGTATCGGAAGATTTTAAATTCATATATGAGCTAAACATATTTCCACCATTTTTGCTTCCTTGTTTTGGTAGGTTATTTTCATCTCTGATTCGAATAAAAATATGTTGTTGGATCTAGTTTTGTGGACGTGTGATACTAAATTGTATTGTCTTGTGCGAAGCAGACAGGAAAATAACAGGTGTGGGTTTTGGGCTTTGGGGCGAACAACACCATGGCTAGGAATTCGTCCGCGACATAAAAATTATTCCCGGTCGTCCCCAAAATTGTGGCCAGAATGAGCAAATTATAGAAACAAGAGATGATCAATAAAGTTAACAGGTAGGTTGGTAATGAAAATTTAAATGGTTGGTGGACTATGAACAGATTTGATGATTAACAACTTTCTTCCTGGTTGAAAATAAAAAGTCGAATTGCCAGTTTGACGTTTTCAGATCAAAGTAACAAAAGAAATTTCATTGATCCATTTGCTTTAAAATATTTTTTTTTTAAAAGAGCTGGATTTGACATTTGATCACTATTTACTTTCATCTTGTGTTAAATATCACTTGATATATTAACTGTTTTGGGACACAACCACTAGTATTTTTTCCAGAATATTTGGTATTTTTCACGCCTAGTTTGGCATTTTGCATAAAATCTTTCTGCCCACTTGCTATATGCGTCTGGGGATAGTATCCTCAGACAGGTGTCTGGGGATATCAAAAATTGGTTATCCCCAGACACCTGTCTGGGGATAACGAATTTTTATTATCCCCAGACAGGCGTCTGGGAATAATGACAGCCCTCTTTTAAACAATGATCCACATTCCAGAATATGGAATTGGAATGTTTCTGAATGCACATAGAAATAAGGAAAGTTAATAAAATATCTATAAAAACATAAAATTAACCAACATTAAATCAGTTGTTACTACGTCGACTTCGAAGTGGATGTCATGGCGGAATGGTTTAGTCATCTGCCCTGGAAGTTTTACCAGAATCGACATTGTGGGTTCGAATCCTGGTTCCGCTACTTTTTTTTTTTTAATTCCGTCTTCTGTTTACAGAACGTTGCAAGGGATAAATGTCCCATCCATCCTCCCCCCACCCCTTTTTTTGTGTGTGTGTGTGCGAGTCTATTCTTTTCTCCTTTTTGTTTGACCTTTTGTTCCGTTTCTGAGCATGAATTTCTTAAAATTGTTTTTATTTTTTTTTTAATTATTGTTTGTTTTATTCTCCTCTATCTGACCATTTGGTCGCTCTCTGAATATTTCTGTTTGTTTGCTTTTGAATTATTTATCCTTTTTAGACACTTTTTGAGATCGGAGTGGGGACGAATATGACAATGTGCTAGAAACTAGAAAGGAAGTAAGAGAGAGAGAGAGAGAGAGAGACAGTTTTAAAAAAAAGAGGTGGGGGGAGGATGGATGGGACATTTATCCCTTGCACCGTTCTGTAAAAAGAAGACGGAATGTAAAAAAAAAAGTGGTGGAACCAGGATTTGAACCCGCAACGTCGATTCTGGTAAAACTTCAAGGGCAGACGACTAAACCATTTGGCGATGACACCCACTTCGAAGTCGGCGCATATTGTATATGTAGTGACAACTGATTTAATGTTGGTTAATTTTATGTTTTTATATATATTTTATTAACTTTCCTTATTTCTATGTGCATTTGGAAACATTCCATATTCTGGAATGTGGATAATTGTTTAAAAGAGCGTAGTTTCAAATATCCGTTCGGGAATAACGAAATTTGGGGTTGGGGTTTTTTTAATTTCTTATCTTGTTCATGTTACATCAACAATTAAATAATTATTGTTTTTAAGAATAGTAGTTGTGAAGCATTGATTGCTGTCTATTCTGTCATCCAGACAATTTAAGATTTATTGTCAGCTGGCAGTTTCTTTGAATTTACCTATGTGCAAAAAAATATCGAAAAAACTGGTTTATTTCAGGGGGGGGGGGGGGGGGAATCAACACGCTTAACACACACACACGCACACAAGGATAATTTACCAACATACACATTGAATAATGTTCATAACATGCACACATATATGAATTAATTAACTTTTCTATGATCAGAAGAGGAACTTTTTCAGTGCCTGTCATATTGGCACACATCATCACAGTGATTTGTTCCTTCGGGTTTTTCCACTGCTGAGCTCATCTTGCTGGAAGAAAAGGCTTTTATCAGTGAATCCACGGTAGTAAATAATAATAATATATACTTTATTCATCCAAAAAATGGAAATTCGTTTACAGGATAGAGAGAAAGATGTGCCTAGAGTTGATGCTAGTTCAGTTGCCTTTTGAGTGTATCAATGTGGGCATGGACTATATAGATCAATCAAAAGATGAGATGTGAGTCCTGTTATCCTTTCTTATTGTTCGAGGCCCAGTAGAAGAAAACAATGCACAGATA
This sequence comes from Berghia stephanieae, assembly GCF_034508935.2. Classification (NCBI taxonomy): domain Eukaryota; kingdom Metazoa; phylum Mollusca; class Gastropoda; order Nudibranchia; family Aeolidiidae; genus Berghia; species Berghia stephanieae. Next base: position 34,741,601 of record NC_088364.1, on the reverse strand, counting down.
GAGAATTGCAATCGAGTGGTCAGACAATGTAAACAAATACACGGCATTGGATAGACTGCAATCACGTTTCACACCATGTGGTGCAGACAGCGAGTACTGAGTCAATTAACCCGTCGTGTCAGTTTGATGTCAGTTAACAAGCATTGCGCGTCTGACCTAGTCTGGTTCAGACGGACAGTGGAATTGCGTTGATGGGAAAGCTTTTTTCACGGGTGATATGATATTAATGTGTGGAAATGGTTCAATGAGAAACGCGTTTTTCATTACCTTTTTGTGAATTTTTAAGATATTTTTTTCCAATCAAGATGAAATCAAGGTATAGCGATTAAGCTGAGAAAGTGTGCGATTAAACAGAGCAATTATATAGAAAAAATTCCATTTTTCGGGAATGTGTAGCATGTAAGCGGAGTGTGAGATTAAGCGGAGTGAATTGTATATGAATATGAGTAGGTACTTTGGTAAATAAGTCAAATTGAATTGATCTCAATGAAACCCATATCATTATAAAGCCCTTTTCAACACGATTCTAATGGCCAAAATTTTGAAAATCAGATGAGGAGAAGAAAAGCTATATTAGTTTAAAGGCTGAAAAATGTACTCCTACTATTTGCCTTTATTTACTGACGGACTTTGTGACCTGAAACTGTTGCATTTCCAGTAGTGAACACCATATGCATGAGACCCATCACTCAAAAGACTTAAACACCACCACCTCTACAGAATCATCATTACTACTAGTACTCCATCATCATCACTACCACTACTCTTCAACCACCAACACACCATCACCATCATTACCACCACTACTACTACATCATCTTTACCACCTCTACGAAAACTACCACCACATCGTCATCACCACATTATCATCACCATTACCAAAACTGCAAAAGCCATCACTACATAATCATCATCATCATCAATACCATTACAAAACTACCACCAACCCATCACCACCACTACTACTACAACCACAACATTATCATCGTCATCTCTACCATCACTACCACAAACACCACCACCACCAAAACATGATCACCATCATCATCATCCAATCACTCAGGAATACAGATGCTAAAATTCTCACATTTTATTTTATTTATCTGTTTTCTACCTTTGTTTATTGTTTTGCTGATGAAGGGTTTGTTGTATTTTTATGATCCCAAGCTTCAAGCAGTCCCCATTGTTCTCTATAAAGCACATTGTAATTTTTTACATATATTGTTTCATAGTTTTAATGGCAAGAATCTTACCCTTTTAGGCCAATTGCATTATCATTAACAAAATCTATAGAAACCATTTTTATAATGCATCATTCATGTTCATTGTACATGGAGCCAGCAAATATTATTTAGGCTTTCAATATTTCAGACAATGTCAAAATGATGTCATGCAGTTACTTATATGTTTCCCCCATAATCATGAAGGCTATTTTTTTATATTCTTGCAGATACAACTTGAGACCATCAAAATGTTCACGATTGTTTTATCTTCGTAGTACCACATTTGTTATCATGCATATCAGTGATGATAATGGAATATCGGTGAACAACCAACATCAGTGAACAAACATGTCATTTACATCAATCTTCAAGAAAGCAAGTAATTTACTTGGACTTGGTGGGTCAGAGTTGAAGCCTCCACCACTAGATGGAGAAATCATTTACTGTAAAAACAATGTCTGTGTTCATCCTCCAGCTTCCTTGTCACTAGATACAGAACATCATCCTGGATATTTGACTCTGCGGGCACAACAGAGCCAGGTTAGTTTTTTAAGGGTCTTTCTCCCTTTTCTCCTCTTCCTCCTTCTGTTCCTTCCTCTATCCTCCTCCATCTTCACCTCTCCCTCCAACCCCCAACCCCTTCTTTTTCTTCTTATGCGGCTATGTGGTCTTGTGATATGAGACTCGCCTTCAGATCGGAAAGTCCTGGGTTTGAGTCTCACTCTGAGCAACGCATAGTTAAGTCCTTGGAAAAGGCTCTTTACTCACATTCTTTCACCTTGCTCGTGTAAAATGAGTACCTGATCGTTAACAACTTTGTCTCTGTCTGAAAAATTGTAATATCGCCTCACAGGCATCAGGTCTTGTCCAACATGTTAAGTGTTGCTATTGACTAGGGATCCCTTATAAAGTGCTTTGAGCACAATGTGTCACTCATTCTGATTGAAACCGATTTGTATTGGTGAAATTCACCTTTTTAAAAAAGTCATTCAATTCTTGAATATAGCAAATTATATAGACTTTTATACCATGTGGAGGGTTGAAAGTAGGATATAATTTTTTTTTAAACTAAAAATGAAAGGTCGATTGCTCATATCTTTTAGTTTTATTATCAGATAAGAGTCTGGTATGAGGACTTACTTTTCATACTTGATTGAAAATTATTACAAATTAGGGAATTGTTAATACCAATGCAGCGGTGAGCAGTACTATCTCCTTATAACCCTGGTGACCATGTCTTAGCCTATACTCCTCTGTTCTGACTGGTCAAACATATATCAGACATGTAGTCAAGCATTCTGTCAACAAGTCAGAGAGCAGTAGTTCTCAAAATGCAACATAAATGATTGGGTGTTAGTAACTTGCTTTTTGAGGATACTATTTTAGAATCAATCTATAGATGTCTTTGAGTGGGAGTTTGAGACTTACTTTTGGTATAAATAAAGAAAACTGTTTGCTTAAGCCTCCAATATTATGCAAACATCCTTTACCAACAAAAAATTGTAGTTATTTTTAGAAACATATTTTATTGCACATTGTATTTTGTGTGAATATGTCAATAGCCATTATTAATCAATTAATAAACCAATTTTTTTCTATTTTCTATTCCAGAATTCTAGGCCTACATTGATATTAACATGGATTCCTAATACAACTTTAAAGAAAAACCCACACAGTATAGAGAGCAGTCCCAATAAATCTACTTGCAATACTCCCAGAATTAGCCCAAGGCGAAATCCTAAACAGGAATTTGCCAAGTCAGACAATGAATCAGTGACTCTAACTCCATCATCTTCACCTGGTGTACAGGAACCTTTTCACCATCGAGAATCATTAAAGAAGTTGAGTAATGATTCTACAAGTGTTTGTTCAGAGGCATCGTCTTATATAAGTAGTTCATTTAGCAATGAAGGATCTAGTGTTGTTGATGATGTCAGTGGTAGCAAGGATGATAAACTTAGCTCTAGTTGCAAATCACAGACTGATTCCGGCTTAGGGTCAGAGGGACCATCGTCTTTAAAATGCAGCGAAATAAATCCTCCTTTACAGAATAATGAAATACATTTACAAAGTGGAGGAAAACCACCACGAGTTGGAGTCAGAGTGAACAATCTCAATTGTAATGAGAAAAGTCTTAGATCTGATATGAAGAATTTAGAGTTGCAGAGGGAACCAGGTCCTAAGTCTGATGACTTCACTTCCGAAGAACAAATGGTGGCAATGATGAATAGAAACAAACTTCATTTGAAAACCAAAGATAGAGCTGAAGCAGGTGAGTATAAGATTTTTATGTTATAATCGTATTATTTGTATTAGATTAAGTATTGGGAGGAAAATGTGAATGGCTATTACTTTTAATATGGTGGCAATCTGGAGAAAAAAAAACATTAGATTTTTTTTTAAAGATTTGACTGTTGATGTGTAAGGAAATGACCCCAGCATGTCCCAGGATTATGTTTTTTGGCTAGTCATTTAAGACAGGGAATAGATAAATTGAGAGTATAGCTTTAAATCTAGGTTATAGGCTATAATAGTCCGAACATACTGCCATTTGGGGTCATGACGGTAGTTCGCTTTAGAGTGTCCTGTTTTAGCTCTTTGAAAAGTTTGCCACTATGTTTTAACAGTTGAAAGGGAAAAGCATTGATTATGGTGTCAATGACGAAAGGAAATTAGATTTCCTTTTAATATATAAATAGATGTTATATTTTATTGGGGAGGGGGGGTCACTTTATTTTAAGTTATTATTGCACTGGATGGCTAAACTATACATTAGGAAATCTTATTTTTTGAAAAATTTCTTTGCCTAGATTTTGATCTAGAGGTAAAATGTGTTGTATGTATGTCAATATAATTTTCTTTTTTTGTTTATGATTGCAGCATCTAAACCAGTCAGTATTACAATCAAAGGGGATAATCTAGTTGTCGTAACAGAGCAGCAAGCCAATTCAGAAATGAACAATGATGATAACCCGAACATCAACCGAAATGAGAGCAAATTTGAGACAAGTAGTTCCCAGTCAGCTGACAACACTAGCATTAGCTCAGGCTCTAACAACAATAGCCCATCTGGCATTCAGATCAGATCATCCATGGAAGGAGACTGTTTGAATCCCACCGATGGGTTGCCTGTCCTCCAGAAAACAAAGGATTTCTCAAGAGTGAGTATGGATTCATTTTCATTTGCTTTAAAATGTGTTTTCCATGTTTATTTTATAAAGATCCAATTTCACCCAGTCGGAATATAGTCAAATGATTTTTACACAATTGCTACTCATAAGAATCATCTATTTGATTGAAAGTTTATTGTGCATTGTTTCGACAACATTACTTTCACTATCAAAATCAATATTAATTGACATTATTATTTTACACAAGGTATATACAAGAATTTTGACTTATTGCCAGAGAACTTAAATGAACCTAAAATAAAGCTTGACTGTTCACATTTGTTTGTTTTTTTGTTTTTTGGGGGGGAGAGGTTCTAATATAATTGTAACACACTGCCATTAAGATACAAGTGGGGATTTATCTCCTTTGAAATGCTGTCAAATTGAACTTTTGCAAGATAGGAAGGGTGAATGTAAGCTTGTTTGTTTTGTTTTGTTATTTTTATTTTTTCAACTATTTCGAATCAATCATCATTCATCCCATCAAATGGCAAATAAAATATAGTGTCACATAAACGAAAAACCATGGTTTCAGCAGTTACAGTACAAAGGTTCCATATACCATTTAGCTTTGGCCATCATAATAATGTCAGGTTTGCTTAGTTTTGAATTTTGTTTGCCTTTTGCTTTTTGTTTTTTGTTGTTTGTTTATTGGTTTTTGTTTATTTTTTGGTCTTTGGGGGGGGGGGGGGGGGGGGGGGGGGTTAATAAATTAGCTTTGGACACTAAAATTATGTTAGTCTTTATATAAAAGCAACTTTCCACCAGACCCAGCTTTTGGGTGGATTGAGGGGCCATATAAAATATGCATCCAGTATTTGTGAGTCAAGAGCTCTGTCAACTATCAGGATCCCCTGTCATTTAAATGACTTTATTTATGCTGTGCAGTGACAAAATCATTTATGAAGGGAGTGGTGGAAAAAGCAATTTTACAGGAGAGACAAAAGCCTATTTAATCATCACTTAGTGAATATAAAATTTATGGTGATTTAAAATTTTTCCTATTATAAAAAATTGACTGTTTAGACCTCATGTATTGATGTATGTATCATTCTGATGACAAAGTCATAACAACTTTTAATTGACTTAATTTCGATTTTACAGAATTTTGTCCATATAGCATAGAATAGTGTTAAACTTAAAATATTTATAAATATATATAATATTATATCAGGTGGCCCTTGCCTTGGACATCCCCCAAACGTCCAACCCTCCTCCTAACACCCCAGTCATCACACCCGACATCAGCATCACCAAATCTAAGTCACGCTGCTCTTCCGGTTCTTCCACTACGACATCTGGTCCTGATTCGAGACCAGCCACACCTTTTTCTTCAGAAGTTGATTCAGGTGAGAGAGAGAATGTGCAGTTTTGGAGGTGATAATTTTCATAGGGTAGAATATCCTCTTTGATTTTTGTTTGAATTATTTAAAAATCATCAGAAAAGCTAAAGATATGTTTAAATCAGGGGATTTTACTTTCTTTTTCTTTTTCTTTTTTTGGGAATAGAATTGGCAGCTTTATCTTGTTATTCATAGAGCCATGCTTATTTACAATTTATTTTATCTTTGATATGATATCACCAAAACGGAATGAAAATATAATATTTTTAATTATCTATTTTAGAAAGTCTTAGAATTAAGCAGCTACATTTGAAGCTTAAATCATTAAATATTTTATATATATATATATATATATATATATATATATATATATATATATATATATATATATATATATATATATATATATTATATATATATATATATATATATTATATATATATATATATATATATATATATATATATATATATATATATATATATATATATATATATATATATATATATATATATATATATATATATATTGATAGCTTACTTTTGGACACCACAGTTTTCTTTCCTTTATTTCTTTTTTTTTATGTGTGTGCAAGTGCTCTACCGAATGGGCTAGTGGAACTAGTTTTGGAGAGGGAGAAGGTTGATTTTTTTCTACATGCATTTTTTAAATCTTATACCCATTTCCATAATGCCCTATATGCCCCACTTTCAAATCCCATCTTTTTTTCAGAGCCCAATTCTCCACGTTATGACGAATCAGTTCAAACCCCTGAGTCACCAGACAGCACAAGTAGCTCTACTGGTCTCATGCACAATATGACATTTCCAGAAAATGCAATGACTACCTCCTCCCCATGTAATAATCGTAAAGAAAAAAGAAGTGCTAAAGATCAGATTTGTGGCGTGTTCTCTGTTGATTTAGGTGAGTGTATTTTAAATGAGAATGGCAGTTTCCATTTCCATTTAAATTCCATTTTCTTTTTGATTCAATCCTAGATCTTAAAATAGATTTTGTAGGCCTGATAAAGGCAAAAGCTCCTCTTTATATGCATTATTGTTCATTTCCGATTGTTTTGTTAGCTTGTCCATATACAGTGGAATCCGCATAAAGGCAACACTCTTAAAGCCAACTTCTGCTTGAAGTCAATACCTCTTGTTGGTCCCAAACTGATAATGGGTAAAGTCAACCTTGCTTAGAGTCTACCAATCTTTCTTGTCTGGCGGTGTTGGCTTTATCAGGATTCCACTGTATTTCTGTATGAATAGAGAAAATAATTCAGAATATGCTGCCTGTCGCTTAAAAATAAATGGAGAATGAAATGGAAGATATGTGAAGCTTCACTAGAAAGCATAATCATTATTCGTTTTATGTTATTTATTAAGGATCCACATATCATTAAGTTTATGATGCTAAGAGAGAGAACATTTTAATGTTTTAAAGAGAAACTGTGGAGCTTATATATTCATAAATGTTTTATTTGATCTGGCATATAAAATATTGCATATTGCTAATTAGGTTTGATTAATTGTGTTCATCCAATAAAATTCATCAGACCAAATAGCCAGATTTTATGCCTTTTTCTGCAGTATGAATTGGACAATAACAATTCATTAGCTGCTGTTTGAATGCGATTATTTGATCCGACACAAAATAATTTTCACTGGATCTTACTTAGACCTAGTTGCCCAAAAAATCACTGCTGGGTTGATCAGGATGCCTGAAAAATAAACTATACACTGAGTTAAATCGTGGCTACTTGGCTGTGACTCAAGCCCTCTACCTATTTAATAAGTAAAATTCCTTAAATTAGTTTAATTTTTTAATTAATTTCAGGCCAGATGCGTTCTTTAAGGCTGTTTTACAACGACAAGAAGTGTACCCAGGGACAAGTTGTCATCGCCAGCAGGGAGAGCCAGTACAAGATTCTACATTTTCATACGGGTGGTTTAGACAAACTAGCCGAGATATTTGATGATTGGAGCCTTTTTGCCATTGAGTCTGATCAAGAGGTCAGAAAGTTAGAAATTCAATTATGATAATAGAAAAGTTTGAAATTTGTGCAGTGATTGACGTTTAAAGTTTTAATCCTTTAGCGGGTAACTTAATTTATCTTCATCCCTCAGTGTCATATACAATGAATTATGAAGTATGACAAAAATTGTTTATGTAATGGGAAGTCAATCTGCCGTATGTTGTTCTATCATTAGAAGATGAACTTTTAAAATAGAAAAGTGCATGAGGTTTAAAGAAGATAATGCTGTATAGATGTAATCTGTTTTCTTCCAACTGTTTTTTTTTTTAATTTTGTATCAGTATCTGGAATAAACATTTTGGCTAAACACTCAGTACATAGAAACTTTATGATGCTCTCTTATTTCACTGTAACTCTTTTAACATTGACAATACTGCTTCTACTCCTTCTCTTTTTATTTTATATTTTTCCGAAGGGAAGATGAAAGCTTCTTGCGAGACTTCATTTGTTTATCAATAGTCATATTTTTCAAAGTTTTATCTGTCTTGTTGAAACCTTGCATTAATAGTCACAAACAAAAATTAATATAACGGTTTTAAAAAAAGAATAAAATACCAAACATGTAACATTTCGGGCTCTAAGCCCTTCTACAGCCAACAACAAAAAACAATAAAAACATAAATACATTATTACTTTTTAAAAAACAAAAAACGAATCAACTAAATATTTCTTCAACAGAGAGGATGTACGAAATAATTAGTTGTCGGTCTGATTTTTTTAGCAACATTTTTATGTTTTTGTTGTTGGTTGTTGGCTGAAGAAGGATTTTGAGCATGAAATGTTCTGTGTTTGGTATTTTGTTCTATTTTGAAGCTGTTATATTAATTTTTATTTATTACTTTTTACAGTCCACAGCTTCTAGCTGCTTGGTATCACATTAAAGGCAGATAGATTTTGAGATTCAAAATCAGTTTTTATTATAATTATACTGCTTTTAAGCACAATCTTAAACATACGAGGGGCATTAAAAAACAAAAATTAGGATTTCAGCACTCTAACCCTAAAATATTTACCAATGATGTGGTTTCATATTTAAAAAACTTATTTTGCATATGTGTATTTTAAAGCTCGGTGATGGAGATAAGCCATACCGCCAATTTCTGGTGGTGAAACCTCACATATCAGATGACCAGTGCCACCCAGAAGAACATCTTTTCTCCATCGTCACAGATGAGATATGGCATGAGCACATGACAGCTGATGGAACCTTTGAGAATGTTTTTCATTTAAGAAAGGTATAGCTCTTAAATTTTGTAATTGATTAATAAGATTAGGAGTTGAGGTGGCCATGTGACCAAGGGATTACACTGTTATTCAAAGGATCTTGATTTAAACCCATGTATTCAGTTATTATATTTTTTTGTTTGGTTTCTTTATTTTTGTTGTTTTTTTTTGGTTGGGGTTTTTGGGGTTTACCTTTCTCTTTTTTTTTTTTTTGGGGGGGGGGGGGGGGGGGGGCGGGCGGGGGGGTATTTGTAGAGCAAGAAATGTAATATTGTTTGGGATGTAAAAGGTCATTTGAAAAATTAAATTAGGGGATAAGGTGGTCATGCTACTAAGCATTTAACTTAACGCCCCTTTTTCACTTTTTTTTGGGTTTTGCTTTGATTTTTTTTTTTTGTTTCTTTTGGGGGGGGGGGGGTGTCTTTTTTTGACGGGAGTAAGGGGTCATGTTTATATGAAATGATATATTTGTTAATTTATATGGGTAAGATCTATTTGGAGGGTTCAATCTTATTTATTATTGAGGAAGCAGAATATGTATTTGAGAAAACGTTATACAATGATTTAAAAATTGAAGCAATTTCAAAAGAGAATAAGATAAATGATAAGGAATGTGTCACTATCTATGTATTAATTGTAAATACAATATCACCATGGTGACACATTCCTTATCCTTTGATTAATGCCTTATGCTCAATTTGACCTTAAGACAAAGATCCTAAGTTTGAATCCCCCTTATAAGCCCTACGGAAAGTGGGTTTTTTTTTCATTATGAGAAGAGTTGCAAATTCCAGGTTCTTCTGATGTCAAACAATGTTTTTTGTTGTTTTTTTTGTTCAGAAAATATTAAGCTAACGCCTAAAACAGCTGTGTATACATTTTTTCCACTAAAGAAATAATGTTATAAATAGCTCAGAGCATGGTTATGACAGGTGCTTATTGATATTAGGGATCGTGCACTGATGTAAGATAAAAATCTGAAAAGCTGTGCATAAAACAGCGCCAGACAAAGCAGAAAGAAAAATACTAGGAAAAAAACTTCACATTTTTGGGATTGTTTTATTTTTTTCTTGTATTTTTTAAATTTTTATTTATATAGTGCTGTTTCATTCGCATCTTTTCACATGCTTATTGAATGGAGCATCTATATTCTATTTATTTCAAAACAATTCCAGACAATTAACAAGACAATTTTTAAGAGTAATAAAATATGACATGATATCTTGAAAGATGACTGGCAAGATATATTAAGCGGTGTCTGTTTAATGGTGGAAGTAAATCTATTATCATATACTGCCTGATAAAATCATATTTTTTAATCAATTGCCTGCATTTGTTGCTGGAGAAGATTTGAAATTTTGGGGGGGGGGGGGGTTTTTTCCAATTTTTTTTTCTCTGCTTTAATCCTAAACCAGTTTCTTTGCTGCTTTCTTCATTCAGATCATTCATCAGTGTCAGTTTGTAGTTAGATAAAAATTTAATTAAATTGCAGGAAATATTCTTTGGTGGACTGGATACAATCATTCGACCAGAGGTCTGGCCATTCTTACTCCATTATTACCCATTTTCTTCCACTTTTGAGGAGAGGGAAAGAATTCGAAATGATAAATACATCGAATATCAGAACATCAGAAAAGTCAGGTAAGATCAGGGATGTAATCATATAACTGTGGTAGATCTTTTATTTTAATAAATGTTTTAAGATAGTACAATTTAAATTTTCTTAAGTATTTCCTAAAAAAAAGATGGAATTATAACTTTTTTAAAGAGTATTTCATGGTATTTATACCTATTTTACTTCATCTCAGATCTCTTATTTACCCCAAACTGATGAGTTCATCATCATCTGTGCAAGTCTACCGCATGATTTCATTCCAGCATAAATGAAAAAGGACTGATTGTTAATTCATTGTTTTCATCTTGGCTAATTCCAAGTGTTATCAAGGTCATTGTTATTTTGTTTATATGAATATATATTTTTTTTTTCATTGTCTGCAAAGAATGATAAGAAATTAGTGTATTGGATATTGTACTTATATGGAAGAGAAAAAAATATATGTCCCTATGCTTTCATTTCTAGTTTTATCAATATTTATTTTTCAGAGAATCAATGGGCCCTTCTGCCCAGCAACTATTTTGGAAAAATATTCAATGTATTGTAGAGAAGGATGTTGTTCGCACTGACCGATCTCATCCATATTTCAAGGGTGAAAACAATCCTAATATAGAAGTTTTAAAGTAAGTAAATAGTCTAAATAAAACATTGACTTTTCTTTCTCTCTATAATACAGTGAAAAGGTCTGCCTCTTACTTATAGTGATAAAGTCCAAAACTGAATGGTAATCTTCACTGAGCAAAGCTACAATTTAAAGATTTATTTGAAATATTTAAAAAATTGTCCATATTTCCTGTAATGAAAATCCTTTCTTGTTTCTGTGAGGAAGCGTGTGCTCTCCATGACTATCCTTATCATTGATAAAGTGAATGCCAGGACTGTGATAGCAATAATAAACGAGCCAAAGATACAGAATCAGTTGATAGTCTCCTCTTTTCTCCATGTCTTAGTCTCAATATTCTGTCATTACCTTCTTTTTCAAATACAGAAAGGATTCTTATTTCTGTTCATTGTAAATATGAAGAGCTTTTTATTTTCTCTAAATTTTATGAATCTAATCACTGAAAATAAAATACTTGGATTAAAGAGGATGAAAAGGGGGGGGGGGGGGGGGGGGAGAGAGAGAGAGAATGGAAAATAATGATTTCATAGTCTTTCCACCCTTCTTGAAGATTTCTTTTTTAATTTTTCAAAAAAAAATTTTAACCAATTTTTTTTCCAGAAATGTACTGTTGAATTATGCTGTTGCAAACCCTGCCATGGGTTATACACAGGGAATGTCTGATCTCCTAGCTCCAATCTTGGCTGCAGTACAACACGAGGCTGAAGCCTACTGGTGTTTTGCAGGACTTATGACACGTACCATATTTGTCTCTTCTCCCAAAGACAGTGATATGGATCAGCAACTGGTAAGATAAGTAAAGATAGTGGAAATGATTGATTGATATTGAGTGTTAGGAGTACTGTTTTTTGTTTTTTTTCAAAGCTGATTTCTCCTATTTAGGTATCTAGTTTGGTGAGTGGGGGGGGGGGGAGATAGAGTTTGAGTTTTGTCTGATACTATCATGACATACTAATTGTTAAATAGGTTAATTTTTATCAATATGACTCAGTATTTTATTAGATATCTACAGGGTCTAGCGATGCAGCAATGTGTGTCCTACACAGTTATTAAAAACTGTCATTAATTTGTTTAAAAAGTCAATTTAAAGTTATTTTCAGTGTTATTTAGTCTTAATATTTCTCTTTTTTTTTATTTAATCTAAATTATCAATGATAAGTTGTATTTGGTAGGTACCAGCAGTGCCTTTGGAAAAAGAAAAAACACTGAAACTTTATTTTAAGAACAACATCCATAACTTCGCAGAGGAAATTAGGACAGAACTTAACACTTAACATTCATTAAGTTATGATTTCCTTTTCTCTGCAAGGCAATAAATGCATTCCCATTTAAGTGCAATTTTGAATTTTGTCGCTACAAACGTCTTTTCTTCTTCATTTTTTTTAGCATGTTTCTGTGTTGTAGTTTGTGGCATTTATAGAGCAGTTAGAAGAGCATTCTCCTCGTGATCAAAGGGATTTTTTTAGATCTGGGGAAAGTATTATGCGATTGGATTAGTGTCTTATCTAAATGATAGCATGAGATTTTTATTGTCTGTTCAAAGCAGGATAATCAGGATAGATTTAAGCTAATGATAGCATGAGATTTTTATTGTCTGTTCAAAGCAGGATAATCAGGATAGATTTAAGCTCTTTGGCCCTGGTGTCATGCATTGTAGCTGGTTTTAAAATATAAAGGTAGATAACCACTATATAAATACAGTTTTTTTTTTTTTTTGTTGTTGTTTTGTTGGGGTTTTTTGTATTGTTTTGTTTGGGTTTTGTTTTTTTTTTTGGGAGGGGGGGGGGGTCTGCTACATGCAACCTGTTTTCCATCATTTTTATGCCACTCTCAGAGTTTAGTTTCTTTAAATTTTTTCATTCGAAAAAAAAAAGATAACATTGTATTATTTCATCCAGACCTACCTCAGGGAACTCTTACGAGTGACTCTACCTAAATTCCATTATCATCTGAAACTTCTGGGAGAGGATGCTTTGGAACTACTCTTTTGTCACAGGTGCATATTGTTCATTAGTATTTTTCTTCTTCTTCTTCTTCTTCTTCTTCTTCTTCTTCTTCTTCTTCTTCTTCTTCTTCTTCTTCTTCTTCTTCTTCTTCTTCTTCTTCTTCTTCTTCTTCTTCTTCTTCTTCTTCTTCATTCCCTCCTACTCCTCTTCCTCTTCCAACCCGGCTGTGCTTTTCCTAATCTGCATTTAAATTATTTTATAACAATTTAAGGAGCGGTTTGGGTCTAATTATTAGGAAAATCCTTTAGAAAATTGATTTTGAGATTTTGGTGGAAAACAATATTTTATGATCTTAGCAATAATATTATTGAAGTCCAACTTCTCAAAATATACTATAACGGCACCAAAAAAACGCAGTCAAAAAGGGTACAGGTAGTAAGAAAAGTGTGAAAAAAGGAAAGCTATTTTGCTATTTTCTCAAAATGTCATTTTTCTAAGGGTATGGGATACTGTGTCAAACATTTCTCAGAATTTATTTGATGAAATTGTCTGAAAATTTCCATAGTTCTCTCAGACCCCCTAATCAGGTCGCAAAATGGGTATTACCACGGGTATTGTATATTTTTCACCAAAAATGTTGTTTTTTAACCTATAATGATGATATAGAATGATTAAAACCGCCCAATATAGGTAATTAATTTTTTTTATAAAAAAGACTGAAACCGCCCCTTAACCAACTGGCAGTCTGTTTCACCTGCACAAGACGGGGACACAACAGCTGGGGATGCACTGAATAAACCGACTGAGTATTGCTGTTGATGTGTATAGCTAAGAGAAAAAATTTTTAAATATAATACGTTCTTGGTAGTCTCTGATGTATCTTTAATGATCTCAATATTGCTCAGAAGGTTGAGTATAGCAAGTAGATTGTTAAATAAGTTATACTAAGCAGCTAGAAGCTGTAGTCTGTAAATAGTAATAAACGGCCATCAATCTGGGTTATTAATTAATGTATTTGTTTTAATTGTTTTTTGTTGTTGGCTGAAGAAGGGTTTTGAGCTCAAAATGCTCCGTGTTTGATATTTTGTTCTTTTTTTAAGCTGTTATATTCATGTTTGTTTATTACTTTCTGTAAGCATGGCCACAGGAAGTTAGTATTGAGAAATGGATGCTACAGTTTTGATTCAGCTTCAGAGAGAATACAAAAAATAGAATTATACAGGGCTGAGAATCTTCCGCCTAAAGGCTGATTTCCGCCTAAACAGTGTTTTATCTCCGCCCATCACCATCACAATTCCGCTTTTTAAAAAGACTCACCCCAACCACTACATCAACATCCCTATCACCATTACTACTACAACCACCACCACATCATCATCTCTACCACCACCACCATCACTGCTACAACTATCACCACAGCATCATTCTTACTTATCACCATTAATACTACAACCATCCCCATCATCATCCCTACCACCACCACCATCCCTATGACAACTACCAACACATCATCATCCCGACCATCACCACCACTACAGCTACAACCACTACTACTATAACTACCATCACACCATCATCCCTCAGTGATGATAATCTTCCGCGGAATTCCGCGATTTAAGGATTTTTCTGAAATTTTCAGCTGTTTTTGCCGTGTCAAACATTTTCGGCTAAGAGGTAGTTTAGCTGAAAAATCACCAATATGTCTTTTGTCATTTTTTGACACCTCTGCTCAGCTGCATGATTTTTGATGACATTCCCATGCCCATGACATTAGTCTAGACACACTGGTGCCAAATGTGAATAGTGGTACTAACCCATGACGGCCTTGGATGAAAAGATGATCAAAAGGGAAGGGGATGGAGCAAATGGGTGTCAATATTTTTGTACCATTTAGCTTTGTACTCCTTTTTTTTGTTTGTTGTTTGTTTGTTCTGAATTCAATTGAATTCATTATAACTTATCTCTAATTACCAATTAAAACAAAAATCAGAGTGGTCTCTCTCTCTCTCTCTCTCTCTCTCTCTCTCTCTCCTCTCTTCTCTCTCTCTCTCTCTCTCTCTCTCTCTTCTATCTATCTATCTATTATCTATCTCTCACTCTCTTTCTTTCTTTCTTTTCCATATTTTATTTCTCAGCCAACCTTCTAACTTCACATTATTATGTTTATAGATATCACTTTGTAATAGAGAGAAAATACAACAGTAAGTTTGGCTGATCGATTTAAGTAATAATTTTTTTAAAGATGGAATATGTTTTGCAATTGATTAAAGATTCTTATTCATAAGCTGAATAGCCACAAGGTTGCAGTAATACACACACACTAGCCGTGTTTGTAGTATAAAAAAATACCTCCTTTTGGCCAAAAGTTTATTATAATCTCTTGATATAGTGGGAAGCATTATAGAGCTCTAAAATTTTGAATTGGAAATGACAATTTTAAAAATTATATTTACAAAAAGTCAGTAATATCTTGTGATCAGAATAGACGTGTTTTAGAAGTTAGTAATATATTACGTAATATTAAGTAACAATGAATAGCTATGTAATTTTTTGCATTAGATTTGGGCTTGACAGACGGGCCGATAGATTTTCCTCCTTTTTTTACAAATTATCATTATCATCACTGATCCCTACCACCACTACTACTACAACCACCACCACATCATCATTCCTACTACCAATACAACTACATCCTCCGCCACCAGATCATCCCAACTATCACTACTACTACTACCACCACATGATCCCTTCCACAACTATTACAACCACCACCACACGATCATTCCCAACACCTCTACAACTACAACCACCATATCATCACCCTTATCACGACCCTACTACAACCACCACTGCATCATCATCCCTACCGCTACCTTTTTTAACTGCAAGTACAATATGTTGTAATTACACTTTCAACTTTTGAAATTCCTCCAAGTGGTGTCAGAAATTATTGCGAGACGCATTTTGGATTGCATCTCAGTAGATTTTAATGAAATTCAAATTTATACGTTATCGTCGCATAGATGGGTCTTGAACTATTCACTGAAAAATTTCCTCCATTTTCGTGACCAGTCATTCTCACTCCTGAACCATCATGACATCATGACCATCCCCACTACAAAAGCAACTGTCACATTATCATCAGTAACACCATCTCCACAACCACATCATCACTGTCATCATTATAATCAGTACCACCTCTAGTGCAAGCACCACTATCACATCATCTTCCTGGTGGGATCTTTACTTGCATAGATCAGAATTGCTTTCTGTCTTTGTCTTGGCTTGATCCTTTTCCTGGCCGGCCAGAGTCATTGGCAGGGAGGGAAGCAATTAAATGTATAGTCATGGTTTTTGGGAGATGATATGTTTGTCCTCGTAAATCATCTCTCTTTTGTGTGACGTTAGATTTGTTGTTCTAAATTTTGTATTACTCTCACAAGGATTCTGTGCTTGTGTCTTGGTGAAACTTTTAGGTGACTTTAAACTAACTACATTGATAGTTTGATCTTGGAGTCCGTTTTTCACAAACGGACTCTAAGATCAAACATCAATGTAGTTAGTTTGAAGTCACCTATTTGAACCAGTCTCACCTTTTCTCCGGTACTTTTGATCTTACTTAAATCTATATTTTTTTACAGCCCCATTTTTACCTTTTAAGTGGTGCTGAAATGACCTACAAGTAAAAGTGAAGCAAGCGCCGTAAAAACCCTTTGAACTAATAGCTCAAAACTCTCTCTCTCTCTCTCTATCCATCTATCTCTCTTTACACAAACACTCATAGACTCACAAATCAATAAAGCACACTTATTTGTTTAGTCCCGATTAGTTTTCATGTTCATCCTCCACTACTTACCAATAACAGGTCATCACAAACACCTTGACTTCAATATCTCTCTCTCTCTCTCTCTCTCTCTCT
>NC_088364.1:34702004-34722004 GCF_034508935.2 Berghia stephanieae | reverse complement strand
TCACTACCACATCCTTACCACCACTACTACAACCTTCTCCAACACAACAATATCACCACCACCACTTCTGCAACCACCACAACCACATACATCATCATTGTCATTACTGCCACCAGTACAACATCCACCATCATATCATTATTACCACCACTCCTACGTTTCATTTTTATATTTTATACGTCATAATGAAATTGGTTTTGGAACTTTACTTGATTTGAAACAAGGGGTATTGGGATGATTATAGATCTCAATAGATTATATTTAGTTTGCAGAAATTCCTGTTTAAGCATTGAAATTATTCGGAATTGTTTCTGAAATTTACGTGAGCCAACTTTTAAGTTGGCGTCTCTGGTCAACTTGAAACAATGGGAGGTGGGCATTAGTGAATCTGTGAATAAGGGAGATGTGGCAACTACCACTACTACTACAACCATCACCACATCATCCCTACCACAACTACTACAACCACCACCACATCATCATACCTACGACTACCATTACTACAACCACCCTGTTATAATTACACTTTCAGTTTTTGAAATTCCTCCGAGTGGTGTCAGAAATTGCTGCGAGACACATTTTGGATTGCATCACAATATATTTTAATGAAATTTAAATTTATAGGTTATTTTTGCATGGATGCTTGTTGATCTTAGCACTGAAAAATTTCCTCCTTTTTAGTGACCAGTCATTCTCACCCCTGATTTTAGTGAAATTCAAATTTATAGGTTATGGTCGCATGGATGGGTCATGATTTTCATGATGAAAAATTTCCTCCTTTTTTGTGACCAGTCATTATCACCCCTGAAATTATAGTATTGAGATAGGGGACATAGTTTATGTTTATCATGAAAATAATTGATGAGTAAAATCAAGGTGGTTATGCTTTGAGTTTGTCACTGATTATCTTAAAAAAAAAATTTTTTTTAAAACACAAAAAAATGTGACCTAAGTGATTTTAGTACTTAAACTTAACCGTTTTGAACCTCTAACCCTGGAACTGCCATGCGTCATACAAATCCATGTGATACAAGCATAATAATTATATAATCAGCACTTAAACTACAAGCATGATAATAACAACTTTTAATAACTTAATAAAACAACCTTTTTACTCTTGTTTAGTTTTTTTATTTTTATTTTTTCCTCTCAGATGGATTCTTCTATGTTTCAAGCGAGAATTCAATGAGGAGGATGTCTTAAGTATCTGGGAGGCCTGTTGGTCACGTTACCAGACTGACTATTTTCACCTTTTCCTCTGTGTAGCCATTGTGGCTATTTATGGGGACGATGTTGTTGAACAGCGACTCCCAGCTGATGAAATTTTACTCCACTTTTCTAGTCTAGCAATGCACATGAATGGGCAGCTTGTGTTAAAGAAGGTTTGTATTTGGAATCGTTTCCATCATTATCGTAATTTTACTAAGTTTTTATCTTTCTTATCATACCGACTGACTAAACCGAAGATTTTTTTAGTTGATTATCTTTCAAGATTATCATTATGATCTTTGAATTAAATTATTAATGTGCTTGTAGATATTAGTCAATGTTATTTGCATGCTATATTCTCAATGTAAACTGAAAAGCTTTTCTTTTGACACTTAGTGAAATTTTAGGATTGTTAGCTTAAATTGATGAATCATTCAAAATCGACTCTAATTCATTTCCTCAGGCCAGAGGATTGTTGCATCAGTTCAGGAAGCGGTTAAAGATTCCATGCACATTGTATGGTCTGTGTTCCCAAGTCAATGCAGGCATGTGGGACAGTGGTCATGCCCCAACTGTAGAATGCATCGGACATCGGAGCAATCAGGTCTGCCCATACAATAGCACACCCACCTCTCCTGTCATGGATGTTGAGTGATTTCTTGAGTATGGTACTCATAATCTTTATTGTCACCTTAGCAACACAATTCATATTGTCTAGTCTGAAATGGTTTGACCATCTGAATCATCTCTGTGTCAAGGTCTTAAAATGGGTTTTCATACCTGCCAACTATCAAGACCTCCAGGATTAGTTAGGACGTAAGATGGACATGAATCTTGATAATTGCCCTGTATGTGAATATTTAAAAATCAATATTAATATTAACATGCAAAATTATAAACATCATCACCATCTCTACAACTACACTTCTGAAACCAACAACACTACCACCACCGCTACAAGGGTGTGAGATGGTCGAAAGCTAAAAGTATTACATGTTCACCAAGATAGTTAAAGTTCAAATCATGCAAACCATGTTTTTGGCATTTTGTTTTCTTCAATTAGCTGAAAACTTAATCCATAAGCCTCTACATTGCAGCTTATTGTGTAGCCATCATTATATATTAGCTTCAAGAAATAATGTCTTGAAATGTCATCCTAAGAAAGCAAAGATTACCCAAAGATAATATGGAGACAATTTTCTGATCCCTTTGTTTGTCATGCCCACTTTTGGTAATTGGTGACACATTCTTAACTCCTAAAAATAATCATACAACTATTTTGTAAAGGTTGACCGACCAGTTTGCATTTAATATATTTTTTTTTTGTGTATTGTATGCATGCGTGTGTGTGTGAGAGAGAGAGAGAGAGAGAGAGAGAGAGACGTTCATTTTGATGTGATAGGAAACGTCACATGTCATTGATCTTCCAAACATATTCTTGTCTAAGAGGACAACATACTCCCTCCACATTGCAGAGATGTTAATGTTCTCTTTATTTAAGAATGATAGCCTCCGTGACTTAGGGTTTAGAGGTCTGTGATTTGAAATTTATTTACTTACTGCCCTCTATATTTGTTGGGCAAAAATGTATTGGAAAGAAACTGAAGATTTCCTTTGTCATGTGAAACTAAAAATATAATGAAAAAGTTTATGTTGCAATAGGATTTACAAAGTAGTTTGTAATTCTCCACGTTAAGGTGTTCACCCATACATTTATATTAATATCACTTGTAACGTCCATAATGAGCAAATTCATGATTAAATGTCATCTGTGATCTCATTTAATTATTTTATCACAATCACTTTTGATTTAAGATTGACATCGCCTTCCTGTCCTACATTTATGTGATCAGTTATTACTGCCTATATAATAATAGTTTACAATGCTTTAGTTGACATAATTTTACAACAAATTAACAGTTATTCCCATTATTTTATTTTTTTTACTTTTTGTTTTATAATATTAGAGATGTCATGACTTACTAATCTGTAATGAAGTTTCAAAGGAATAAGTGCAATAATTTAATTCGAAATATTTTTTTTTATTGTCGTATTATTTGTTTGTTTTATTTTCTTTGGGCTTGTGTATGTGGGGGTGTTTGTTTGTTTGTTTGTTTGTTTGTTAATTGCTTTTTTCATTGGGAGGTGGGTTATATTTTTTGTTTGTTTGTTTAATTGTATTTGACATTCCTGCCGTCTTCGGTAAAGAAAAACTCTGTTGGTATTTGATTGTTAGTGGTAAAAAAAAGGAGTACAAATGCCTTATGTTTGTCATATGATGTGATTGTAATCACATAAAATCTTAACCATGACATTTTCTTGCTATATTATATAATATATTAGATATAAAGTAGATTTTAATCTCTATTCAGAACTAAAATTATAAGATATTCTTCAAGATGTTTTAATATACTGAAAAAACTCGTACGTATGTCTGTTGTGCCAAGTACCATGCTTTTTCTTACATGTTTTATAGGTACTTAGTTACTTTTTTTTTTTTTTAATCTCCCGTGATATTATGTTAGCTCAAATCCATGCCATTAATGCTCATATTGTTACTTTATATCTTTTATTTGTTCTATCATTGTGTTTGCCATGGGACATATAAAAGGTGGTATTGTAGGTTAAATCAAAGAGAAAGAGAACCTGTGAGTTGATAAGTTATTTTTTCTGCTCTTTACCAAGTAGTAAGGGTCCCTTTGAGGATTTGGGCAATAAAAATACAGTAGCAGGAATTCGCATCACTTCTTTTTAGGAGAAAAAAAAGTCAACTATTTTAACATTTTGAGTGATTTTTTTTTTTTAGTGAGCTTGTATATTGTCAGAACAAAAACTCTTGTTTGTTTGTTTTTTTATTTGTGTGTTTGTTTTTTGTTTTTTATTTGTTTGTTTGGTTTTTGTTGGGTTTTTTTGTTTGTTTGTTGTTTTTTTTTTTGTATTGGCCTTCATTTTTACAAAGATATTTACTTTAATGGTGATCGTATATTTTACATTTTTAGACTTCAAACAGCCCTTTTTTGTTTTTATAAAAAAAAGCCCAGCTGAAAACACCTTCTCTGGAGATACTTTTTTTTTTTCAATTTTAAGTTGAAAATGTTTTCTTTTGTATATACAAACTTACATATTTACAGCTTTAAGTTTTAGAATTTTATGAATTTTATAAAGAAAAACGAACTGTTGAAAAATTGAGTAAGGTCATCAAATATATTGTGGTTTTGAATGATTGTTGTAATATTAAGTTTGACCAATTGACTATAATATATTTTATTTCAAGCCATCAATTAAGGATTGTGTGGAGCAACATTATCCATTTTCAAGGGAAACAGTGGAAGGGCTTTCAAAAAGATGTGTATTTGTTATCATGGGCTTTCTCTCTTATCATTGAGATTGTTCAAATATTATGGTAATCTTGAATATGATCGTGGCCAAGTGGAATTCCCATTAACGTTTTTGATATCAGATGAAATTTACTAATAATTTGGTTACAACAATAAAGAGAAAAAAATGAGACCACCATCAAGTGTTGATTTTAAGCATGTATTGACTCTAAACGAGTTCAGCCCTGGTGGAGTCTGTCAATTATTAGACTTTAGGCTTTTTTAAAGTTGACGACTTAACCAGAAAGTAGCTTACCATAATCATCATTGTTAGAAAAATTATGAAATATCATCATTAAATCTAATATAATTAAAAATGTCTTTGAATTCAAATGTTGACTTAATATACATATTATTTTACCTTTCGTTGTGATAAGTACATTTGTTACTATAACCTTCGTATCTCACCCCAAATTTTTTTAAATGAAAGTCTCTGGGTGGGGTACCTGACCTCCCATAGTGGGCAGGGAGGCACTCTCTGTGTCTTCTATCCCCCTGTATCTGTTTTTCAACATGCTTTCTGACTTTGTCTTGGGATGTGATTGCTTTGGTTTTGTCCTGGCCCTGGCGGGATACCCTAGCTGGGAGGGTAACCGTCAAATGTATAAATGTATAGTTAGAGTTTTTGGAGATGATATTCTTTGTCTTGTAAATCATCTCTCTGTTATGCACTGTATTATTAATTTGTTTACATTTTATATATGATTTGAGTGTATTCCTTTTAATGGGGACTGTGCTTGTGTCCAAATGAGAACTAAGTACTTTGATAGTGTGTTCTTGGAATCTATATGTTTTCTTATGGGGGCTTTAATTGTAATTCTAGAACTTTATATCATCCCATTTTACTGGCACTGATATGACCTTAATGTGTTGCAAGGGCTTTAAAACTCTTAAAAACAAAACAAATAAAAGTCTTGAATTTAAACTCTACTTTATTTTAGGATATGTCGGGGTTTCCGTTTTATTAACAATGGGGAAGATGATCTAAAACAAAGTGGTAATGCAATTCTCTAATGAATTAAAAATTCTGACACATCAATTGAATCCATCATGTGTTTCTGCATTAACTGTAATGTGGATCATCTTGTGAGTACTATAAACTATTTGTTTTTTATTGTCCCGTAAGTTACCATTTATTTCACGTGCAACCCACACTTTTTCCATAATTAGGATTATGTTTGCCTTTGTCTATAAATTATAATTATAAGCTTTACAGAATACCTATTTTTTATTACTACATTTCCTGCCATACATGTTCAAGCCATACTGCATTAATGCATAATAATACTTTTGTTTGATTTTTATGGGGGTTTTTTATTTGTTTGTTTTGTTTTAATTTGATATTAAATTTTAATGTTTTGTTTAGGTGCCACTTATCTTCTTTTAGCCGTATGACAGGTTATAAAGATTTGATTGGATCATGATATCTTTGTTGTGAGTCCATGAAGTTTTACAATCACCGATATGATTTCTGAGCTCTTAGGTGGGGTTCCTGCCTCCCATAGTGGGCAGGGTGGCACTTACTGTGTCTTCTATCCCCTTATCACTGTTTTCCAATTTGCTTTCTGCCTCTGTCTTGGAATGAGATTACTTTTTTTTTTCCTGGCCCTAGCCGGAGTCTTCGGCTGGGAGGGAAACAGTCAATTGCATAGTTATTGTTTTGGGAGATATTTTTTTCCTTGTAAATCATCTTTCTGTTATGTATTATTATATTTGTTATTTTGAATGTAAGCATTCGAGGGTATTCCTCATTGTTGGATCTTGTGCTTGTGTCCGGATGAGACTTATAGGTGATCTCAAACTAAGTACATTGATGGTATGCTCTTGGAATCTACATCTGATCCCTATTTGTTCCCAGTTCCCCTTTGTCTTACTTTTTCTTGGGTGCTGGGTGGGGATCCTGACCTCCCATAGTGGGCAGGGAGGTACATGCTGTGTCTTCTATCCCCCCATACCTGTTTTCCAATTGTTTCCTGTCATTGTCTTGGAATGAGATTACTTAGTTTTGTCCTGATCCTTGCCGGAGTTCCTTGACTGGGAGGGAAACAGTCGAATGTATAGTTATAGTTTTGGGAGATGATATTTTTTTCCTTGTAAATCATCTCTCTGTTATGCATTGTATTATGTTTAGTTTACATATTATATTATATGATTGGTAAACATTTGAGTGTATTCCTCTTAGTTGGGACCTGTGCTTGTGTCTGGATGAGACTTTTAGGTGATCTCAAACTAAGTACTTTAACAGTGTGCTCTTGGAATCTACATCTGTTCCCTATTTGAACCCGTTCCCCTTTGTCTTACCTTTTCTTTTGTGCTTTAATTGTAATTCTAGAACTTTTTACTATCCTATTCTCTTCCTTTTTACTGGCGCTGATATGACCTTAATGTGTTGCAAGCGCCGTAAAACCCTTAAAAACAAACAAACATTTTTCTTGGGTGCTTTAATTGTAATTCTAGAATTTGACAATCCCATTTTCTTCCATTTTACTGGCATTGATATAACCTAAATGTGTTATAAGCGCTGTAAAACCCTTAAAAACAAAACAAACAAAAACATTCCTGAGCTCAAATGAATATCAAATGGTTTTATGCTAGGAATATCTAATGAACCCGAAAACAAAGTTTTTCTTTGATGACACACTGTATTTATGGCTATTTTCTTCATATTCTATAGCATGAAACTGAAAGAGATTGTATCAATTTGTGTTTGCTGCTCTCTAATTAGGACGCTTGTTTTTCATAAAGTACTCGCCACAAGTCTGACTGAGACCCAACTTCCCAGTCACTGCAGAGGGCTGGTGATAGGAGAGGGGTATTAGAATTTTTTTTTTAAATAATTGAACTTGATTTGTTTGCATGCTTGCATGATTCGTTCATTATGGGCCCTTTTGTTTGAAATCACAAGAGGTAAAAAATGTTTTAAGCTTTCCAACTCTTTCTTGTTTTTATCTTTTTATTGGATGTGATTACACTGTCACAACATAACATTGTAAATAGGCTTGTTCAATTAGAGAAATCTGAAATGGTAAAACCATAGGGACAACATGTAAAGAATAAAGAAATCTTTTTTCTTTCCATGTTGCACCTATGGTTTAATTCAATGTAAACTCAGTATGCTCATTGAAGTCTTTGATTTCACCTTATTACCACTCAATACAGTTTAGGTGGTAGCCAGCACAGACTGTAAGACCTGTGAAACCTGCCTAACTTGATATCGTGTTTTCTTGTAACATTTTTTTTTCATCTACTGTATTTTAATTTATAGAATTGTTCCAATGAAGATGCTTCCTTACTTGTTTCTGTGTGTGTGTGTGTGTGTGTGTGTGTGTGTGTGTGTGTGTGTGTGTGTGCATGGCTTCAAACATAGTTTCTATCCCGAGTCCGTTTCCAGACTTCTTGAGGTCTTGAGTTCTTTATTTTTTTTTAATATTAGTCTTTTGTATTTGTTTTTTTCTTTACTTTTTGTGGGTCTGGGAAGATTTTGTGTTTATTCACGAACTTTGAAGCAACAAATTTTATGACATATCTATTGAAAATGTCAAGTTCATTGATGGTTTGTTATTTTTTTTTTTTTAATTATCATTGTGCTTTAACTTCATATCTACTCTTGACCCAATCAGCTTCCTTTTTACTGACACTGAAATGATCTATAAGTGTCGCTAGGGCCCTAAAGGCAAACAACACTTGTTTTTACCCATACCTGGCTGGAGTCCTTTTCTGGGAGGGAGCCAGTTTGAAATGAGTTTGTGTTTTACCTGAGATATGATAATTTTTTTCATGTAAATCGTCTCTGCCGTGTATTTTTTGTTTCTAAAAAATAAATTGCATTTCCTTTGCTGGTAATCTGGTGCCAGATTCTGTGTGAGATTTAGAGTGGTCTTTGAATGGGCACAGGGATTGATTTCTGCTGGCAGGCACCTACGTTATGAATTATTACACTTTATATTTGTTTTACTAAGGCTCCTGCAATCCACGTGTTATCAGCAATGGACTATAACTCTGTCTCAATGTCAATCTTGTTTTGTTTTGTTAGACCCTGAAATGTCCTAAAGGCCATCAAGTGCTGTTCAACTTCTAAAATTAAGGTTATAACGGACTTTGAACTTTGAGGCAAATGTTAAAAGAACATTCCTTGCAGATGAAATTGAAATGATAAACAAGTTTGTTGAATTTGAATGAAGATTGTTTTCTCTGTGAGTTCTATTTCTTCTTTTTCACTTTATAAATAGCTGAACGTCTGTTATCATCTCTCATCTGATTAAGTGTTAAATGAAATGTTATTAGCTACTGAAATTTTTATTTCTTTTACTGAATGAAGTATGATATCGTCCTAACAAATTATTGGCAGCTGCTAATATGGTCTAACGAGACTGCTGTCTTCCAAAATAATAGTGTATAATTGTAACTAGGAACTCTGCATTGTTAATCATCTGAGCATTCTGTAAATCAGAATATGATCAACAGCATTTCATTTTCAGTTTGTTGTAGTTTTTTGTCGTTGCTGTCGCTTTTTTTTTTGTTGTTGTTGTTGTTTGTTTTGGGTTGTTTTTTTTTCTTGGTTAAATCAGTTTTCAGATCTTGCATTTTCATTTCTTAATAGGTCTTATACTTATAAGTGTTGCTGTGGTGCTATGGTTTGGTCTTGGGTTATGACCTAGATTAGGTCGAAGGTACCTATGAGCTGGTGATTATATATTTTAGTGGTATGCCTATAGGAAAGTCATTTTGCACTTATTTTCCTTACTCCAGCAAGCAGTATTTGATGAAGTAGAAAGCAGATGCTGAACATTGGTCTACAGCCTTGATATCCCTTCTATCCCTCTTACTCTTAATCAAAATTTCAGGGAAGGAGACAGTTGGATAGATTTATCTTTTTGTAAAAGATGATTTTTTTCCCCCTTGTGAATCATCTCTCCATTATTTATAAGTCAATGCCAATGATAGGTTTCTTTTTATAATTCTATTTTTGTAACCACTTGAGTGTATCCCATTTGGCGAAGATACTTTTTTGGTGTCAGTGTGGGATGTTAAAGTGGTTTTGGACCAGCCACAATGATGTATACTATTGATGATCTACCACTGATCTCTGTTGAACTAGTCCCCTTTGTCTTACACTCTCTTTGTGCTCGATAACTAGATCTAAATATTTAAAATGTTTAAAAAGTCGAAAGGAAAACCCACGAAAGGAAAAAAAAAAACAAGCTATGGAAGAATAAAAATATAAGAATGATGTTTATAAATGACAATAAGTTTTATCGTTTGGAGATACCAAGTGATGCATATCTTGAAATCTGTATATTTAAGTTCTAAAGCTCTTGAGCAATCAATATTTTATATCAGACAATATTGTTGATTATATTGCTCTCTGCTAGATACTGAACATTCCAATTTTTCTTTAGAAGATGCCAGAATTTATTTTGAAATTGTCAATGATCTAGCTCTAATTGCACCACTTTGCATATTTTATTTATTTATGTATTGAATTTCACAACCAATTTGTAAGTAGGATTCATCCGTTTATTAAGGTTTTATTACGTTTAAAAGTGGTTTTAAAAATTAACTTTTCATAGCCACTGTACACCACAAGTTACTTGGGCAACTTGAGAAACAAGCCATTTTCATTGAAAAGAAATACTTACTGCCAATATTGATAAAGTGTATGATAAATATTATTTGATTTTTAAATTCCCCCAAATCATTTAAACCCGTTTTTATTTTGTCCCTCACCCTTCCTCAGTCTTGGTCTTACCACCCGCATTTGATTTATGCATGTATATTTTAAAGACAAGCCTGATTGGCTACAAATTGATAATTGTAATTGTAACAATAGCATTATTTCTGACTACACAATAACTTTTAAAATCATCAAAATTTATCTTTTTAAGACAAATTTCACTGTCCTCACATACCTCTTCAACCTTCCTTTACGAGACCTGCCTCAGGCAACATACCAAAAATCTGAATTTCAGGAAATAATCTATACCAACCCAAAAATCTGAATTTCTACCATTATCAAATGTGCATTTTAACTTATAACAGCTTTAGAATTGATGTAGTGTAGTTCAATTTTGTAACACAACATTTTCTGAAGAAAAAAAAAAATTTTTTCAATATTTTCCCTTTTGGTTGAAAAATACATATCTGTAGTAAAAAACATGATTTCAGTCGCGTCTCTCAAATCTGGAACTCCACAATTCAGATGTCTCCATTATCCGGACGGGTTGCTTGAGGATGGATTTTTTTCTTCTTTATTTTTACACTTTGAGTGTTTCCACTATCCGGATGTCTCTGTAATCCGGACAAAATGCTGGGAATGGAGATTTCGGATTGGTGGAGAGACGTGACTTTATACCAATTAAATTTGTATTAGTGGCATCTGTTTTACTGCCAACCTCTCACATTGTCAGTTAACGATAACAGGCATGGACAGTATCAGTATCAGATTAAAGATAAGGCTATTTATTTGTTTGAAAATCAATTTTGCCAATGTCCTAAACATTGTGATATACTAAAGTGTTTATGTGCATTAATACTTTTTAAAGAGGCATTATTATCTCATTCAGTTAAGTGCCCTGAACCATACAGCACTTTGTAAATAATCCAAGAGAAATTTCTCAGCATTCGGACTATGCCATTGACATTATCAGATATCCTAAACTTGATTTTTAACAAAAAAGAACCTAACAACAAACTACTGTCTAATGATGTAAAGTTGGATGCCTGGGTGGGGTTCCTACCTCCCATAGCGGGCAGGGAGGTACTTGCTGTGTCTTCTATCCCCTCTTATCTGTTTTCCAATTGATTTCTGTCTTTGTCTTGGAATGAGATTGCTTGGTTTTGTCCTGACCTTGGTCGGAGTCCTTGACTGAGAGGGAAACAGTCGAATGTATAGTTAATGTTTTGGGAGATGATATTTTTTTCCTTGTAAATCATCTCTCTGTTATGCATTGTATTATGTTTAGTTTACATATTATATTATAGGATTGGTAAACATTTGAGTGTATTCCTCTTAGTTGGGACCTGTGCTTGTGTCTGGATGAGACTTTTAGGTGATCTCAAACTAATACTTTGACGGTGTGATCTTGGAATCTACATCTGTTCCCTATTTGAACCAATTCCCCTTTGTCTTACCTTTTCTTTTGTGCTTAAATTGTAATTCTGGAACTTTTTACTATCCCATTTTCTTCCTTTTTACTGGCGCTGATATGACCTTAATGTGCTGCAAGCGCAGTAAAACCCTTAAAAACAAACAAACAAACAAAGTTGGATGCAATACATGCAATATATTGGTTTGTGCCATTCAAAAATTCCAAGTGTTTTAGTTTTTGTTCAGTTTACATTTTTCTCAAGTTTCGGACAGTAATAATTATAATTAATAACAATAATAGTACTAATAGTTCAAGATGCAAGCCCACATCTAACACTTAATTATTGTGCAATAGTTTTTGTTCATTCAGAGCATTGTGATATTTTGTTTTAATTTTTAACTCATCTATTCAATATTTTTTTTGTTTCTGATTTTTTTTAAAATCTGAATTAATCCACATTAACAATAAGCCGGCGTGATTGAAAGATCAATAGTAATTTGTACTCATCTGACTAAATAATATTTCCTGATATTACTTTCATTACACGTTTTTCAATGAATAATAAAAACGAGGATTGCATACATGAGTATATATATATACACATATATGAATGAATATGAATAATATATATATATATATATATATATATATATAATATATATATATATTATATATATATATATATATATATATATTATTCATATTTACCCTGGCCTACTTTTGTGTTTTCTCACATTGAAAGCTGAATAATAATTTTTTTAAAGTCATCAAAACAAGAAAGTCTTTTTTTTATTCTCCATTTCTGCTTTTGTTTTATAGACTATAAATCTTATGAGTATTAAATTCATTTTAAGCTATTCCTTTTATTATTAGTATAAAACTTCCTTTCAAATGACAGTGGTTTCCGTTAGAGGAGAATGTCTGCGTCTGAATGTTCATTCTGCTCAAGCGCCCACATTATTCAGAACTTTTTGCTATCAAAGTAGTTATTGAGTGGGGTCTATTGACCTCTCAGTCCTATAGTGGGCTGAGATGTTACTGTGTCTTCTTTCCCCCTATATTCCCTTTTCCAGGTTGCTTTTTGTCTTGGAATGAGAATTGTTTTGTCCTGGTTCTGGCGCTTGGGTACTTATAATTGTAAATTTGTGCCACTATGTGGTCCAGTGGTATGACACTTGCCTTCAGATCGGTAAGGCCTGGGTTCAAGTCTCATTCTGTACGACACATAGTTGAGTCCTTGGAAAAGGCTCTTAACTCACATTCTCTCATCATACCTCAGTGTAAAATGAGTACCTGGTCATTAACAGCATAGTCTCTGTCAGAAAAAAAAATGTATTATTGCCTAACAGGTATCGTGACTATTTTATGTCATTTCTATTTACTATCGCTGTAAAACCCTTAAAAACAAACATCAAATTGTGTTTGTTTATTTGGGGGGGGGGGTATTTTTCTTTGTTTTAAACCCAAAGTTTTAAAATTTTCATAAATCAATAAAGTGGACCATTCACTCAATTTAAGTTAGTCTCTCTCTCTCTCTCTCTCTCTCTCTCTCTCTCTCTCACACACACACACACACACACACACACACAAATACACATGCTACAAACAGTACCTGCCACGCCCAACCGTATCTAGCATTTTACATATGTCTACAAATGCAAACCCTCTCCCTTTTCACCTTTCACCAGTGAGAATTCTACAGCATCGTGCTACTGTGATTACTTACGCACTTTTTTAAGGCTGCTAAGAATGCTCGTATTTGATTAGTCTCAGCAAAACATACAATGGATCACAAGTGAGAGGTTTTGTGTAACTTTTCTAGCCAAAATGACCTATTTGACTGCGACTTTAAGAAGTGTGGTGCTCGGTGAATTCATTTTAATTTATGAAGAAAATATAGAGATATATAGTTCAAGAAAAGGGGAATTCTGAATCCCAAGTTGAGTGCAACACCTGCTGGGAAAAAAGACGTAAAAGATACAGAAAGAGTGATTTCCTCGAGAGGTCAATTAAAAAAAAAAATTAATAAAAGGCAACAACCAGTGAGGAGATTATTCTTATTGATATGTTAAGGAAATTTCAAGTTTATTACACACATCATGGTTTCTAAGATAGAGGGTAGCCCTATTCGTCCTTAAGGTCGAATAGCAACAACCGCCATTGCCGTCCGTAAGGACAAATAGTGTTGCTTGCACTATTCGTACTTCACACTACAGCAGGGCACTATTCCGTTTCTGTTAGTACTGAGCTAGATTCGATTCTACGTAATTACATGATATATCCGTATCGTCTTAAATTTTTTTGTTAGTGAGTCAAATAATCAGTTGAGTGTATATATATATATATATTAGTGTGTGTGTGTGTGTGCGTGTATGTGTTAGCTTCGTGTGTGTGTGTTTGTGGGGGGGGGGGTTGTTTTTTTTGTTTTCTCTGTGTGTGAGTGGGGGGGGGGTTGTTTTTTGTTTTCTTCTGGGATATGATTTTTTTTCCCAGAATGGTGATCGTTTCCTTATTAGGAACTATTTTCGTGTTCTCCTTTTGGCAAGTATCCCATTCAGATGCCTGCTCGAAAGTTTGGGTTGGTTGGGCACAGAGGAAGATTCGTCAGGTATTCTTTTATTTTTTCCTTTTCTTTCTTTTTTGGGGGGTGGGGGGTAAGGGGGGGGGGGGGGGGGGTGCTTGATTTTAAAAATTTGTTTCTTCTTCTTTAAAAAAAAGGGTTTTTTTGTTGTGTATGTGTGTGTGTGTGGGGGGGGGGGGGGGTTTTGCCTTAATTACATTTTTTCTATCTATGATAGTGGTTTAACACTCAATAACTATTTGTTAATTGTCAAAAAAAAAAATATTAGTCATAGTAATATAAGCAGCCCAAAAACATCAACGTATCTCTTAAGAAGCAGTTTTTTTAGGGTAATCAATATTGGCTTGAATTTAGCTAGACACTTTTTAAGAATACGACCTGAAGGACGAATACACACTCCGAAATTCCTTAAAAAATTGACTTTGAGATGTTGATTGAAAACGATATTTTATTATCTTAGAAATAATATTATTGAAGTCCATCTTCTTAAAATAGACCATAAAGGCGCGAAAGCGGGTGGTTGGATGGGAGCATCACCCTTGAATCATATACCTATGATGTTCGCATGGGTGTACGATCCGATAGTGATGTCGTTTCTTCTTCTCTTTACTAGCCTATCCTGCTTCTTTGGTTTGTGATTGTATTTTTGACAGGGGATATTTTTTTTTCCTGTAAATCCTCTGCCTGTTTGTTCTTGGTTATTTATAATTTAGCTTATGATATCTTTAGGTTATGCTTTTGATTGACATTTGTACTATTTTTGTTAGATTGCTTGTTTTTTTTGTTTCAGCGGTCTCTCATATAACCTCAATTGTGTTGGAAGAGACCTAAAGCAACAAACAAACAAACAAAAAAGGCGCGAAAAACACAGTAGAAAAGGGTATGGGTAGTAAGAAAAGTGTGAAAAACCGAAAGCGATTTTGTTATTTTCTCAATATGTCATTTTTACGAAACCCGCCGAAACCCAGTCCCAGGTTCACTCCCCAATGGTATACACTTCCCTGAGTCCCAGGTTCACTCCCCACTGCTACCTACTTCCCATAACTTTGTCGGGTTTCGGCAGGTTTCGTAAAAAGAAGACACAATTGGAATCGAACCAGTTTTTGGACATTACACTTGTGTTTCTTATTGAAATTACGATTCGATTTTCCAATGAGATCGACGATCTTTGTTCAGATTTTTTTACTCCAACTGAGTCATCGATCACATGATGCTGTCCAACGATTGGGTATTTCTTTATAAATGTTAACACGTTGCTTTGTTTATGGAATTTGTAAACATACTCAAGGGTCAAGCTGGCAAAATGACATATTGTGATCTTGGATATTCGAGCTAACACTTTTTATCATAGATGTACTTTTGAGCACATTTTCCAATATGACCAATGACTTGACCACGAGAAAAATTATATGGATGGAACGAACTTGACGTCACTCAGCGCTTTGTTATAGTCTTTAGCCAGTCATTTTTATGAGTAGTTCTCACTAAATTGTATCAATCAGACTATAAACGTTTATTGTTACACATAGTTTTGTGCGTTGATAATTTAAATTTAGCTGGCGGATATTGTGAGTATTTAACTTAAACGCATACCATCTATATAAATAGAACGAAATTGACGTCACTCAACTCTTTGTTATTGTTTTTAACTTGGTCTTTTTTATGAGCAGTTCTCACTAAACTATAGATTGTTCGAAGATGACGTCACTCAGGTCTTTGTTATTGTTTTTTGCCATCCGCGTTTATGAGTAATGCTCACTGAACTGTATTAACCCGACTATAAACGTTCATGGATACACACAGTTTTGTGTGTTGGTCCGTTATACTTCCGGATGGCAATGTTATGAGCTTCTCAGCCAAGCGCATACGATCTATACTTATTTATCAGACTATAAACGTTCATTCAATGTTACACATAGACTTTTTTAGACTTTATCTCATTGTTTTACCTTTGATGATTAGTAAGATAACCACCTCAGAACACACATACACACATTCATACACACACACACGCTCACATACACATAATATACACAAACACACCCAATATGATTGCGAAACCGATGGCCAGATTGTATTGTGGACTTGTAAAACATCTTTTTATTAATTTTGGACAGAAAATGTTTACTGCATATAATGTGGGAAGATTAAGATGAGACTATAGCTATCTTTAAAACATGCCAGGCATCCGATTCAGTCAGTCTCACAGTTTGTTAGCATATTTATCACAATATTTCGACATCTTAAAGAGAAATGACGCTATAGATATGTTAAGTTTTTTGCTCAAATAATTTTTTTTAAAAGAGAGAGATGCCAACAGCAGGGTTCTAACCCAGTCCTCGAGATGACAGTGTAACCATTCAAACGCATACCATCTATATAAATAGAACGAAATTGACGTCACTCAACTCTTTGTTATTGTTTTTAACTTGGTCTTTTTTATGAGCAGTTCTCACTAAACTATAGATTGTTCGAAGATGACGTCACTCAGGTCTTTGTTATTGTTTTTTGCCATCCGCGTTTATGAGTAATGCTCACTGAACTGTATTAACCCGACTATAAACGTTCATGGATACACACAGTTTTGTGTGTTGGTCCGTTATACTTCCGGATGGCAATGTTATGAGCTTCTCAGCCAAGCGCATACGATCTATACTTATTTATCAGACTATAAACGTTCATTCAATGTTACACATAGTTTTGTGTGTTGGTACGTTATATCGGGCTGACGAATGTTATAAATATTTTGGCTAAGCGCATAGCATCAATCAAAACGTCCCCTTTAAAAGATACAATAGTAATAGTAATACATATTCTCAGTACTCACGCGAGATGAGGCAATGTTGTGTGTTATCCCGAGAGGAGGCAATGTGTGTTATCCTTTGTATAATATTTACAATCAATGTGTGCTTAATTTGTAACACAAAACTTTTTTAGACTTTATCTCATTGTTTTACCTTTGATGATTAGTAAGATAACCACCTCAGAACACACATACACACATTCATACACACACACACGCTCACATACACATAATATACACAAACACACCCAATATGATTGCGAAACCATGGCCAGATTGTATTGTGGACTTGTAAAACATCTTTTTATTAATTTTGGACAGAAAATGTTTACTGCATATAATGTGGGAAGATTAAGATGAGACTATAGCTATCTTTAAAACATGCCAGGCATCCGATTCAGTCAGTCTCACAGTTTGTTAGCATATTTATCACAATATTTCGACATCTTAAAGAGAAATGACGCTATAGATATGTTAAGTTTTTTGCTCAAATAATTTTTTTTAAAAGAGAGAGATGCCAACAGCAGGGTTCTAACCCAGTCCTCGAGATGACAGTGTAACCATTCACTTCAACTCATAACCCTGTCTTTGCAAGGGGGAATGGAAGGAAGGGGGAGTAGTGTGACTCTAACTTAGAGTGATTGGCCACAAGCAGACCTTGTTTGACCCTATCTTATTTCAATTTTTAAAAATTTTCTAGCCTTCCTATCAATCCAGGATCCTTCTGATAGGGCACTCATTTCACAAGCAAAGGGACAGAAATCGATCCCTGAAGAAGTCGAGATTATTTTTCCTTCCCCCTGCCTACCCAGCAGCAATTGGGTAGCTGGATCTGTTAGATCTTGTGGAAAGTACTTTGTGATAAACTCACTCCCTATCCATAGGATAGCATTGCTGCTAGCAAGCAATTGCAATTCTCCACTTCATGCTGACACTGGGATAAACTCTGGCTCCATAGCCTTATGGCTACGAAAGACTACTACTACTAATATGGCCATCCAGCAGTGACAAGATATCTGAGCCTATGCCAGGTCTGGTCGAAAATAATCTGCAATAAACTAGCTTTCTATCAAGACAGAAGCAAGCAAAAATTCCTAAATCATAAAGTAATAAACTAAAATTAAATGAGGCTTTATAAACATGTAGCTAAAAGAACTCTAGTGGAACTGAACAGCAAAGTATATAGACAAACTAAAACCATCCACTAAACATGCTCAAAGCGACCTACAACGGTTCCCTAGACAACAGCAACAATTAACATGTAGTACAAGACATGACACCTGTCAGGCGATAATACAATTATTTTTGGACAGAGACAACGCTGTTAACGGCCAGCTACTCATTTTAGACCAGAGTGCGATGAATATGAGCAAAGAGCCTTTTCCCAAGGATTCCACTATGCACCGGTTGGAGTGGGACTCAAACTCAGGACCTTCTGATCCAAAGGCAAGTGCCATATCACGAGACCACATAGTCACCCCAAGAAATTGATCTTTGATGAAATGAAATAGATACCGACTCACTTGATTCTAACATGCTGCAATACAACACGCTGGAGCTGGGTGACTGAATTTTATCTATATAATATGTCATTTCCTCCCATGAGCATCAGATTTTGACATACACAGATTCTAGCACACTTTTAGTTTTTCTCCCAAGAGCGTACTAGAATCCAGCAAGTACTGTACCTAACCTCTTGCGAGAAATTATTGCCAAAAAGGTTAGTGAGGAGCGTTGAATCTAAGATCATATATCTATATCTATTATGAAGTTAACAAGTTTGACAAAATTTCACTATCTAATATGATAATTTACAGAAATGCAACAATAATAATAATAATAATACACATTTATTATATAGCGCTCATTCTCGTGTAAAACACAAGCTCTGGGCACTTTACAATATAAATATCAATTTTAAGTGAAAAAAATATAATAATAATAATTCATAGCCAAATCAAGGATTCATAGAGTCAATAAAAACAAATACAGTAAAAAATGTGTCTTGAGATTCTTTTTAAAGATAGGTAAAGACTTGCACTCCCTCAGACCACGTGGTAGTTCATTCCAAATCTTGGGGCCGAACAAACGATCTATCACCAAATTTTGGTCTTGATCTTTTTTCCGAAATTTTCGTGTGGTCATTACATGATCTTAAAGTGTAATTTTGAAATTACACATGACCACGTGATCTGTGAGATATGCCGGTGCTATACCAGTCAAACACTTATAAACAAGACACGCTGCTTTGTAATATGTGCACTTTTCAATGGGCAACCAGTGGAGAGAGGCCAACAAAGGGGTTGCATGATCAATTTTTTTTTTTTTTTTTGCCAAAAACTAATCTTGCTGCACTGTTTTTCAGTAGTTGTAATTGTTTAATAGAAGCCTGAGGCAAGTTGACAAGCAGGGAGTTACAATAATCTAGTTTCGAAAAAATGAGGGAAACAACCAATGTTTTACATGTTCCAATTGCAATATACTGACAAGTAAACTTACAGGGGAAAAAAGGGGTTTTGGAGGACAAAAACAGTTGTTGTTGGCTAAAATGTAAATTATTTCACCAAAAAAAGCATACTTTAATCTATTTTATCCCTCCAGGAAAATCCCACTGCATCCACATAATTTTTCCTTCCGCATGTCTTTGCTGCATATTTCGTCTTTATTTTATTTTATTTTTAAACAAATTTAAGAAATAAAAGTCTTTGCCGCAAATTTTGCCTTTTTTTTTTAATTGGCATATTGGCAATTTTTAAAAAACACCTGTAGCCTTTATACGATTTGTAGCTGATTAGGGTATGGGGGGAGGGGGTGGGGCAAGCCTGGAGACGGACAGTCGCTCAAAAATCGGGCTGGTCCTATTTTCCTGAGCAATCGGTGATTGGGGGCGTGCCAGTATAAAAAGTGGCCTTTTTTCTCTCAGATTTTCACTGTTTTGACTT
>NC_088364.1:34692004-34697004 GCF_034508935.2 Berghia stephanieae | reverse complement strand
AATAAAATCTAAATCCTCGTTTTTTTCTCTTATTTGAGTCAATAAAATTAGCATGCAAGTAGCGAGTATGAAAAAGAGGTCAACTCGGAAATAACGAGCATTTTCTGCCCCAGCCTAGGACTTCGAACGAAGCAAAGCAAAACACCAGACAAGGGCGATTAAAATATTTTTTGCCTAGCTTCTTTTCTTTTCTTATTTTTCGTTACGAGTAATATTACATAGTAGCCTAGTCGAGAGTACATAGTAGGCGAAACAAATTTGGGTGGGGGTTGGGTGTGTGTGTTTGTGCGCGAGGTAAGCACTGGCAGCCAACATGTCAACATGCCTCACTTCGCAGCATCGGTCAGCGAGTAGCATCGTTAACGAACGACACGATCAGCGAGAGAGGGGAGCGTGGAACCATCATTTCAGTGGGTCAGTGATTGAGTGATGCGCTTGCTTACCTCATCAAACATGCCTAGTGCATACAAATACTCGCACACACACACACACACACACACACATGAAATCTTGATGAAAATGGAAGGGGTGGATCAACTTCAACCTGTGGCCATCATTACGTAGTTAATGAAGGCCGTATTCAACCCCGCCCTCACCCCACTTTATCCACACACAGTCATTTGCACGCACGCGCGGCACACACGCACAAACAAACACACACACACACACTGTCTTTCCATATTTTTGTACGGCCGAGTGACCTTTCCTGGCAACTCGGGAATAGCGAGAACTCGGAAATAGCGAGTAATCAGGAGTGGACCCGTCGAACTCGCTATTTCCGAGTTCTACTGTATTATTGCTACCATATATGACAATGTGTAGGC
Organism: Berghia stephanieae; assembly: GCF_034508935.2. NCBI lineage: Eukaryota > Metazoa > Mollusca > Gastropoda > Nudibranchia > Aeolidiidae > Berghia > Berghia stephanieae. The sequence goes on along the minus strand of NC_088364.1, from coordinate 34,696,180 downwards.
CAGTAAACGTAGTTAGGTGTTAATATTATTATAATGCTGTAGCTTAGTAGACCTCACCTAGTGTGACTTGTGCAAATGTTTCCCATTCATCTGCCTCATATCATACGTGTCAATATATACCCTGTAAAACTGACAGAACTCTATTGCTTCAGATTCGGTTTTTCTTCTCCTACTTTTTCTCCAACATTCAATTTAAATATCTTAGATTATAAGATGGTAAAAGCAAATGAGAAATTATCTAGGGATGCTGTTAATGAGTTCTGTATATTTAATAGGGATAATGTGAAATTGTTAATTTCTGAAAAACAAAACTTTCTTAATGATTTGGCACTTTCAGAGAATCTCAATCAAGTTTTTTAAATGCTTACCTAAAGTAGTTAATATCCTCATCATCTTCCAGATAAGCCACAACTCTGTTTACCATCTTGCCAAATACCTGCATCCAACGCCTATACTTATAAGGGGTGTGGTAACTGAGTGGTTCCTCCCCCTTTTTAAATACTCCTAAATTAAGGAACATTGTAACTACTGTCATTTCATCAGAAGTTGGACGAATCATGTAATCTGGAACATCTTCATAGTCACACCAGCGTTCCTGACGAAAATAATGACAGGTTAAAAAGAAAAGAAAATTAGACATATTTAATACCTCTATTTCTTTGTAGAGGTCTTTCCCTTCTCTAATAATTCCATGACAACTATATTCTACATTGTGATTAATATAACAGCCTTTAAAAATTTAGAACAAACAAACAAGAGAAACAGAGGGAGGAAATCGTAATTAGATTTATAATTTCGACCAATTTTACAAAGATCTTGACTTTAAAAGTTTTATAAATAGGTATGAGTCTATTCGAACATATGGAAAGTAGATCAAACTATTTTGTTGTTTCTTTTTTAACATTTTTATCCAGCAAAGACGTGTATTACTTTGGAAATTTTTTGGCAAATCTGAGATTCAAATGAAGATGTGATAATGATGGTGGTAGTGACGGTGATGATGATGATGATGATGATGATGGCAATGACGGTTTGTCTGGAATGATACAGTATTATCAAAATCGGGAAAATAGCTAGCTATTTGGGAAATCTGGAATGAGAACAAAAATCAGGACTTTCCCGAAATTAGGGTGGCAAAGTGCAAAGTGCTGGCCCCAGCATCTTGTCCTTTACATAAAAATACCCCAATTGAATTAAAATTAACTGACTAAATAGCTATACGGCAATGTGACTTACAGGCAAGCATACATTGATATCTATTATTATTATTATTATTCGTTGGAATCCTCCTTTTGACTTATTTCTTGACTTTGTATTTCAGAACTTCTGTGTTCAAGGGTAGTAATAGTAATTTTTATATACTTTATGCACCGTAGAACTTCAGGAATTAATTTGTGGGCTGACCTAATAATGTTAATATACTCAATCAAGTAATAAAGTACTACCTAATGACCTATAACAATGTTAAATGTCATGAAGTTTTATTGGCCTTCTACCTTTTACACAGAATAGCAATATTCTTAAGACAGTTTGCTATTTTTTTTTTTAGTTGATGACATCGATGTGTAAACTAGTGTGTTTTTGTGTTTAATGAGGAAGAGACGGCCAGCAGAGGGCCTTTGTAACATGTAGGTGCTGGATTCAACACACATTATCATCATCATCATTGATGTCATCCCTAAATATGTAAAAATATGGCTAATTGGGACAATTTCCTCAAGTTAAGACATTCTTGGCTCTATTACAGGTATTTAACATTCAACTTGTTTTATCCCAACGGTGATGAGTATATCATATTATATTAAAACTTATAACCAATGATAGGTAACTGATAAAACATACCACAGAGGGATACCATGGCCAAAATCCCACATTATACACCAGAAGATCTGTAATAAATCAAAAGCACTAAATTAATTTTCAAAATACAAATTACATTGGATCATGAAATGTTTATATCAAAATTTAACAGATAAAAATAATCAAAACGAGTAAAATGAATGAAAAGCTGTTAGTTGGCGTGTCTTTATTATCTAAGAGAAATTTTGATTATCTTCAAATCATGCGTTGAATATTTAAGAAAAAAACTGTAAAATGAAGATCTATTTTTTAAATCAAACTTACACAAGACTTATTTTTCTTCACATGTCTCTTGCTTTATTCTTCATCCAAACACATTTATGTAATTATATTTATTAATGATATCCACATCACAAATAACAGATAATCAATGAGTGTTTTTTAATTATGATTTTTATTTCAAAACCTGAATTGATGCAAGTTTTAACAAGCATCAATATAAGGCTTTAATATGACTAGTGAAATAAAAACTGTAATAAAAGACACAAATTTATTATCTGCTTTACCCCATATCAAAAGCATTTTAAAGCTAGAAATTGTGGGTGAAAAATTAAATGAAGACAGACACTTTTAACGTTGCCACAATTGTTGATATTCATTACGGCTTTGAAGATTTTTTTAAAAACTTCCTCAAAGTACTTCAATCACCACAATGGTTTTAAAAATAGGATAATTTTTAATAAAATGTTAAAAATCTAAAATTCAATGTTGTTTTAAAGTCTTACATTAACAGAGAAATGATAAGTGAATGTAAGCTTACAAGATATATTTTTAAAACAGATAGAGAGAGAGAGAGAGAGAGAGAGAGAGAGAGAGAGAGAGAGAGAGAGAGAGAGAGAGAGAGAGAGAGAGAGAGAGAGAGAGAGAGAGAGAGAGAGAGAGAGAGAGAGAAGAGAGAAGAAAAAAATTCTATGGCTGAGATGAGCCAAGGTTCTCAAGTGGCGAGACAAATGAATGCAAATTTCGTTTATAAACAATGACTCCAATCAAAGCTAAATATCTTCAGAATTTTGCGTCTGTAGTGAATAATGGCTTTAGTCGGTGCTTTAGTGCTTTAAAATTCTAAAATATTTCTATACTTCTCTTCACGGGAACCTTATTTTCTTTGCAATGATGTTGACAGTTGACATTAAACAGCATTAGTCATTTTTGTTGTTCCTGTACTTTTGTCCTTGACATTTTGAATTGGGATCTCAACTCAACTTTCAATGAAAAGATTGTTTTGGGTTTAATTCTAGGTTAACGTTGGTTTAATTACATTTTGTGATTTTTATGGGGACTAAAAATTCTCTAAACAATTGTAATAGGTCAACATTCATTGTACTCAATTAAGTTTGAATGCAATAATGACTGATCAATAGAGTAAGAATCTCACACCCATCAAGCCTGACCCACACACACAAACACATACACACACACACACACACACACACACACACACCCACAAACACATACATATAAGACAACAAAGCTTCTTATTTTTTTATGACTTATTGTTATCTCAAAATCTCAATAATGATAATTTTCTTCAGGAATGCGGTTCTATTATTAACAAAATTGAGGGGGGGGGGGGGGGGAAGATAGAATGCAATGTGCACATCTGCTGAGGCTTTTTCTATGCAAAAATTTAACTTTCCAAAAATAAAATTCTGGGAAACTCATATTTTGACATATCATTCAATCACAAAATTTGTTTTTAATGTTAGCGTATGAATAATAGTCTGTTTACATTACTTCACATGTAAAATATGGATATTTATTTAAGACTTTTTATTTCTCCTCAGTCTCAATAGGTGGTATGGGATAAATTGTAAACTAAACTAAGTATTTTTTAAATGTGTAAAATAATTTTTTTTAAAAACCAGTCCTTCCGTTTGCATAAGTTTAATTCATTGCAAAATCCTACATGGAACAGATTCCGATTTCTCATCGAATGAGGAGACGGGTGGGGCTCTTATTCACCATTGTCATATACAGTAGAACATGAAAGTAACGTACTCGGAAATAGCGAGAATTCGGAAATAGTGAGTAAAATCTAAATCCCCGTTTTTTTCCCTTATTTGAGTCAATGAAATTAGCATGAAAGTAGCGAGTATGAAAAAGAGGTCAACTCGGAAATAATGAGCATTTCCTGCCCCAGCCTAGGACTGCGAACGAAATAAAGCAAAACAAGAGACATGGCAATTTAAATATTTTTAGCCTAGCCTCTTTTCTTTTCTTATTTTTCGTTACGAGTAATATTACATAGTAGCCTAGTCTGTAGTAGTACATAATAGGCGAAACAAATTTGGGTGGGGGTTGGGTTTGTGTGCGTGT
>NC_088364.1:34669504-34687004 GCF_034508935.2 Berghia stephanieae | reverse complement strand
TTTAGAATTAACTTTTGGTCAAAAGGCCAGAAAGTATTTGTTTTTACTTGTTTTATCGTTGTTACTGTAAAACAGGGGTTACGGATCTTAGAAATAAGACTCGAGTATCTTTAATAAATTAAAATTGTAAAACATTGTAAAAACAAAGGTAAAAAGATTGATCAAAGCTGAGCACCCCTTATAATTGTAACAGATTAATCATCTCTCAATAACCAGATGACGTTTATAAAAATAACCTGAAGATTGATAGAAGAATGGTTTAGAGAGATATTATATTATATCGATAAAGGAAAGATAGAAAGAAAAAAAAAAAAAAAGAGAGAGAGAGAGAGAGAGAGAGAGAGAGTATTTTAATTGAAGGGGCTTTTTGTTCTAATTAGGGGGATGAATTATAAAAAAAAAAAATTAACCGACCTATAACTGTACTACCACTCTTGACCTTTTTTTTAAAAAAAAAAATGTCATTCCGCCACGACATCATAAGATATCGTCACATAGGCATTCCACGAAGGAATATAGATAATTCTTTAAACAAGATGTCTGATATCAACAGGAATAACCCATGTTGTCCAAGTGATCTAATTGGGGGTTAATAATCTTGCTCAAAGAAAAAAACGAAAGTGCCTGAAGTGGGTCTTGAACCCGGGACCTTCCGGTGCAATGCCTTAACTACTCGGTCACTTTCATTTTTACGAAACCCGCCGAAAATCATAGTCTCATGTTCACTCCCCACTGGTGTACACTTCCCTGAGTCCCATTTTATTGGGATCGTTGTCAGTCCATGACGGGCCTGAAAGAGGACTGAATTTTTGTGTATGCGTCTTTCGTGTAATGGCGACCGGTTTAGGCTCTTGCGCATCTCACCGATGCCTTCAGTCCTCCTGACATTGTTACGATCCATGTACTCATTTTACACTTGAGTATGGTGAGAAAATTAATAAAGGCCTTTTACAATGACTCAGTTTTGGGCCATCCTCAGAAAGATTTGATTTTTTTCAACAGGTCAGAAGTGTGATAGCACACTGTTATGCCTCATATGCGTTAGAGCGTCCAGTGTTGTTAGCCTATTGGTGACTGGTTACTACTACTACTACTACTACTACTACTACTACTACTACTACTACTACTACTACTACTGCTGCTGCTGCTGCTTTTACTACTACTACTACTACTACTACTACTACTACTACTACTACTACTACTACTACTGCTGCTGCTGCTGCTGCTGCTTTTACTGTTACTAGTACTACTACTACTACTACTACTACTACTACTACTACTACTACTACTACTACTACTACTACTACAACCACCACCACCAAACTACTACTACTACTACTACTACTACTACTACTACTACTACTACTACTACTACTACTACTACTAACTACTACTACTACTACCGAAGTTATGGGAAGTGGGTAGCAGTGGGAAGTGAACCAGGGACTATGGGAGGAGGATATTAGATGGAAAGGAACCCGGGACTAAGTGAGAACAATACCAGTAGGAATTGAAACCGGACTATGGGAGGTCGGCACCAGAGGGGGATTAACCTGAGACTATAGGAGGTGGGCACAAATGGGGAATGAACCAGGGACCACAAGAAGTAGATAACAGTTGAGAGTGAAGCCGGGAATACGGGAGGGGGACACCTTTGGGAGTGAACTATATATTATATAGCGGATTATCCATTATCGTGCTCCACGAAGGGATCCCTAGCTAATAGCAACATTTAACATGCAGGTAGGACGAGACAATTTTTTCCCTGACAGAGACAACGCTGTTAATGGCCAGGCACTCGTACACGAGAGTACGGTGAAAGAAATGAGTAAAGAGCCTTTTCCAAGGACTCAACTATGCGCCAGTCAGAGTGGGATTCTAACCCTGGACTGCCGAGTTCAAAGGCGAATGTCACACCACAAGATCAATAGCCACACATTTATAGATGTGACCCATCCCTTCAAACTGGTAAGTGTGTATTGTGTCGAGATGAAGCGGATACCAGAAAGTAAATATCCAATTAAAAGGATGACATATTATGACATATGAACTTTTGAAATTTTGGTTTGCAATCATCTTAATGAAACAAAGTTATCTCCAGTATTATAGTTTGTTTATAAAGTATATTTTAGTTTAAGCGTCAAAACCACTCCGACATGAGTTTTGAAGCGATGGATCATATACAAGGAGATGTAACAATCATCATTTTCAATAAGATAATGGGAATCTCGGCAGGAAGTTAGTAGGGCACTCTCCTTACAGGCGAAGAGAAAAGTATCGATCACGGGTTGAGTCGAGATTGATTTATGACCCCCCCCCCCCCCCCCCCCCCCCCCCCCATTCTCATCCACCCAGTAATGATTGGATAGCAGGGTGCAGCGGTACGATCTTTGCTTCGTATCCGAAAGGTACCGAGTTCGATCAACCGCCTCTGCGCTGTGTGGCCTTGAACAAGTCACCCTACCCTAGCTCAATTTGAGGCGCTGCACTGATTATTCCAGTCTTTTCTTGGAATAGACCTTAGAGACAAATTTCCCCTGTGAGATGAATAAATTATGGAATTTTATAATTTGTATTCATTTTATTAAGATCTGGCCGAAGGTACTTTGCAATAGAATCACGCCCTGTCCAACTAGTGGGAAATGATTGTTGTCTGTTATATAAACCGGGATTAACTCTGACTCCATGAGTCTCATGGTACTGGTAGACTACCCATACATTAATAACATGTTTGATCGCTTTCCTCTCGGAAAAGGATTAAAGCCGGGATCATAGCGAATGCAAATAGCTCAAACCAGGGCTTGGCCAGAAAAAAAAACAGAATGTAGAAGACCAAAACATATATAGATAGACAAACAAAAAAAAAACCCAGCAAGTGGACAACCGACCTCCTATGCTACAAGGGATGTCAAGGCCACCCTACCAAGGTTAGATTTTCTTCCAAACACCCTTCCTTATTTAAAGACTAGACATTTTTACAAGAAAAAATGAACTTCCCATAAAATACAATGGAATATCTTTCCGTCTCACTCTTAAGGCAAATAATTTAAATATTCATATAATATAGATAGGCAGAAGACATAGCAAGTTGGCAAATAACATCCTATGCCACCAGGCAAGTCAATGCCATCCAACTAAGGCTTAATTTTCTCCCCAAAATCTTTACTTATTGAAAGATAAGGTATTTTTATACGGAAAAATAAAACTTCCCATAAAAAAAAAAACAAAAAAACAATTGGAATAGCTAACTGCCTCCCTCTAAACAAATGATTCAAACCAGAAGCTGGGCAAATTCGAGTCATCTCAATCCATGAAAGGGAAAGAACGATTATGGATAGAGACAAAAGACAAAACGGGGTACAATGGGATTGGCTATTAACCCATAAGGGGATAGAAGACACAGTAAGTGTCACCCTGCCCACTATGGAAGGCCAGGAACCCCACCCAGGCTCCCAAAACTATAACTATACATTCAACTGTTTCTCTTCCAGCCGAGGACTCCGGCTAGGGTTAGGACAAAACTTAGTAATCCCATTCCAAGACAAAGGAAGAACACGGAATAGTAAAAAAAAATATATTGATTTACAAACAAAAGCACGTGAGAAAAAGTAAGACAAAGGAGAATGGCATGGTACAAATAGGCAACAGATGTATATTCCAAGAGCATACCATCAATGTACTTAGTTTGAGATCACCTAAAAGTCTCATCCAGATACAAGCACAGGATGCCACTAAGAGGAATACACTCAAAATCATTATTCAATACAACAACTATAACAGTACATTACAAAGAATTGGTTTATAAGGGAAAAAAATGTCACCACACAAAAATTTAACTATACATTTGACTGTTTCCCTCTCAGATAAAGACTCCGGCCAGGGCCAGGACAAAAGCAAATAATCTCATTCCAAAACAAAGACAAAAAGCAACTTGGAAAACATATATAGTGGAAAGAAGATAAAACAAAAGTGACTTCCCCGCCTGCTTTGGGTACTGCCAACTGTCCCTGAAGTGTTAACGCTACCATACATTTGACTAAATCTATTTTTCTCATTTAAGCCAGAAAACGCTTACTTCAGCAAATGTTACTGAAAGATTAAGATGACTCAAACTTGTCAAGGTCTTAAATCTGAAACTTCAAAGATCAAGAAGTTCAAGGTTTAACATTAAATGAAGTTATACAGTCGACTCTGCTTAATCGCACACCCTCGGGAGTTTGGGTTAGTGTGTCGATTAAGCAGAGTGTGCGGAGTATGCGATTAAGAAGAAGCACCAGCTTTCATGTGCTATTCATATAGGACCCCTACCCTTCTGAGTTTTCTGTGGGCTTGGGACCGTCATGTTGAAGCGATGACCTCATTGGAAGGGTTTGTTTTGTTTGTTTGTTTTTTTTTGGTTGTTTGTTGATTTATTTTTTTCTTTTGTGTGTGTGTGTGTGGGGGGGGGGGGGGGGTTCTTTTTTACTTGTCTTTTTCATGTTTTATCGATAACAAAATGTGACATTATTGTTTGTAAAAATAGTAATCGTGACGCATCAGCATCATGTTTTTCGACATGTTTTTTTTTTTTTTTTTTTTTTAATAAGACATTGTGTCGACCTTTCCATCCAGGCCTGTAAACTGTAAATGGTTGGTGAAAAAATTGTCGGAACTTTTTGAACACGGGAAAATAGACACAACAGGACAAAAAATATGGACACAACACAGATATGACTCGTCAATTGACTAGTCAAATCATGTCACTTTCCCCTACTTATTTATAACGAGGTCCTTATTTTATGGTATCCAAAAAAATAAAAAATCCCAAGTATTTGAGGTCCCAGGTCTGAGTTAGTTGTAAAATGAAAGGAAGAGAACCTACCCTTTTGAAGGATGTGTATCTTGACGTCTAGTAGTGCTCGACACGGAAATTTGCGTATCTTCGCTCCCGTTTGTGTTAAATGTTTACGCTGATTCCTTCGTTTATTTGGATTAATTCTTATAGAAGAAGAAGAAGAAGAAGAAGAAGAAGAAGAAGAAGAAGAAGAGGTGGTGCGGTGGTGTGAGAACGTTACCGACTAGGTGTGTGTGTGAAGACGACTCGCGCGAACTTCGCGACCTCTCTCTCGCTGGCTGTGGCACAGTAGCCAAGCAGTGGATACATAAACGTCTAGCGGAGCGTGTAGGTGGCATGATAATATTATAGCTAACTGATAGACGGCATGTTTTGTCTTTGATGCGACAAATAAAAAGGTTTTTGGTTTGTTTGTTTTTTAAGTCGGCATTTGAAACGGAATAAAATCTAATTTTTTCGAGGAACGAAATAAGTCTTTTATTTTCTTTTTTATTGGTTCTGTTCTTTGGCGTTACGAATTTTATTTTCACTATTATCTTTTATTTTATTTTTTTTAGCACTTATAGAGCAAAATCGTACTGTCGGAAATCCGACAATAGACGGAAGATTTACAGGCCTGTCCATATCATGAGCCAGCTTCTGATTGGAGAAAGACGTGCCTTGTTTTGATGCCCGTTCAGTTGCCTTTTACTTGATTAGGTCTCTAGGCAGTATAGTAGAGCGCCTTGGTTTAACTTATCACCCATCCAGATGACTAAAGCATTTTCAATGACACCTTGCTGGCCATTTCTCTGTAGTTTACATCCTAGATTTGATCCATTACTCACTTCGACCGCAAGGTCATCCTTGTTTTTTATCAAAGAAAGGCTTGGGGTCTTGATATGCGGTACTTCGTAGCTAGCTCGCCTTGCGTTTGCTTTGGAATTGACTCTGCATCGCAATTAATTGAAGTTTCTATTGAACACTGAGATCTCTGCACTTTAGGGAAGCCATTGCTGTAATGATGGTAAATTGTGATGACATGATCTTTTATAAATGGTGCAGTATTTTGGGTTGTTTTTTTTTTTAAATAATGACTGGAAAGCTTTTCATGTGTGATACGATATTAAAGTTCGAAAATGGTTCAATGAGAAACATATTTTCACTACTTTTTTATGTATTTTTGAGATATTTTCTCCAACTGGGATGGAATCAATGTGTAATCATGATGGAATCAAGGGGTAGTGATTAAGCGGAGCGGTTATATAGAATAAAATTCAGTGTGCTATTAACTGATGTGCAATTAAGCGGGGTGAACAGTATCTTAAATTTTAATTTAAGATAAGGTAAACATTTTATGGCTGAAATGAGAAAAGCGTGCTTTATCAATGAACAGCAAACAGCTTGTATATAATATAATGTTATAAATGACATATTTTGTTTGTTTGTTGCTTTAGGTCTCTTCCAACACAATTGAGGTTATATGAGAGACCGCTGAAACAAAAAAACAAGCAATCTAACAAAAATAGTACAAATGTAAATCAAAATCATAACCTAAAGATATCATAAGCTAAATTATAAATAACCAAGAACAAACAGGCAGAAGATTTAAAGAAAAAAAAATATCCCCTGTCAAAAATACAATCACAAACCAAAGAAGCAGGATAGGCTAGTAAAGAGAAGAAGAAACGACATCACTATCGGATCGTATACCCATGCGAACATCATAGGTTTATGATTCAAGGGTGATGCTCCCATCCAACCACCCGCATAAATGACATAATTCTCCCATGTAAATCAACATAGTGACAGGAGTTAAATTTTTGCTAAGGAAGAAAGAAGAGATGACAAGGTAAGACAACTTGAGTCTTCAATTTCTTTTAATTTTATAACATAAAAGATATTTCAAAAACAAAAATTAATTTGTTTTTGTTTTTAAGGGTTTTACGGCGCTTGCAACACATTAAGGTCATATCAGCGCCAGTAAAAAGGAAGAAAATGGGATAGTAAAAAGTTCTAGAATTACAATTAAAGCACCCAATAAAAGGTAAGACAAAGGGGAATTGGTTCAAATAGGAAACAGATGTAGATTCCAAGAGCACACTATCAAAGTACTTAGTTTGATATCACTAAAAGTCTCCAGACACCAGCACAGGTCCCCACAAAGAGGAATACACTCAAATGTTTACAAATCATATGTTAAAAATTAAAAGAGTAACAGTACATAACAGAGAGATGATTTACAAGGAAAAAAAATATCATCTCCCAAAACTATAACTATACATTCGACTGTTTCCCTCTCAGCCAAGGACTCCGTCCAAGGTCAGGACTAAACCAAGCAATCTCATTCCAAGACAAAGACAGAAAGCAATTGGAAAACAGATAAGAGGGGATAGAAGACACAGCAAGTACCTCCCTGCCCGCTATGGGAGATAGGAACCCCACCCAGAAAAATTAATTAACTCATGAGAAAATACAATTTAGATTTAAAAACATTTTTTTAATAAATATCAATGAGACAAGCATTGCAGTCAATTCAAATTTTAAAGCCATTTAAACTAAATTCAAAACCACAAAAAAGAGTCAATAATCACACAATGCTCCATTAATTCACAACTATCCAATGTCTCATGAAACTTAAAACAAAAGTAGCAACAAAAGGCTCTCAAGTGAAACAAGAGTGGACTTTAATTAATCCATTTAGATATCATGTAATCAATTAAATATCAAACATAATTTTTCTTTCCTTTTAACACTCCTCGTCAAAACAGCGAAATACATGAAAAGAGATTAAAGAGTAAAATAACATGTATTGTTATTTGGTTTAGGGGCTTTACAGTGCTTGCGACAATATTAGGTCATTTAATCACCAGTAAAAAGGAAGCTGATATAGAAGAAAAGTTTTAGATCTGAAGTTAAAAACAAAGAAAAATCAAGACAATGGGGACTCGTTCAGATAGGGATCAGATGATTCCACCAGCAAGTGCCTACTTTGACATTGCCTAAAAGTCCCATCCAGGCATAAGCAAAGGATACCACTATGAACTCAAATGTTAACAAATATATTTCACTTTCTATATATGTATTGGGTGTTTTCTCAGTTCAGTCAGATGCACCTTCCAGACTTATCGATCACGAGTAAGCTCCAAAAAGTCATTGAGACTCAAAGCTGATACTCTTAATCCTTCTGCCTCCTTGTTTCATCCATCATATTTTAATATATACTTGCGATCAAAAGAAAGTATACACATTTAAAATCGTAGTTACTTTTTATCCGTTGATGTAGGCTAATGATTTTCCACTGAGTTGTTTACCATTAGCCTTTCTGTGTACCGATAGTCGATGTTTTTGTTTTTGACCTGAAATTCGGTCACCACGTCACGCACGTGCTAAAATAACATTTTAGCCCCTTACTGTGGACAGGAAGTGTGTATATTAATTTTTTTGTCATCCGTGTCTTCTTGAACTATTTTCAAGGCAGGAAAACACAACACAAAATATCATCCATCAATCTACGCGATGCCACGACTCAGTTTAGAACAATGTGCACGTGCCATTGGTCATCTTCAAGCTGGACAGTCTGTAACCTATGTTGCAAGAATGTTTAATATCACAAGGAGAAATGTATATTCTTTAGTGGATCGATTTGAAATGACACAAACGGTAAGGGACCGAAATCGAACTGGCAGACCACGAGTAACAACACAAGGTGAGGACTGTTTTATACGCAGCCTACATGTACGGGATTGTTTTAGGACCGCGACTGAAACTGCGCTAGAGTTCCCAGGTACACGAATTAGTCGACACGCTGTTCGTTGCAGACTTAGAGAGCATGACATTATCGCAAATGTCCGTTGATGCGACAACTTCTTAGTGCACATCACCGGTTGGTCTGTCTTCAGTGGGCCCGTACTCACCTGCACTGGACAATGCATGTGTGGTCATTTGTTCTCTTCTGGCTGGCCCCGTCTTCAGTGGGCCCGTGCTCATCTGCGCTGGACAATGCATACTTGGTCATTTGTTCTCTTCTCAGATGAATCACGCTTTGTGATTGGAAGAAATGACGGTAGATTACGTTGTTACCGAAAATCACACGAGTGATTTCACGATTCATGTGTCGTGGAATCCCCAAACAGAGGATATGGACAAGTGATGGTGTGGGGTGGAATAAGCAGAGACTTTAGGACATCTCTAGTCCAAGTAAATGAATCCCTAACCGGTGCAAGGTACATCCAGCACATTTTACAACCCCATGTTATTCCGAATGGGGGACATACTCGTTACTGATTGAATTAGATTCACCTTCACTTCAAATGAAATGAACGCAAGTTATTTTATTAAAATGTCATTATTTGTAAAAATTATAGTGTACGTTTTGACTTGTTACTTCCCTTTTTGAAGATCATGTTTTAAAATTTCTATGTTGCATACAAGATCAACCATAAACGTTACAAATTCTAACAAAATGAGAGATAAATTATAGTACTATGATTACACATAGGTTTTAAATAAACCAGAACAATATTCCATACCAATACAAGTGTATACTTTCTTTTGATAACTAGTATATAAAACCATAAAACAATACTGTACTACAGTTGCTTACTTTGGTGCCCAAATCATAAAATCAAATAGAAAATATTGAATACCCACAGAGGAATGAAAAAAAAAAAAGTTAGAAAGGACAATTCATTCATTGGTGATAAAATAACTACCCTTATGAAAAGAATGAAGATGGTTTCCACATTAATTATGGGCAAGGCTAAAATAACAGCTTTCCTAGAGATATCAATTCAATACCAAATGAATTTTTTTTAACAGGGCAGTAGGAATACCAAATTTTTATTTTTCTGCCATACTATGTCATAAGCACTTCTCTTTCTTTCCTAAATATCTTCTGTTTATTAATGTGCTACAGACTTTCATTTTTAGGGAAAAACCATAATATCTTTATTACTGTTTTTGTTCAACATGCACATCCCAGTCTGACGTAGAAGGTTTATGTGAAAGTAAAAAAAGCATACTTAAGTAAGTAATAATTCAATATTATGAAAGCAACAATGTATTGTTTGATGTATGGCCAAATAACATTCCCAGACATATTATCATGGTGGGAGGGAATTTTTTCATTCAATCAACAAAGCTTGAAAAGTATTCACCCTTGTAACATAAATGAACCGGTCACCTGATTCTATTTCCAGTTCAGGTCTATTTAGTTGGCCATAATATAACAGAAAAATCACTGTGCTGAAGGGGAACAAAGTGTAGCTGTGACTATAACTATAAACATTGGCATATACTAGTGTAAACATTATCCATCTTGGTTCATATTAATGACACCATTAGCATCCACATTAATTTTACTTGGGTCAAAGAGTTGACCTTTGAATGGTGACCCCTCAGCATCCCAAGCTTTCCGCAACATCTCATGAGTTTTCTGTTGATGACATAAAAATGAACAATAATACCAACTCCTCCTTGAAATTCTATAATCAAAAAGATATCTCTTAAATCAAGTAAACATCATTTGGATATTAGGGGGAAATGGGATGTTGAGAAGAAAAGTAAAATTGTGAGCAATAGTCTTAAAACAGTAACATGTCAAGATTAAACTGAAGCATAAAATTCAATTCTATTGTTAACTAATAAAAGTTGAGTTGAATCGATTTTTCATTCAGAGCATTGTATTTTTTTTTTCTCTTAACCTTCAAAAGAATCTTCCTAATTTTTACTTTAGAATCAACTCCCTTCATGTCAACAATTATCTGTTTCTGCAAATACAATTTCTTTCAGTCAAGCACAGCTTCTCTTTGCGTAAAAATCAAGCTACCCGAAGATGTAAATTACTAGTATTGAACATAATTGAATATAACATATTTTAAAACAAAACAAAATACAAAGGGAAAGTTTAATCGCATCGGTAATGACAATAAATCATGTCTGAGAAGATGATAATACGAGATCTACAGAGCAAGACTAATAAATCCAGTCCATATATTTTCCAAAAAGATGGTCACAAAATGTTCATTTTCTCTATATCTATCTAAACCAGTCCATATTAGATTTTCCAAAGAGATAGTCACAAATTTTCATATTCTCTATATCTATCTCATCTTATAAAAACTGGATTTGGTATTCTGGTTTGGTATTATATTTATTTTTATGATTTACCCCTTCTCAAAACTAGAAGAGTGCTTTGGATAACAAATTACCTGCTCGTGGGACTGTGGCAAACCCAATTGTTTTTGTCTCTGGTTGTACATCATTTCCTCTATTTTTGCCTGTGCTTCATCATCCAAATCTGTCATCGGTCGACTGCAGTCAATTTTCCTAGTATTTATTTTAGGTTCATCAACAAACACACATTCCCACCACCTCTCCTCTCTCTTTTCTAAATTTATCTGAAAAAATAAAAATAAAAATTTCTTTGTACTCTTAAATACATGGGTGCCATCTCTTGAGCTGCAAGTCCAGGGCAGAATATTTCTAAAAAGCTGCAGACTGTAGACTTAAGCTAAGCCCTATGTCAATTCAATCTGCATTTTTTGCACAGTATGGCTGAACTACAAATGGTCGTTTCATTATGATCATTTCTATGGTTCTGGCCTCTTTTACTCTCAATCTCCAATATTACGTAGATCAAAATCAACACTAATTTATCACTATTCTTTGGAAATTATTTTGTTTTCAAGTGGATTGAGTCCTTACTGCCTATAGATTCTTTTTTTTATTCAATATATAAAAGTTCAAAGATCCTTATTTCAAATTTTGTTGCAATATATATATATATTATATATATATATAATATATATAATATATAAATATATATATTATATATATATATATATATATATATATATATATATATAATATATCTATATAAAAAACCTACACAAATAAGGACACCTGGAAAATGGTTGTATTTAATGAAATAGAAATTTGCCTCCAAATGGCATATTAGAAAACTAAATGAAACAAATTAAAGCAAATAAACGCTGAGCATAATAAAACTGTGTAATTGCATTGCATAGCTTAGTTCAATTTATTTTATTTTATTATTTATCCAGACATGCATACATACATGCACAAATTCACCAGGTGTCAAAGTCCACATTGATTCTTCTGTATTGACTTCCCAAGTCATGGGATTATCCACTACTATAGACCAGGACCCATCTTCCATCTGGTAGCTGACTTTGATGTGTTTTTTGGAAATGATGACTCGAACCTGCTTTCCCTTCTTGATGTGAACTGGAATCTGCAGAAGGATAATTGTGTATATATAATAATATAAACAATTAACATTTACGAAATAAAACTCATATTTGGAAACCACAAACCCCATGTCAACTTCGAGAAAACAGACACAACACTTTTATTTTATCAAAGAAGAAAAACAGCTAACAAAAAAAAAAAATGAAATAAGGTGGTATCACAAGAAGGAGATAAGGAAAATATCCTGAGGAGAAAATTCTCAAGAAATGCCGTTACAGATTAAAATAAAAATGGATAAGAAAGGACAACACTAAAATAGCCATAAAATCGAGCTCTACTGGTCTCTTATCAAAACTGTCCCCATTTACTACTGCAAAACATGTGCACTTACACTGAAAAAAAAGGGAAAAACAATACATATTCCGCAGAAAACAACTAAGAATCATGCTATCATCCACTATCCTACAGAAATTATAATAAACAAATCACTCTATTAAATATTGCAACGAAACACCACTTTCAATCCAATTACTGGAAACATGATGGAGACTACTCAGACACATACTTAAAAGAGACAACACTATTCCAGAAACCAAAGTCATGAAAGTATATTTTATATCATTAGGTCAAGACAAATATTGAGGCAGACCAACAACAAATATTCAGACTGCAATAAACAGAAATCTCAAATGCCTCCAAAATCACCAAGAGTTAAGGTCGGAATAAGATCTTGCAGACCTACAGTCCCTTGCAGAAGAGCAAGACGAATGGAGGGAATTCGTCAATAGAATTAGAGAAGCAAACAAGACATCACAATCGGTTGATTAGGAGGTGGACAGCAATAAGTCAATTTTAAAAATACAAAATTAATAACAAGTATATTAATAATAATAATAATAATAATAATAATAATAATAATAATAATAAAAATAATATAATAATATAATAATAATAATAATATAATAATAATATAATGGTATAGATTTATAGTGCGCCAAACATCCCTTCATCAGGAGGGCTCTAGGCGCATAACATAGATTAACTTAATCATGAAGCCCTAACACAGTACACGAACAACGCTAATTATACACATAATCAAAAGAAAGCCTGTCGGAATAAGAATGTCTTCAATCGACGCTTGAATTCCTCTAGTGAAGACGAAGAAATAATAATAATAATAATAAATAATAATAATAATAATAATAATAATAATAATTAATATAATAATAATAATATAATAATAATAATAATAATAATAATAATAATAATAATAATAATAATAATAATAATAATAATAATAATAATAATAATAATAATAATAATAATAATAATAATAATAATAATAATAATAATAATAATAATAATAATAATAATAATAATAATAATAATAATAATAATAATAATAATAATAATAATAATAATAATAATAATAATAATAATAATAATAATAATAATAACAATATTAATAACAATGATGATGATGATAATTATATTTCTATAACTTTTTCCCCATACAATACAAAAAAGTGCTTTATAATCTTAAGAGAAGACCACATGCACTACATATCTTCACAGTATTCACAGATATGCACACTTTAAAAAACACGAGCATACTCATTAACACATGCACACACAAAAAAATATACGCCTGCATTAAGGATACAAAAATGTTAGAAACATAAAAATAAAAAACCAACACCTACAATATTATCTCATAGATTTACATGGTTAAAAAATGTCCTCCCAAAAAAATTGAGCCATATCCATATCTGTAGTATCAAACTTGGGAAGGAATCCAGCCTTAGGGGAATAGATGACACATGAAAGGTGACCACCCTGGCCAACCATGAGAGATAAAATAAGCCCACCATTTCCTAAAGAGAATCTCTATGTACATGTGATATCTTTGAAAAAACCTCTTTCACAATACTCATAACGGATTTAATATTTTAATCTCTTTACCTTCACTCTCAGGTCAGTTTCTGTGATGGTTTGGGACCAAAAGTAGTTTTCTCTTTCAGCACCATTATATGTTAGAGGGTTTGCTTGCAAAAGTCTTCTTTGTCTGGAGACACAAGAAAAAGCAAAAATGACAAATCATGCTGAATACCGCATTGCTAATAGTAGAAGCTGGGCTTTCAAAATATTCTACCACTCAAAATATTCTTAAATACACTGAAATTGTTGTTTATAGTCCAATTGTTTGAGTTTACTTTAAGATTTAAAATCCAATAGCTTGATTATTTGTTCTTGTTTTGAAGAGTTTAACGATTTAGGGAGTCTGTGATAATTTTTGGTAATTTCAGTAACTAAAAAAGATACTGAAATAGTCAAAAGAATGAATATTTTAAATTTACCAATGCATTCAAACACTCACATAAAATCAACGTAAAAAAGGCTAATTCAAATACAGAATATATATAGAATACAAAAAGATCAAATAGCAATCTAATACTAATATTCCATCTAGTTTTAATGATATAATAATATAATAGACTCATACAGCTCACGGTATCCTCAACCATGAGGCTCTTGGCACTTTACATCAACACAAAACAATATCAAAGAAAGTACACGACATCAAAAAAGAAATGTTTTCAAGGATTTACAGACAATGATTTGGACCCCCAGATGGCCTGTGGAATGGTGTTCCATACAGACAGACCAAATTGAGAAAAGGACCTTGTTCCGATTGTTCCCACTTTTGTACCAATGCATAGGATAGCCAAATGGGTGGTGTCATTGGAGGAACTTATCCTTATTCTCGCAAAAGATCTTAAAAGGGAAGGCGCAGAAGACACCCAAACCATTGTTAGTTCATTCTTAATTAATGAATAAATGTAATTTTGTGTATGAGATTGTGGTTTTCTATTTTCTTTTTCCAATTCTTTCCAGGCCAACGACTTTTCAAAAAAACAAAATATGGGTATAGTCAGGGTTGTGTAAATAGTTTTTGTCTGGTTAAGGGGCGGTTTGGGTTTAAATATTAGGAAAATCCTTCAAAAAATTTATTTTGAGATTTTGGTGGAAAACAATATTTATTATCTCAGAAATAAGATTATGGAAGTACAACTCCTCAAAATATACTTTCAAGGCACAAAAAACATGGTCGAAAAGGATATAGTTGTCATAAAAGTGTGAAAAACCGAAAGTTATTTTGCTATGTTCTCAATATGTAATTTTTCTAGGGGTATGGGATACTGTGTCAAATATTTCTCAGAATCTGTTCTATGAAATTGAAAATTTCCGTAGGGAGATTTTTTGGACAGGGTTGTGTATTTTTACTTATAATCCAAACTAAAAATTGTTAACACCAATTTTGTCATAAAATTTTGATTCGCTACCTTTTACAACTTTGTAATGTTCTCATACAATCCATAAGCTAAACCCATTAAATTTCTCTATGATGACACAAAATGCTATAATGTTGATAGGAGGAAAGAATGTGGAGGATTATGCTTCATTAGCTTTTGTGGAAAATTTGCCACAAGATTGTTCTACTTTTGATATCAGACCCCCCAAATTAGGACTGCAATGGGTATCAACAGAGATAATTAATTTTTTCACCAAAAATGTTGTATTTTATCCTTTAACAGGCATGCCAAATTTCAGGGACATTTTACGGATAAAACCTCCAATTTCAGGAACAATACGTCAAGCAATGGTAATGACATAAAAGACAGTCTAACATCTGATATCAAGAGCATAATATGGTTACAATGGTGCCAGAAGTAATACAGTTGACTCCGCTTAATCGCACACCCTCGAGAGTTCAGGTTAGTGTGTCGATTAAGCTGAGAAGCTAAAACTAGCATCTAAGCACCAGCTTTCATGTACCATTCATGTATGACCTTCCCCCAAAGATTTATACGGGCTTGGGACTGTCATTTAGACTGATGAGAAGAGGCATTACTTTTTTCTTTTTTTCTTTTTTGTTTATTTTTATTTTTTATTTTGATTATTTTTAAATTAATGGGGGGTTTTTTGGGTTTGTTTTTTTTTCTTTTAAAATTTCTCTTTTTATTCATGTTTCATCGATTACAAAGTGTTATATTATTGTTTGTAAGAATGGTAATTGTGAAGCGTTGATTATAGTAAAGACTCGTCTCTTCTGAATTGTAAATGTCATTAGAGTCCTAGTGCTGAAGAAGTTCAAAACTTCATCACTCCATTGGCCGGCAGAAGAAACATCCGCATAGTGTTTTTCATCATGTTTGTTTTCAAGCCCGACATTCTGTCGACCTTTCCATCTCGAGAGCCAGCTTTCTACTGGGGAGAAAGACGCCTTAAGTTTATGCCAGTTCAGTCGCCTATTGAGTGTATCAATGTGGGCACGGACCGTATAGATCAATCAAAAGATGAGACGCGAGTCCTCCCTTTTATCCTTTCTTATTGTTCACGGCCCAGTAGAGGAACACAATGTACAGGTAGAGAATTGCAATCAAGTGGTCAGACAATAATGTAAACAAACACACGGCATTAGGTGGACTGCGATAACATTTCACACCTTGTGATGCAGACAGCAAGTTCTGAGTCAATTAGCCTGTGTTGTCGGGTAATCCTTTGATGTCAGTTCAAGCATTGTGCGTCTCACCTAGTCGGGGTCAGAGGGACAGAGGAATTGCAGCTTTTTTTCACGATATAAACGTGCTGAACTTGTTCAATGTGAAGCGGATTTTCATTACCTTTTTTAATTGTATATTTTAGATATTTTTCTCAAAACAAAATGGAATCAAGATGTAGCGATTAAGTGGAGAAGGTGTGCAATTAAGCGGAGCGATTATATAGAAAAAATTCTGTTTTTTGGGAATGTGTAGCGTTTAAGCGGCGTGTGCGATTAACCAATGTGCGATTAAGCAGAGTGAACTGTAATAAGTAGTTACTAACCTGCTTACAACAAAAGGGGTATCCTCACTCACTGGTTAAAAATATATATTACTTGGATAACTCTTCAAGATCACAACACCACTGGTATTAATAACTGACCACAAAAAGGAGGAATTTTTACACCAACCAATATGATAGAGAAGAGCTTACCAATTTCTAAATTATATGGTGGTGGTTGTTAGTGATGATGTAATGGTGGAGGTTGTTGTAGTAATGGTGGTAGGAATGATGATGTGGTGGTGGTTGCTGTTTAGTAGTGGTAGAAGAAATGATGATGTGATGGTGGTTGTTCTTGTAGTAGTGGTAGTAGAGATGATGATGTGGTGGTGGTTGTAGTAGTGATGATGTGTTAATGGTTGTTGTTGAGGTAGCGGTGGTAAGAATGAGGATGAGGTGGTTGTTGTTGTTGTAGTGGTCGTAGGAATGATGATGTGATTGTGGTTGTTAGGGTAGTGGTGGTAGAGATGGTGATGTGGTGGTTGTAGTTGTGGTGGTGGGCTGTGGTAGTGGTAGAGATTATGATGTGGTGATGGTTGTGGTTGTAGTTGTGGTGGTAGAGATAATGTGGTGCTGGTTACTGTAGTA
>NC_088364.1:34622004-34667004 GCF_034508935.2 Berghia stephanieae | reverse complement strand
CCAGCAGGCTTTTTAGACCCAGCTGCCTCTAATCCAGGGATGCCAAATAATTTTTGAAGAAAAAAGAAGCTGAATATGAGCAAAGAATCCCATCTCACTTAAAACTGATCTTGTAAATGAGAAAACAAAAACTTAACTCTCCACTTTCTTTTGCAAGTGTATGGGGTCTTTCTTGTTTCAACCCAAGAATATCATTTCTGTCTGGAGAAGAAGGACCATCAATGGCCTTCTTCTTGGAGTCAGGAAAAGCTGCTAAGGTGTGAATAAACATGAAAAGCAGGAAATACCAGACATTTTGCATCCAAGCTAATCATTGCCAAATAGACAGGACGTCAGAAATACACCTGAAAACACTACGTCTTTGTCTGCATGTTTGTGCATGCAAACCCACACATGAGTGTACAGAAAGTTTTAAAAGTTTCAAATAAGAAGCAAGGAACAAAACTATGAAAATTGGAACCACTCACATTTACAAGAAGCTTTTTAGCAACACCAGGAGGAAACCCAAGCTTATCATGGTCTGTTTGCATGACACGGAAAAAATCTGTCCTGAAAAAAGAAAAAGCGGAGGAAAAAAATTTATGTCATTATGTGTGCCACATTTTCTTGGCTTTGTTTTCTTTATTCATAGTCGATTTGTGATTGTTATACCTGGTTTTGAATGGTGGTTCTGTGCTACCAATGAATTGTGCCGTAGTGGTATTGGTGGTTACGTTAGCTTTATAGATGATGGCCCTTTCTAATCAGTTTCCTTGTAAAAAAAACGTAGTCCCTATCAATGTGGAACAAGAAAGTGTAATTTGTGCCTCACTGAAAAAATGGAAATACTTTTAAACAGTCATAAACATAAAATCCTAAACAAAAGATTCAAACTTATGACAATGTGAAGACACACAAACAAATTCATAGCACAAAATAAACCCCTCCCCCATATACATCCCCTTTCTCTCCCTTCCACCTAACCCAAATTTCCTCCTTTTTCAATATTCCTATTCCATCACCTAAAAACCCACACCCTCCCAATGTAACAGCTCTCTCCTCTGCCCCCCTCCCCATTTCTTTTTTTTTTTTTCACACGTACACACCCGTTCACACTAATTTGCTCCTTCACACACAACACACAACTCTAAATGAACCACGGATCTACTCTTCATCAAAGAAGATCGCACAACAGACAACTGAAGAGAATTATCAGTGTCGAAACAGCCGTATTGTTGGACGAAATGTGAATTGATTTTACTCATTTTATAATGCTCTGAATTGTGAATTTATTGAGCACTGTCAGAACTACAGGACATTCATCAATAATATAAATATTAAGTTTCAAAGTCAGAATCGCTACTTATAGTATAAATGTAATAGGTAAATTTATAAAAAGTTGTTCATTGCAGATTTTCAATGTCAATAAATAGTTTAAAATTAAATAATTATAGTTTTTCTCTTTCCATTTTATATATAAAATCATGTGAGATAAAAATCAAAGAAAAGATCTACTCACCTTCTAAAAAGAAATCCAAGAATGGCATCAAGAAATGGTGCAACTTTGCCTTCACTCTGTAGTATGCCAAGGAGGGCGGAGTCATATTTCTCCATGTTGTACTCTACTTCTTTTGCTTTTTCGTTTTATGTGTTGAGTTTATCAGATATTATCTGGTTTTATTTGTTTTTTGTTTTTTTTAAAGAAATAAGCAAAAAAATATATTTTTTGCTAAACAAAACCATAAAATAAAAAAATATAATGGGGCCATTCCACGTCAAGTGGACCAAGGGTGGGAACCACACCCCTTTTGATTTTCCTCAAACTTGGCTCAATTGAAGATACATATGAGACATGAAGAAAACCAAATTTTCAGTTCAGAATATGGATATTTGAATTTTATACAATTTTTTAAAATTTTGTCTCAAAACGCGTCAAAATCAGATTTGCTCGTGGGTTCATTTTTGAGAGGCTATAACTTTTTTATTAATCAAGCTAACTCTTTCAAATTTGATAATTTTGTATAACTTTTAGCATAGGTTACAATTATTTGAAAGGAAATGAAAATATATATCAACTTTTGGAGTTATCTGCCCTTGAATATGGTTCCCCATGCTGTTCGGCAAAAAAATGAATTTTTTCAATATTTTTTTTCATGACTTTAATGTTTCATTTTTGGTCATTGATGATTTGCATATCAATAAATAAAATATGGTCCAACATAATATAGCAAAAATATGGGTCTGGTACTATAATTTTTCGAACAATAACGCATAGCGTAACGCGACGTGCACCAAAATCGCAAATTTTTGTCAACTTTAAGGCTCAAAACGGTCAAAGATGTCGGCTGGGATTCTTTTCAAAATTTGATATATCGTGCTGATACACTATTTCTATAAGCACATGGAAGCTTTCCTTGTATTTTGAGGTGCTTTGTGGTAAAAATCGCCTGCAAAGAACCTAAGTATCTTAATCTCAAGTTACAAAGGGGCATAACTCAATAAATTGTTTAAACCCCCAAAATCGACTTATATTACACCACACTGATAAAAAACAAAGCTTAAAATATTTGGCTTATGGCAAACTCTTAAAAGCTAATAAATTCAATGCTTTTAGTTTATTTATTTTTTAAAAAAGTACAAAATAAAGCATTAGCAGTTCAATAATTGTAGACTTCACACTCATTCAGATATATCAGGGTGGCATCAGTGAAAAAAAATACCCAGCTCCTTTAGATTTAACATTTTGTGTGTTGGAATGTTCTCCAGTTAAAAATGGCATGTAAAAAAGTGAGAAAGTTCAAGAAGGAGAAAGGACTTTTTGCCGAACCCGATTCTAAAAGAGGTAAAAGAAGAGCAGATGGGATTAAAGGAAAGGTAATTGAATTTTTATAACAACAATGAATATTCGTGGCTGTGTCCTGGAAAGAATGGCTACGTTTCAGTCACAATTGATGGGGAAAAAACTAAAGTGAAAAAGCGTTTGATACTTGTTAATTTGAATGAACTACATGTTGAATGTTTTAAAAAGTACCTACCATCAATATGATATTGGTTTATCAAAATTCTTTGAACTTAGACCCAATGGTACTGTAGGACCATAAGGAATGCATTTAGTTTGTGTTTGTGAAATAAATCAAAATTCAAAATTAATCATATATAGCTGTTCCTAGGGATAAATTCATTAATCTGAATAATTAAATAAAATAGTGTGTAATATTGAAAATCCAGAATATATACTTTTTCGTGAAAAATGTGCAACAGACAATCTGAAAGCATTTCTTTCATTTTGTGGCCAATATAGATGTGACTGTGCATGATGCATGAATTTGATCAGAACATCAGAATTTCCCTCAGAGAGGTCAGCTACAGTTACTATATTCACTTTCATTCCTGATCATAAATCTCTGCTGCATACATGCCTACTCGAAAAGAAATTTGGTTGACATCCTCACTCATACTCCTATCAAGAAATGAATTGCTCGTGCCATGATCCACAGAAATTCTACTAAAAGATAGTTATTTTTTATAGATATTGGTCTAAAACAACAATGATGGCTCTGTGTTCCAAGAATTCTCTGTGCTGATTCAAAACATGTAGTGGGGTTATAGAATTAGCTTCCACTTCTTCAGAAGTCTCAAATGTGAATCTTATGCCATGTATGTCGCTAGAGCACCATTCATAAAGTTGTTTTGGGCATAAGATCTGGTTGTCATATAAGCTTGTAGACTTGTTCAAGGTGCTAACTGTTTCACAGTTCCCCTAATTCCATCACAAGGCGATTTCCCCATGGATTGTTGCAAAAAGTGACATTCCGCATGCAATCCAAAATCTTCATGATGATGTCATAGATTTGAACAATTTTGTAGTTTTTATATTGTGATGCTGCTCCATCACTGAAGTAAATCACTTTATCAATATGCTAGGGAGAGATGACGTCAAATGTCCCACCATCTGTCTCATAAATGTGTGCACTGCTGCAATGGTCTGTGATAAATAGTCACTAGCGATACAAAAACTAATGTAATTTAATTTTCCATTCTCCCTGTAAAAGAACAAAAGGATGAGGTGTCAATTGTGTATTGTCCCAATGACGTCGTTGGACAGTATCTTGAATGATAAAAGAATAACTTTCAGCAAAATCTAATAGAACTATTGCTACGGTATTATCACTCAGGGTGTCTTTCACATGGTTTAGACATGCAGCTTGAGACTTTGCAATAAAACGATGTGGTCTAAGGTCATGAATTGTTTTGCAGATTTTTTCAGTAATATTTTCAACAGTAACTTCCGGTATTAATAAAGTAGCTCTGTCAGTATGCACCACTGTAATATCACTGAGATCAAGAGAAAAGAGATTATTAAGAAATGCTTTAAGATTGTCTGTTCCAGGAGAATTATCACAACGATGAACCATACATTCTGGATTTTCAGTATTACACACTATTTTATGTAATTATTCAGATTAGTGAAATTTATCCAGAGGTACAGCTAATATGATTAGTTTTGAATTTTGATGAATTTCACTAACAAAAGCTGAATGCGTTCCTTTTGGTCCTACAGTAATATACCATTTGGGCCTAAGTTCACAGAATTTTGATAAACCAATATCATATTGTGTAATCCTTTAAACCATTCGGCATGTAGTTCATTCAAATTAACAAGTATTAAACGCTTTTGCATTTTAGTTTTTTCCCCATCAATTGTGACTGAAACACAGTCGTTCTTTCCAGGACACAGCCACAAATATTCATCGATTTTATAAAAATTCAATTATCTTTCCTTTAATCCCATTTGCTTTTCTTTTACCTCTTTTAGAATCGGGTTCGGCAAAAAGTCCTTTCTCCTTCTTGAACTTTCTCACTTTTTTACATGCCATTTTTAACTGGAGAACATTCCAACACACAAAATGATAAATCTAAAGGAGCTGGATATTTTTTTTCATTGATGCCACCCTGATATATCTGAATGAGTGTGTAGTCTACAATTATTGAACTGTTAATGCATTATTTTGCACTTTTTTCAAAAACAAATAAACTGAAAGCATTGAATTTATTAGCTTTTAAGAGTTTGTCATAAGCCAAATATTTTAAGCTATATTTGTTATCAGTATAGTTATAAGTCGATTTTGGGGGTTTAAACAATTTATTGAGTTATGCCCCTTTGTAACTTTAGATTGAGATACTTAGGTTTTTTGCAGGCGATTTTTACCATGAAGCACCTCAAAATACAAGGAAAGCTTCCATGTGCTTATAGAAAAAGTGCATCTGCACAATATATCAAATTTTGAAAAGAATCCCAGCCGACATCTTTGACCGTTTTGAGCCTTGAAGTTGACAAAAAATTGCGATTTTGGTGAACATTGCATTACGCTATGCGTTATTGTTCGAAATATTATAGTACCAGACCCATATTTTTGCTATATTATGTTGGACCGTATGTTATTTATTGATATGCAAATCATCAATGACCAAAAATGAAACATTAGTCATGAAAAAAAATATTGAAAAAAATTTTTTTTTGCCGAACAGCATGGGGAGCCATATTCAAGGACAGATAACTCCAAAAGTTGACAAATATTTCCATTTCCTTTCAAATAATTGTAATCTATGCTAAAAGTTGTACAGGATTACCAAATTTGAAAGAGTTAGCTTGATTAATAAAAAAGTTATAGCCTCCCAAAAATGGACCCACGAGCAAATCTGATTTTGACGCGTTTTGAGACAAAATTTCAAAAAATTGTTAAAAATTCAAATATCCATTTTTCGAACTGAAAATTTCGTTTTCTTCATGTCTCATAAGTATCTTCAATTGAGCCAAGTTTGAGGAAAATCAAAAGGGGTGTGGTTCCCAATTTCCGAAAATTTGGTCCACTTGACATGGAATGGCCCAATGATAATAACAATAATAATACAGTCCACCCTGGATTATCACAACTCGGTTAATCACAACATTTCCCAAGAAACAGAATTAATTCTATATAAAAAGTCACTGGTTAATTGTAACAAAATTTGGTTAATCGCAACAAATTTTTTACCTCAAAAAGTGGCCAGTTCAAGAAATCAATGATATAAAATATCTTGATTAAATTTCATCATGGCAATGCTTTTGACTTTACACTGGCTTCCCATTAGGGCCAGGGTGCTCTTTAAGGTTGGAGTCATGTGTTTTAAATGTTTTCACGGAAGCGCCCCTGCTTATCTCAATGATCTTGTCGAACCATACGTTCCGCCCCGTGCATTGAGACCAGGTGATCATCGTCTACTTAAAGTGCCAAAAAAGGGTAAAATACTCTCTGACAGATACTTTAGTCACTTTGCACCGACTGTCTGGAACAATCTCCCCTTATCTCTTTGTGACGTCCCTACTAAACTCGCTTTCAGGAAACACTTAAAAACTTATTTATTTCGAGAATTCTTAATTTATTAGTTATTTTATTTGAGCAGACGATGATCACAGGATATATATATATATATATATTACTTTATTTTTTATAATATGTTAAATAGTTGGATGGTGGAAGGTTTGTGTGTGTGTGTGTGTGTGTGTGTGTGTGTGTGTGTGTGTGAGAGAGAGAGAGAGAGACAGAGAGAGAGAGAGAGAGAGAGAGAGAGAGAGAGAGACTGAGAGTGAGATAGATAGATAGATAGATAGAGTTAGTGTGTGTGTGTGAGAGAGAGAGAGAGAGAGAGAGAGAGAGAGAGAGAGAGAGAGAGAGAGAGAGAGAGAGAGAGAGAGAGAGAGAGAGGAGAGAGAGAGAAATTTGAATGGATTGAAGTTATTGTTATGGGCCTAGAGCTTTATTGTATAGAGAATTGGGCGCAATATAAATAAATTTCATTATTATTATTATTATTATGGATGAAATCATGACAGGTTGAAGTTGAAGAATCGAGAGTGAGCTGGGCATAATGCTACAGTAGTGTATCACCACCCTTGTCAAGACAAAAGAGGACGGGACTTTGCAGTATGGGTTTGTGATGTCATCTGTGACCATTAGATAGGAGGTGAGGGGGCTGAGTATAGTCTAGACAACAGGTAGACGATGACAGTTGTAAAGAGACTGAGTGATATCCATTGTCCTGGGATTGACAACTGTGCATTATGACCAATGGGTTTGGTGAGAGCTTATTGTCTCTCATCACGGCTAATCTCTTTGACTCTTACAAAACAAAAGGGTGAAAGTGAATCCAATCTGAATAAGATGTGGGCTTGCATCAAAGCTGCTTATACTTGTCAACATCTATACATTTATTTGTTTCTTTCTTTAGTTTATTTATCCATTTATTTATTTATCTTTTAAGTATTAAATTGTCATGTGAATATTAATTGTTTCCATTAATTTCATGATTTTGTAGACTGGTTTGTAAATGTTGACAAGTAAAATCCATGACATCTGATACAATGTAAAATCATAATTTATCAGAGACTTATGTATGATTATTATCGTTGTTGCTTTCATGATTATTTTTGTCATTAATATTTCATTGTACATGTATGATTCATTCGATCATGACCAATTTTCAATTACCAGTATTCTATGAATGATAGTATTTTTCGATTTTACATTGCCGTATTGATACATTTTTCCTGACATTAAAAGTTGTGTAAAACTGTCTGTGAATGATACAATGCAAGCTATATGAGATTCCGTAATTATAAACTACTGTATAAGGCATTTAAAGGATAATTCCTATTAATACTAAACCTTTAGTAAGATAAGATAAGATAAGATATGGTTTTTATTTCAATCAAATTGCTAAGTCTGTGGTTGACTAAGAACAATGTTTACAACAACTGTTTGAGCTTGCCATATATGTGTAAAATGTTGCAATAGTGGACAGGAAACTTAATTTCGGTTAACTGCGACTTCAGTTAATCGTAACATTTTAGCTGTTTTGTGATTGTCCAGAGTGGACTGTACTTATAATTAACTGCCATGGACTGATGCTGCTGAACAAATCTTTTACATGAATTGTTCCCATATTATGATGATGTGCAGTACATTTTTACCTTTAAAAAAAGGAAATCCTACTTTTTTTTGCTTAATCTAACAGGACTTGTTTATACTTGGCAGGTATTTGCCACTTCATTCTTCTGTTTGTATTTTCCGTTGAACCTTTGGATCCAAAAGGCTGTCATTATCCCCAGACACCTGTCTGGGGATAATGAAAATTCGTTATCCCCAGACACCTGTCTGGGGATAACCAAATTTCGTTATTCCCAGACAGATATTTGAAACTCCGCTCTTTTAAACAATTATCCACATTCCAGAATATGGAATGTTTCCAAATGCACATAAAAATAAGGAAAGTTAATAAAATATCTATAAAAACATAAAATTAACCAACATTAAATCAGTTGTTACTACATATACACAATATGCG
Source organism: Berghia stephanieae (assembly GCF_034508935.2). Lineage (NCBI taxonomy): Eukaryota > Metazoa > Mollusca > Gastropoda > Nudibranchia > Aeolidiidae > Berghia > Berghia stephanieae. The sequence continues at coordinate 34,658,640 of NC_088364.1, read as the reverse complement.
TCGACTTAAAAGTGGGTGTCATGGCCGAATGGTTTAGTCGTCTGCCCTGGAAGTTTTACCAGAATCGACGTTGCGGGTTCAAATCCTGGTTCCGCCCCTTTTTTTTTTTTTTTACATTCCGTCTACTTTTTACAGCATGGTGCAAGGGATAAATGGCCCATCCATCCTCCCCCCACCTCTTAACTTTCTCTCTCTCTCTTAGTTCCTTTCTAGTTTCTAGCAAATTGTCATATTCGTCCCCACTCCGATCTCAAAAAGTGTCTAAAAAGGATAAATAATTAAAAAGCAAACAAACAGAAATATTCAGAGAGCGGCCAAATGGTCAGATAGAGGAGAGAAAAACAAACAATAATTTTTTTTTAACAAAAACAATTTTAAGATATTCATGCTCAGAAACGGAACAAACACAAAAAAAAAAGGTGGGGGGAGGATGAATGGGACATTAATCCCTTGCAACGTTCTGTAAAAAGAAGACGGAATTTATTTTTTTTAATTTTTTTTTTTTTAAAGTGGCGGAACCAGGATTCGAACCCGCAACGTCGATTCTGGTAAAACTTCCAGGGCAGACGACTAGGCCATGACACCCACTTCGAAGTCGACGCATATTGTGTATATGTAGTAACAACTGATTTAATGTTGGTTAATTTTATGTTTTTATAAATATTTTATTAACTTTCCTTATTTCTATGTGCATTTGGAAACATTCCATATTCTGGAATGTGGATAATTGTTTAAAAGAGCGGAGTTTCAAATATGTGTCTGGGGATAATGAAATTTCATCATCCCCAGACAGGTGTCTGGGGATAATCACAGCGGATCCAAAAACAAAAGTCTAATTGATTAACTCGAACATATCAAAATACGAGAGACCTTCCGAAAGCTCCTAAATCCCCAGTATTCTTGTTTTTTATAATGTTCTAGTAGGGGGTTTGGGGGGGTGGGGGGGTTTAAATTTAAAAGTCTCCCCCCCCCCCTCCCAAACCCCCTACCTAGAACATTATGAAAAAAGTCCCCCCCCCCCCCTCCGGAACCCCCTACACTAGAACAAGAATACTGGGATGTCGGAGCTTTCGGAAGGCCTCCCCAAAATACTTACATTCACAATAAACAAGATGGACAGCCTCAATCACAATCAGTCAGTGTTGTTAGTCTAGTTTTAGATTAGAGTTAGAGAGAGACGTCTTGCTTGTGAAGTTGAACCTCGTAGTCGTAGATTAGAATTAGATCTGATTCAATATCAAACCGAACCTTCAAGTCTGACCATTCAACCTCTGATTATCACGTGTTCCGCGTTATCTATAACCCACCAGTTTCTAGTTAAATAAAAGATAAATAAATTACGTGAAAAATCAGACTGTGGTGAAAACTGATGTGTGCAAAGGTGAGTGAGAGAAAAGCTTATTTTCTGCTTTCACTTTTGTGTCCAAGAACGAGAGTTTTCTCCCAAACAAAAAGAGTTCGGACAAATGATGATTGTCGTCCACTGAAAATGTCGTTAAATTAATTATAATGATTTTAAATTTTAACATGACCTTTTCGTGATTGAATCCTGATCCTGTCGCCAGATTTCCACTTTAATATCTTTCAATATGCCAATACAATTCATGTTAACTGTTAAGTGTTGAAAATGGAGAATAATGGTAGATAATTTGTGACCTTTATTTTTTTATTTTTTTTTTTGGAAAATCACGTTAATCGGGTATAATCTCATCAAAAATCCATTTTTGACATGAATCACTGCTATTACAAACAACATATTATGACCTTCCGAACCTGTATTATGTAGGGATAATTTAGATGCTACAAATTGAATTTACAGTCGATATTATGAGAATTTGGTTAAGTTTTAAGGCTTTTTTGAGGAGAATAAATAATATGATTTCTAAAAGTGACAAAAGCTTGATTTCACATAAGTCGTGACTCACCGCGTCAATCTTGTATTTGTTTGTTTTTGTTGGGTTTTTTTTTTTGGGGGGGGGGGGGGTGTCAAATAATCAACATTAGGAAACTGAACGTTTGTGAAACAATCCCGTTTCAGTCATAGACTCGAATATTACGAGTTAAGGCTAATATTCAGTAGTTTTCAGCACCACTCTAACCCCTGCATGACACCGTTTTGAGACGATTGGTCACATTTCTTTACAGTTCAACTTTCAAATTCTTTGTAGCGCCTGCATCAGATGACATAATGCCGTTTTGGGGTGATTGGTCACAAATATTCAACTATTCCTCTTATCTTGACAATGAATGGATTCTAAAACTAAAACAAAGCAACACAAGACTATACGCAACTGTGTTGTTATCAACATGTAATCAATGAATTGGAAATACAACGTGTTGGTGATCAGAATCTTTCTTCTTTATATATATATATATATATATATATATATATATATATATATATATATTGTGTGTGTGTGTGTGTGTGTGTGTGTGTGTGTGTGTGTGTGACTCAATGGTAGTACGTACAAGACAAGAGTGGTAGAATTATATAAGATTTAGTGGCGAAATAGCTCAGTTGTTAGAGCACTCTCATCACAAGAAATAAATAGGCCGATATCGATGTAGTCGAGATGTTTCCGACCTCCTACCCATTCAGAATGAATTGGGTTGCTGGGTCTGTTTGATTTGGTGGGAAGTACTTGCGACAGTATAGTGTCCTATCCAGAAGGTAGCGGGCAATTATTATTAATATCTGTTAAAACGGGATAAACTTGTGTTGCATGGACTATGACTATGACTCTGAAAAAAAAATGCTTTTTTATTGAGATGCTGGGTTTTCTTTGTACAAAGGTTTAACCCTCTCCTTACCACCTATAGCAAAATCGTCACATTTGTTACGATACAATATACATTTTTCTTATTCAGATTTATTTTGTACATAACAAAATTTAAAGAATGATCTCTTTGTTTAATTAATAAGAACATATAGTTGTTTTGTAGAGAGCTTGTTTGAGTTTTAAAATCCACTTTTCTGCTGGGTAAGCCTGCCATTTTGGGAAAATACTGAAATTGATCGGTAAGGAGAGAGTTGATATAGGATTTTGGGATATTATTTTATTAATGCCGCGTCTGTATGCCGATGGTATTCATTTATTTGTGTTAGAGTTGTTTACCATCAACGAATAAATCAGTCGATCAAATTAACAGTGCTGGTCGGCAGGACCGATTTGTTGCAATCTTTGACAAACGTCTCTTTCTTTACCAACCTTCGAATTCTGTGTTTTGATGTACTTGACTGTCTGTAAAGGAGTCGCACAGTGGAATCGCATAACGTCAACACTCTTAAATAAGGTACCACAAGAGACAATTCATAAATATGTATAAGGAGTTTTTCTTCCTATATTCATAATATATTCTGATAGTCATGGAAAACATTTCTTTTTTCATTTTGAAAATCCATACATAAATAAGATAATGAGAGCAACTTAATTTTTCAAGAACTTAGAAATGTTATGCTTGCCAATTGATGTAAAAAAATGTTCCAACTTTGACGTCATGTAACGAAAAACCAAAAAGATTGATCATAATTGTGAAACACATTTTAAAGCACAGTGACTACATATATAAATAAAAGATAAAAAGATTTGAACTGGACACAATTTTTTTACCTAAATCTACAGTCGGTTGAAATTCACCCAAAACACTCGCGAAAGTAAACGTCTTGGCCTCCAGCATGACGAAATAGCATATTCCATATAAATGAACACAAGGATCATACAAAATGATATGTAATTCACGTCAACTTGTAGAAAGTACTTCAGGGGGAAAATCCAATCTTTTTCAGACATTTTCTTCAAATGGTCTTTGCAAAATAATGAAGTGAACATCAGGAAACACGCAATTTTGCGCATTGAAAGAAAATAGCTTTAATTGCGAGCAAAATGCATAAAAGATTAACTCTCTCGAGTTCACCCTCATTCAGCGGCGTGGCGTATTGACGGCATATGGTGGTGCCATGATTAGAAGAAGAAAAAAAATTCTAAAACAGTGAACACCATTAAGAGGAGAGAGCACATGTTAAAAACTCTCTTTTTTGGAAGGGCGGGGGGGGGGGGGGGGGGGGGGGGGGAAGGGTCGATGGTTTCTACGAGTGGACAAAACTCACAAAAACAAATAATTCATGAAAACAACAAGCCACAACACTGAGATACAAGTCCCGTGTGAAAAGGTCTTTGATATTATTCTTTGTCCACCATTTAAAGGATTGAATTTGGTAGATAATGCAATCAATATGTGATAAATGTAAATCAAAAGAGAAAAGAAACCTATGAGAGAAATTACTTACTTTTAGTACTTGTAAAGAAAATCTGCAAAGTTTTTAATAATTTGTTTATTGAAATCTGGAATGGCATCTATTTCAGCTTTGTGAATTGACAGAATCATTAACGAATTTAACCGCTCCTGTTTCATTGAATTTCGCAGGAAATTTTTCACTCTTTTAAGGGGATAAAACAACGTTCAGGAGGTCAAGAAATACGATGGAAGTAGTTAAGGTCACTATAGCCTATAGATGTCCATGATTTGTCAGCGTTTGTTGTATCTGTAAAAAGTAGACAATAAAAACAAAAGAAACGTTGTTTTTTCTAAACTAACTGTGAGCCATTCATGTCTGTCATACCATGTCAATGAAAAAGAGCGTTTTAGAGATTTCCACACCTGTGTTAATTCAAAATCAGTTGGTTGGTGAGGAACTAGTCTTTTTATTTCTAATTTGTCGTCTAGTGTCAATCTCCCAAACGGTCGGTGAAGCAAAGAGTCAACTTGATTCATTGCAATTCATTGTTTCACAAAACAAAACTTCAAAGTATATCTCAAATAATGGAAATCAGTGGAATACGATTAATGATTGCACAAATAAAAGGTAGATTCAGCTCTTAAAGCATCACAAAGAAAAAATCACTCCACTTAAGTACTTAAGAAATAAAAAAAACACACCAAAGTATAACTGTTGACAATCTTCACTTTCTTTCTCTGACTGACACAAATACACACGCACAAACACACACACAAATAAACACTCATACACACGTAACCATCAACTCGGCACTACAAGCAAGAAAAATGTTGATAAATTCGTCCACAATGCTTCGTTGCAAAGAATTACTTTATTCAATAATCGTGAAAAAGAGGTTGGGGGGGGGGGGGGGGGGGGGGGATTTTGATATGTCATATTTTTAAGTTTTATGTTGTTTTTCTTTGCCACTTACAAATAAACTTGACAATGATCAGTGTTTTTGTAATATTTTGGATGGCCGAAGTTACCCTAATTATGGCGTAAATGGTGCAACATTGGCGCATCCCTCCAGTCCAACGGTGGAGCTCTCAGATCCTGGCACAAGTCGAGGGGTTTTCCTCTATTTGAAGATAGTATAATTCGACCCAGTTTCTCGCTCAATCAGCTGTAGCGATACTAAAGGATAGAGCATTAACTGGAGCTTGGATTGCTTTACACCACGGTTTTGATTCAGTCACTAATTCGCGCAGTGATGTCACCAACACACGAGTCGGCGCAGTGCGTGATTCGGAATCTTGAATAGAGTGGAGATTAAAAGGCAGTATGTTGTTGGCGAGTTGGCGAAAGACAGTGGAGTTAAAATTTGTTTTATTTTTAATTAAATTATGATGTTAATGATTTTTAAAAGATTGGTGTGGTGCCTGGCACCATTCGATCCAATGGCCCCACGCCACTGATGGACAGTAACATTGTTGGCTACCTGGGATGGTAGACTGAAATAATGTACTTTCGACAACACTCTAAAGACCTAGCCACCCAATTATTTTTTGTTAACTTCCCTTGCTTGAGATGCGAGTATTGTTTAGATTGTGGTATCGCAAATCTCACCAAAACCAAAATTGAAAAATTAAACCAACATTCATTTATTTATTTGCTTCTTTTCTCGTCTTAAATTTACATCTCTTCCCGATTAAAAAAAAAAAAAAAAAAAAAACAAAAAACAAACAAAAACATTTTTTAAAAACACATCATTCTATTATCCATTTGATCCAGTTTCAAAGGCGTAAAGAATTATTATTTACCGTCTACTTCTACACATATACGGCTTCATTTGCCACTGGTAACTATAATTTTTCCTTCTACATCGTCTTTCACTTTCACTTTCATGAAAGCATTAGAAAGAAAAAAAAAGAATAATTTAGAAAACGAAGTGGCATTTCGAAGTCATTTTTTTGTCTCCAATTTTCAAATCATAACTATTGCCAGTAGGTACCACCTCCCCCCACCCCTAAAAAAAACCACACAAAAAAACAACAACAAAAAACAAAAAACAACAACAAACAAACAAACAAAAACAAAAAGAAAAAGAGAATAAAAAGAAAGGAAAATACACAAAGCTGTTTCAAATTTCTAACACACTGGGACGAATCCTTATGTTGTCTTTTGACTATAAACTATCAGTTGGCGGTATTCCTGTGCGATTATTAATAAAAACGATATCACATCTTCGACCGTCAAAATCTACAATAGTTATAACTAGGGCAAATAATCATTTTGTCATAGTAACAACATGGCCCCACGAATGGGAAGTATAAATTCGTCACTTATCTTCTTTTTATTTTAAAGCAATAAGGAGACACCAAGACACAAACCAGATAAGAAATTAATAAAAAAATGAAATAAATCATACGGATAAAGTGATAAAATGAACACTCCGTTTAATATATAAACCAAGGCTGGGAAGTCACCCAAAAAGAATGAAAGGTTAATGAAAACCAAAAAAGTGTGGGTGTTTTAGACTGTTCAATCATTAAAACATCCACTTACCGACCCTAGTTATCAATTAAAATAACAATATTTAGGGTGTTTATTCTTGTTTTAAACTATCAAAAAATTATTATAATTTTTGATGGTACCTACTGTACTTTAATAAAATATTCATGTGGTTTTCGTGAACTTTATTCTTTTTTGTAACTAATTTGAGATCTTATTCTCTTGGCAATTTGTGTGCTGTTAAAAACTACAACGATCACACTTAAAGCTTCAAACAAGGATTTGGTGAGGGGATTTTTAATAATGTCATACCTCGGCCATCAAACAACCCTGGGTCAGGACACTTTGTGCCTCGGACTACCCCGGAGAGTGTTTTAATTTTACTTTGACGTTTATTCTCTGTCAAGGAATGTTTAATATTTTAGAGACAAAATTATGTCCTTAAAGACAAACAATTACGATTGGGACGAAGGTAGAGAACAGAAACACTTGAATGCTTGAAGTGTGCGAAACAACTTTATTAACTCAAGACATCACGAACACGCACGCCGGCATAATCGACGGATGGAACTGACAGTCAAACATCAGTTTTACAGTAAAAAGCGTCATAATAGACGGCCCAGACATTCAAGGGGACAACTCAACGGAAACATAAAAGTAAAAGCAGTGGCGGCTCGTGTCTTCCTAGAGTGGGCGGGCATTACTATCCTTCCCCCCCTCCCCCCAAAAAACAAAAACAGACAAAAAACAAAAACAAAAACAAAACAAAACAAAAAAACCCACCAACCATGATGATAGTGATAGGTACTCTCTATGATGCCGATGGAAAGAGAACTGACGCACACAAAGAAACAACTCTTCTCTGTTTTTAATCAATACATTTTCCGTTGGACAAATCTAGAAATACGATTTTGTAAAGTTTGAAATAAAACCATCTCTTTAGAAATGTAGAGCCCAACGCAAGTCACTAGATCTGGTGAAAAATCGGAGTGTCTATTCGTCCTTCAGGTCGTATAAAAAGTGTCTAGCCGACCTTCAGTGCTTATGCAAATGAGGTAGGCGTGAAATACGCACAGGGCAATTGAGGGAAAGGCCGTAAAATAAAAAGCATATCATTTTCTCTTTCTCTGTCATATTTTCCCCCTTTTATCTCTTAATTTCTTCTCTCCCTCCTTAATATTTTCCTCTCTTTATCTCGCTACCATCCGCTTTCATTTCTTCACACATTCTCTTTCTCTTCTAATTTCTTCCTCTTTTGTTTTCTTAAAAGCCTTTCTCTCTCTTTATCTATCTCTCAATTTTATTCTCTCTCTCCCCCCCCCCCCACCCTTCTTGCTTGATTCTGTCCCACTCCCTGTTTCTCATTCTTCTTCCTCTCTATTTTTCCCATAAATCTCTATGTTCCTATGTCGGTTGTCTCTCGATCTTTTTCTGTCTATTTCTATTTCGTCGTGTCTTCTCCCTTCTTTCTTTCTATGTTTAAAACTGAGCTTTTGTATAGCGCAATAGCCACTAAATGTGCTCAAAGCGCTTTACAAGGGTCCTGACCAACAGCAACAACATGTAGAACGAAACATGACGCCTGTTAGGCGCTATTATATTTTTTTTCCTGACAACGCTGTCAACTCATTTTCACCGGTACGGTGAGAAGTGAGTAAAGAGCTCTTCCAAGGAACTCAACTTATTGCCCGAGCGAGGGTCGAACTCAGGACCTTCCGATCCAAAAGCAAGTGTCATGCATATCTCTATTCTGTCATGGCAGTTTTTTGCATCGCTTGCGGCAGGCAAAAAAATGGCAAAAAATCGATTTGCATTGCGGCCGCAAAATTTGCAATTTTTAGCAAATTTTTGAGATTTTGCAACAAAAAAAAAAATTTCATTAAAAAATAAAACATTAAAAATTTTTTTGTGGGTACCAGTGATGATTATCTTCCGCGGATTTTTTCATAAATGTTCCGTTGTTTTTGTCATGTCAAACATTTTCTGCTACCTTCTATCACTTTTTGACACCTCTGCTCAGTGGCATGAATTTTATTGACACTCCTTTATCTATGACGTTAGTCTAGATACACTGGGCCAAATGTCAAAAATAGCACAAGACACATGGTGGCCATGGATGAGAAGATGATCGAAAGGGAAGGGGATGGAGCAAATGGGTGTAAATATTTATGTACCTTTTTGCTGTAGCATGATAGTACATTTGGCGATTTTATAAGTTTTATAAGTCTTGTCTTTATTTTTTTATTCCTTTTTGATTTTTTTTGTTTTGATTGTTCTGAATTTGTTAATCTGTCATCTGCACTTTTTGCCAAATTGAGACCTAAAATTTGCCAAAAAAACACCCAAAATTTGCCAAGAAATTTGCCAAAAAGACCAAAATTTGCCGAGAAGAACTAAGCGTTTCAGTAAAAATTAACACGCGATACAGAAAAAATATATATAAAAGAGATTTATTTGACTTGAGAAATGAAATGACTGTCAGAGATGCCAACTTTAAATTTGGTTCACAGGAGTTTCAGACACCACTCGGAATTTCAACGCCGAAAGAGGAATTTCCGCACACAAGAAAAAGGAATTGGAATGGTATTTGGCATTGTGTTTACATATTGTAAAGTTCTAAATATATAACTGATTAGAATTATATTATGATACATGTTTGTTGTTTTGTTTTTGAGGGTTTTACGGCGCTTGCAACACATTTAGGTTATATCAGCGCCAGTAAAAAGGAAGAAAATGGGATAGTAGAAAGTTCTAGAATTACAATTAAAGCACCCAAGAGAAAGGAAGACAAAGGGGAATTGGGAACAAATAGGGATCAGATGCAGATTCCAAGAGCATACCATCAATGTACTTAGTCTGGGATCACCTATAAGTATAAGTCTCACCTAGACACAAGCACAAGATCCAACAAAGAGAAATACACTCAAATGCTTACATTTCATTAGACGTTAAAAATAACAAATATAATAATACATAACAGAGAGATGATTTACAAGGAAAAAAATATCATCTCCCAAAACAATAACTAATAACTATGCATTTGACTGTTTCCCTCTCAGTAAGGCAAACATGCCGGGGCCAGGACAGTAATCTCATTCCAAGACAAAGACAGAAAGCAAGTTGGAAAACAGATTTAGGGGGATAGAAGACACAGTAAGTACCTCCCTGCCCACTATGGGAGGTCAAGACCCCACCCAGATATTATGATACATAGACACATTGCCAAATACAATCCCAAAATTTCCTTATTTCAAATGAAGTAAAGCGCCAAAACCTAATGGTAGAGATTGTAGTACAGGCGATAATGTGGTGTTGGTGGTTGTAGTAATAGTAGTAGTGATGATGAAGATGTGATAGTGGTGGTTGTTGTAGTAGTAGTGGTAGTGATGATGTGGTGGTGGTTGAAGTAGTAGTTGTAGTGATGACGATGTGGTGGTGATTGTAGTAGTGGTGGTAGTGTTGTTGATGGTGGTTGTAGTACAAATGGTAGTGATGATATTATGGTAATGGTGTTTGTAGTAGTAGTCGTGGTAGTGATGATAATGTGGTGGTGGTGGTTGTAGTAGTAGTAGTGGTAATGATGATGTGGTGGTGGTGGTTGTAGTAGTAGTGATAGTGATGATGTGGTGGTGGTGGTGGTAGTAGTAGTGGTGGTGATGATGATGTAGTGGCGGTTGTTGTAGTAGTTGTAGTGATTATGATGTGGTTGTAGTAGTAGTGATGATGATGTGAAGGTGGTGGTAGTGGTAGTGATGATGATGTGGTGGTGGTGGTTGTAGTAGTGATGAAGATGAAGTGGTGATGGTGCTTGTAGTAGTAGTGATAATGTGGTGGTGGTGGTTGTAGTAGTAGTGATGTTGTAGTGGTGGTTGTAGTAGTAGTGGTAGTTGCAGTGATGATGATGTGGTGGTGGTGGTTGCAGTAGTGGTAGTGATGATTGTAGTAGTAATGACGATGTAATGGTGGTGGTTGTAGTAGTAGTGGTAGTGATGACGATGTGGTGGTGGTGGTTGTAGTAGTAGAGGTCGTGATGATGATGTGGTAGTGGTGATTGTAGTAGTAGTGGTAGTGATGATGATGTGGTAGTGGTTGTTGCAGTAGTAGTGGTCGTGATGACGATTTGATTGTGGTGGTTGTAGCAGTTGTAGTAGTGATGATGATGTGGTGGTGGTTGTAGTAGTAGTGGTAGTGATGATGATGTGGTGGTGGTTGTAATAGTGATGGTAGTTGTGGTAGTGATTGCAGTAGTAGTGGTAGTGATGATGATGTGGTTGGAGAGGGGGGGAGGTATCCTTGGAACAAATTGACCTCACTGGAATTTGACGGAAGTTGCCCGGAGCCCGGAATTTTTTGCTCCAGACCGGAGTTTTGGCACCACTGGACTGTGAATAGCGTTGTTACAAAGATTTTAAAGGATAATTATCCGTAGAGAGTAGCTTCCCTTGGTTTGGGCCCAGGCAAAGCTGCAACATTTCTCAAGTTTCGCACTTTTTTTCCCGTTATTTTGTTTTCGCTTCTTTTTCCCCCAAAAATTTGCCAATTTTCCCAAAATTTGCCAATTTTGGGAAATTTGCCAAAATTTGCGGATCGCCCTGTTATTTGCGGCCGCAAAAAATGCAGATGACAGGTTAATAGTATTCAATACAACGTGTCTAATTATAAAACATTAAAAAAAAAAAAAAAAAAAAAATTCATCAATTCTCCCTCTCTCTCATAGAAGGGTTCAAATAGGGAACAGATGTAAATTCCAGTGTACTTAGTTTGAAATCACCTTAAAGTTTCATCAAGGCAAGCACAGGTCCCCAATAAGAGGAATACACCCAAATGTTTACAAACCAATAAATACACATTGGACTGATTCCCCTCCCAGCCAGAGCCAGGGCAAAACCAAGTACTAACATCATTCCAAGACAAAGACAGAAAGCGTGTGTAGGAAACAGACATAGGGGGATAGAAGATACAGGTGCTTCCCTCCCGGTTTGAGTGGTCAGGAACCCCACCCACATTAACATGTGGGTTTGCGTCTGTCATAGAAACTGCAAAACCAAATGATCCCACTCCAAGACAAAGAGAGAAAGCAGCTCAGAAAACATACAGGGGAATAGATGACATTATTAAGTGATCTGCCCACCATGGGAGAACAAAAGACCCCACCAGTGGCAGATCTACACCAGATACTGGTGAGAATGCACAACCTGTCATTTCTAAACAGAATTGGATAACTCGGTCCTTAAGGTTAGATTTCAGTTGCTTTCGCCGTAATCCTAAAGCACAATTGTGCAGTCTAAATGCACAAAAGAAACGGGAAAAAATCTGATGTATAAAAACATAGCTATGTTTAATTCAGTAAAACATGTAAAAATGACTAATGGTGACATAAAATCAAAATATGATACAACATCCAGATCATTGATGATTCCCCCCATCATTTGTAGTCTGAAAAGATAGATAAAAGACAATATTAGGAAACAAAAAAAACAACAGAGATCATTGAAAAGAAAAAATCGTATGTAAAGCAAATATTATTCACGGCAGCAATACACCTCCACATACTTCTTGCCAATGGCTATTGAGGAGTGGGGAAAATGGAATGCAAAAACAAACCATAATAAAGCAGTCAAACATTTAAATAAGCCAAGGCATTCTAATAAAAGATTAATCTTTCAAATAATAGGTTTACAGGAGAGGGGAAAAATAACCTTTGAAAAGCTGATAACCCTCCTATTTGGAGCAGTGATAATGAACCACTACAACAAAAAAGCATATATGGTAACAAACCAAGTGTAATTTGAGGTGTATTGCTTAAAGAAGTCGGGGGAATTGAGTAACAAATCAGGATATCTAAAACATGCGCCAAGAGACATGAAGACAGACAAGCTAATCACGTCCCGCCATAATACAACCACATCCATCACCACACACCCTCAATTAACATTTACATTTTCAGAAAAAAAATCTTTAAAAATCAGTAAACCAGGGGGAAACCCTATACAGGTTTATGCTCTCAAAAAAGAAAAAAATGACATCAAGCTAAACTACTTAATTGTACTGACTTTTAAAAAAAAGAAAAAAAGACAAACGCATTTGTTTTTTAAATGGATACAAAAATGAGGGAAAAAAAACAAACAAGACATTACGACAGTGATGAAAAAGTGAAAATATCTACCCGGCCTATCGATTGTAAGGATGAAAGCCTTGACCTCCGCCTCTCTTTTGGGCTTTACCATAATTTGGCTGGTTACCTGCCAAAAGAATAGAACCAGAGAATCCATTAATATTTACTGTACCAAACGACGGGCAATGGAGGGGGGGGGGGGGGAAATATATAAAAGAGAGGGATTTAGCCATAACATTATGAAAGTAGTCTAATAGTCACCCAATTCACTTAAAACTGGAAAATTGATACAATGATCATATTACAGGCAGGACGGATGTAACTTGAGTCAAAACAAAACAAGTACAAACAAGGAAAACACAATTAATCCCAACTTCACAATAATTTCGTTTTGAAAATAAAACATAACAGAGCTATTGACCAAGTAATGGCAACCTCAAAAAACAAAAAAGCAATACAAGTGCTCATCAAAGAGCAGAAAATGATGAACTGAACAAATGAACTGAAAGAAATAAAATCAAAAGACATGCGAACAAGACAATACCAATCCCGCAGTTAAAGAGGGGAGAAAAAACTTTTAAAAAGGAAAGGTTTCTCCCCAAATCAATAATATTTGCATACAAATCAAAAGAATGAAACTCAGATTCATGGATGGAAAAGGATGGTGTAATGATCCAAAAAAGTTGATTCACTCACCTCCTCCATGTCCATAGCCCCATTCATCGTAACCTTAAAAAATAATTCATTAAACACACCTGTAAAATTCCTGTAAGCCACTCAGATTCTAGGCGCCATAAGTCTAAAATCTGCGACTAAGAATTAACATAAACCACACCATGATTACCCCCACCCCCACTATTTTTATCCATTCAATTTTAACCTTATAAGAATAATCTGTTCAAAAAATATCTTTTAAATTATACAAAAGTCCAACATTCTAATTTTGACTAAGCAAACAAGCAACCGTGATCAAAAAGACTACAGCATATGAGGTGAATAAGACAAACTTGTTAATAAAATGTATACAGATTTTAAAGTCATTGAAAAACATATATCTATATGTCAGATAAAAGTTTAATATGAAAACGTTGGTACAACAATGTATAATAGAAGAGTTGCATGAACAATGTCAACAACCAAAGTCACACCCCCCGTTTGGCATTAAATTAGAGGATCTGTCCCAAGACTGAACAGAAAGTAAAAAACAAGGCATGTATTATTGACCAAGGAATTAGGAATGCACAAATAACTTAACCCTAACAATTGTCGAGCTGTACTATGAATATGAAGTAAGTCGAGTGGTTTGATCTCAAAATAATGAGGTGAGGCTAGCATCACATAGTAGCATATAAAGAGATGAAGTCGAGATAAAACAAATTTTGAGGATGTTTATCTTGTCAACCAGAACTATTCTTTCAGGATCAGTAAAAGGGAATATGTTCAGAAGACAGTAAAAATTAATTATCATGCCAAAGACAGATGGTTTACATGCAAAAATTAAATACAAAATTAGCCTCCAAAAGATAAACCTTTTAGACTGTTCAAGATGGTGCAAGCCTACAAATCCCTATTTCAATCATACATGAGGTGAAATATGAGATATTACCAAATTTAGCTCTAAAAAAACCCACCAAAAAACCCCGAGCTCAGAAATACAGACATTCAATCGATTCATTGTATAGATCCAAACCAGTAAGCAATATACACGGTGGTTGTTTTTCTCTTTATTTTTACTACCTAATAAAGAATGAAAATAACTAGAAATGATAGAAACATCCAGTTTTTTGCCTACAGTCCAATCACACTACAAGTTATTTGTGGTGAAAATTGCAGGAAGATGCTATAAGCCCTGACAATACAGTAGCACTTTTGGAAAAAGGAAGAAATTTGACCCAAGCGATTTCTTGATGTAGAAATTAGAAAAATAATAAACGCATCTGGTACGTTTTGTTTTCAAGGGTTTTACGACGCTTGCAACATATTTAGGTCATATCAACACTAGTAAAACGGAAGAAAACGGGATAGTCAAATATGTTATAGATTAACAATCAAAAGCATATGAGAAAAAGTAAGAAAAAGGGGAATGGATCAAATGATACCAAGAACACAATACCTAGAAGTCCCATTCAGACATAAGGTACCTACTAAGAGGAAAACACTCAAATGTTTATAAATCATTTCTTATGCAATACAGTGAATAATTAGAGAGATGGTTTACAAGACAAAAAATATCACGTCTCTATACATTTGACTGCATCCCTCCTAGTCAGGGTCGGGACAAAACCAAGTTATTTCAAGGAAAGACAAAAGACAGAAAGCATATTGGAAAATAGATATAAGGGGATAGAAGACAAAGATGTTTGTTTTCAAAAGACATCATTGAACTGAAATGGCTGCCACAGACTTTATTCTTTTCGTCAAAGTACCATTCACGTTACCTGTCCCTTCTATGTTCTTATACCACAAATGTATAGACTTCATGTTTGGTGATTTTTTAATATTCTCATTGGTAGTCTACTTGCTGTAGTTGATTTTAAATCATGGAGACACATACTTTCACTTTGTCTTTGCCATTATTGGTTTGGAAATTATGCGTTCAACATCAATCGTGTACAGTGTTTTGCTTGGTTTTACTTTAAATGTTATAATTCGGTAACCCAATTGTGTGTGTCACAGAAAACTTGGAATAATTTCTTAACATTATGCGGGAAAAAAACAACAAAAGTCTGATTTTTTACAGCTATTTCAACACTTTATCGGGTAGTTAAAAAAAAAAAAACCCAAAAAAAACCCTCTATAAACTGCGGATATAAAACTTATCCCTACACTTATAAAAACCAATTTTAAAGGAAGAAAAGAGAAAAGTAGGGGGGAAAAATTAAGAAGAAATGATGAGGCCTTTAGCCATTAACTTCTACAATTTGTATTAGTTCCAAAAGTGAAAAACAGACATGATTCCCAAGCAAATAAAACACAACAACCACCGTTTTCCAGGTAAAATAATTTGAGGCAACCACAATACCGGTGTGCATGCTTAGTTGCAACTGTCACTAATATGTATTAGATTGGGTTCTGTGGGGGAACAAGATTTTATAAAAACGTATCTAGGCATATCTGATATCAGACCTGCCACATCTATGCATGATTTCTATAAACTGTCAACTTCAAATACATAAAAAAATAATATATCACACAGAACACGTCCAATTCTCACAAAAATGACATTTTCAACCAATGACACCTACAGCTTAGGTGGAGAAAAAATATCCATAAATACAGACTATATCTCTTCAAGTGGCAGCAAAAATAAATTTAAAAAAAAGAGAAAAATCAAATATTGAGTCCAACATCCAATGGCACATGGCTGCATTGGAATATCAACTTTAATGTATTTGTTTACCTCTCTTAAGTACAATCAACCAAAAATAAAAGTTGTCACTATTCCAAGGAATAAGAACGGAATCATTTCATGCCTTCAAAAGATCCATGTCCATTAAATATACGACTTACAACCAAGTCTATCATATAGTTTACTACATTTGACAAACCTACAGCCTCAGGGAACGACCTGTTCTGTTAGCTTCTGTTCCTTATCAGGCATCCCACAACCATTGTAATTATGTAATTGTTAGTGGTGGAGTATGGTTTCAAGTGTCTTAATCTATTTATGTGTAATAAATCTCTATTGACGGTATCAGATAAGAAATGAAGTGCAGAAGACAATAGAGAATAAAAACTGATATAACTCCGCCTGGCCATATATTACTTTGCACCAAGAACGTGTGCAGCCGGTGGTTTTTATTCTCTGCATCTCCTGTAAAACTTATCGAAACCAGTCATCGGGTTAGAGAATGACACGGTCAATATAAATGTGACCATCAAACATGATCACTCATTCTTTCATTTGTTAGATCTGCACATGAAAACATATCCCACAAAAAAAAAAACAAAAAAAAAACACACACCTATTCTGCATCTGAAAGAAAAAGTCTGAATTTGTGATATACAGACTCGGCCTTTTCTTTAAGAAGGCACACGTGTGGCCTTATAATTTGTTCCAATTAACAATTCACGGAATCAGTGACCAGAATGACTTGTATGCAACGACAACGACGGTGTACCAGGTAGCTACGACTGTACTAAATTGGAATCAAATTTATAAACATCTGAACAAGTGTGTATGAAAGGTACTGGACAAAGCAAGAAAGAAAAATACAAGGGAAAAAAAAATCAGTCGACCTGACTGGGGATTGAACCCCAGACCTTCCCGGTCAGACAAACTACCATTACACCACAAAGGCTTAGTTGGGACAATTTTATTACCGACATCCTTCCCAATGGTACACGATTTCATTTTACGCTGTTAACCCTCGCTTGCATCAAATAACACATACAATGAACACAAGAGGACGAGGATGATGACATTTGAGTTGCTCCATTTTTATCTTTTTGAAAGTATCAAATTAAAAATTAGGAGCAGTTCCGAACAACTGTGTATGAAAGGTGCCAGACAAAGCAAGCAAGAATAATACTAGAAAAAAAAAACTATTCCGGAAATTCCTCAACATTGAACCTCAGACCTTCTGATTACCAGTCAAAATTATTTTCCCCATTTAAACCTTATGAGATCAGAATCTTGAATTAAAAGACGCTGTTTAACATCTACCATTTCGATCGATGAAACAGGAGCCAAATGAATTAAAACCACATCAATCAAAATATGTAAAATTCCTCAAGACATTTGCGTTACTGTAATGAACAAACATGCAAGATTAGTCATGTATTCAAGGTGTCCAGCACAAATTCCGTTTTATTCTTTAAATCAGGTCCAATTGACAATACTTTTGAGACAGTTAGTTACATATAACATAGCACATTCTAAATTTGTTAGAGAAAGAATAACCATCGGATTTTAATAATCAGCGGAAAACCTGCTCTGATATAGTGCAACTCGGATACAATGGAGAAAAAAATCTCAGAACTCCTCAATCTGACACTATAGTCATTGCCCTGGATTCAATAAGTACATAACCAGTGATCCCAAATGACTTTGAGAGAAGAAAAAAAACTAACACCTGAAAATGAATGGAGCATCTCACCTGTATAAGGAGGATACAGATTTTTGGAGAAGAATTAAAGAAGCTGATATACAGAGAAGTGATAAGACATGGAATGGGATTTTAAAAAAGCATTGGATAGCGAGGGATGGAAACTGTCTGTGGCCTATACCCTGACACAGGGTGAAAAAGGCAATGATAATATCACTTTTAAGGACTTTTCGAACAAGGTTGTTTTTCTCGGAGTAGCGGAGAGTGTGTAAGATGGAGATGAGGCTGGCATTTTAAAAAATCTAACACTGTCTGGTAGACAACTTTCCGATATAATGCATAACAATCAGGACGAAGGGGTAGGGGCATCGTGCTTTTCATTCTGCACAAATTATGAATTAATCACAAATGGGATAAAAATGCATTCCTAAGGTCCCACCAAGGCAGCAAACGCACTTTTAATTGAAATATGCCCCTAATTTATGCAGTAAAAAAAACAAAAACTCAGAACTCACCATATCCACCGCCATAATTGCTGTATCCTTGATTGTATCCGGCACCATTCCATCCCCCATAATAATTGTTATTATAGTAAGGGTCATTGTAGTACTGTTGATCATAATAGTTGGGATCATAATATCCTCCTGATGGGTAGTAGTTGTTCTGATATTGGCCACCATACTGTCCCTGGAAGCCACCACCTTTAATGAAAGAGAAGAGCTTAAGTAAACAAAACTAAAATGGGGGGGGGGGGGGGGGGGGGGGGGGGGGGAAAGCATGGGTGAAAGTTAACGTGGATCAATTTGCCTGAAAGACAGACCGGTGAAGCCGGTTTGTCTGAAAAAGGTGTTAATTTAATTATTTGCGATCTACGACTAGCCAGTTGAGTGCCAACCTTCCCAGAGTGAAGTACATATAATTCTATTACCCTAAATGTGTTTTTTTTTTTTTAAAGACAAAAAAAAAAAAAAGGAAAAAGGATTTAGTCTGCATGATTGAAAACAAAATTTATATAAAAGCTAACACCAAACCCAAAGCAAAATGATCTCTATCATTTAAACACTCATTCGAAGCAATCTCTAGTTATTACAGTATTACCTGGTTTATGGAGACACAAAGATAAGCCATCACTTTAAATTTGTATAGTAAAAGGCTCAGAAATTGCAATACCAAGGGCTATTACAATTCGAAACACCCCAAAGAAGTGATCAAGAGACCCCAACCATGGTACTTGTTTTGATGCTAGTGTTGGTATAGGTTGTAGTAGTGATGATGCTCTAGTGATCGTGGTGATAATGGTTGTGGCAGTGTCAATGCTGTGATGCTTGTAGCAGTGGTGGCAACTACGAATACTACAACTACTACTACTTTTGGTTCAAAAATGGGAAATACCCACCTATGTGATATACAAGTTGAATACCCCAAAAATAGTCTTAGTGCATTTTTTAGTGCATTCTTACAGCTCCCCATTCTAATAATAATAATTTTAAAAATTAGACTCATACAAAATATTAAAGAAAAAAAATTTTATAAATGTAAACAATCAAAATAAAGTATTTTTAGTTGTATTATAAAGGGAAATAACCCATTTATGTTTATGCTTATTGGCAATACAGTCCTTGATTGAAGGCTTCATTGTCAGAGATGTTGGTTCTATTTTATTTTCACTTGACAAGTTCTATTTAACAAAAAGTAGAAGCTTAAATGAGATCTGAGGCCATTTGAAGTATAAAATAAGGTTATATGCATAATTCAATGCAAATCTTCAAAAGTTGTGTGAAAGGTCATAGTGAAAACCAGCGTTTAATAACCAACTGAAAAGTTAGATGTAGTACTAGTACAAAATGCGACTCATCAGCTGGTGTGTAAACAGATCAAATGCATGAAAGAAAAGTGACACATGTGTTCAATTGTCACCTTTGAAAGAATATTAAACAGTCTACACATCGGTATTTCCGGCGGTGCAATAATGATAAAGCCGGCAGAAGAGTCAAAATGCCGGAAGGCAATTATTACATTTACTAAAAAAACGGAATTTCCGGCATATGCCGGCGAACTTTCATCCATGGGGGAAAGACGGAAAGGTAGATAAAAAACAAAACAAAAAACAACACAATTAATCATGAAAAGAATATTTTGAAAATGTTAAACCACCAAACAAATCGAAAATTAGTAATGGGATCATAATAATTACGTGGGGCAAAAAATTATAACCAACATAATTAAAATTTATACTCTTTGCAAACTTAACGTTAAAAACACCATTTTCGAAGGATATTAAGGAGATTCAAAAAATGATGGCCCTTCAAATAACGAACTTATTTATAAAAAAGAAATCTGGTTCTGTCCAAAATTGTCAACCCTGTGCAAAGAAAGAAAGAGAGAAAGAGAGAGAGGAGAGAGAGAGAGAGGAGAGAGGAGAGAGAGAGAGAGAGAGAGAGAGAGAGAGAGAGAGAGGGGGGGGGGGGGGGGGGTGGTGGTGGTTTGAAAAATTAAATAAATTTGAGTAAATGACCATCAGGACTTTAAGCTGGGGGTATTAAAAACAATGGTCGCATAAGATCCGAACCCAAGAAAATCATATAAAACTAACCTCTGCCTCCACGAGCACCCGGCCCAAAACCTCCACGGCCTCTTTGGCCACCTCTCATGCCACCACCTTGTTGTTGTAGAGTTGCTTTCTTTACATCAACCTGAAATACAGATCTGAATATTACTGGAATGAACATTTTGATCTATATACTAGAATAAGAGTTTAGTTTGACCCCGTCCCCTGAGAGATATGGGACACATTTATATTAATTAACAATTTAAGAAACCTGTGAGAAAAAGCTTTATAAATTTGTCCCATGCCTCTTTTAATAAAATTTATTTTCCCCATAAATATCTTATATTAATACTAAAAAAGTTAACTTATCTTACTTTTCAGGGATAGTAAATAATTGATATGAGAAAAATTACCTGTTATAAAAATGAGAGAAAATTGAATTATCAATTAATAGAATGTAACAAATTTGAAATAAATAAAATTAAATTAAAAATTAATTTGCAAAGGCATTGGCCACTTAGAGTTTATGGTACCTCGAGGCCCACATCACTCCATGCTTCTTTGTTCCACCAATTCTGTCTCCTGCAGGAAAGCGGAACAAAATCTCATCAGTGGTGAGAAAAACATCCAGATAAAGCAATTGTTCCACTTAAGAGAATTGTTCACTTTGAAACCCCAAGAAAGAATTTTGAAATGGTACAAGAGTTTTATCTTCAACTTTCCATTCAGCAAGGTGAGAAATCCTTAATGTCATTATCTTCAACGTTCCAATCAGCAAGATGAATCTGGACTTGATGTGATTAAATTTAATCAGGAGCTGGAAGAACCCTTAGTTTCCATTACAGCCTCTTTGAAGAATTGATTTAAGTCTGGCAATAAATATATTGAACTTTGAGATCATATTAACAAGATAAGCAAATAACAGATCACACAAAGTTTTTAACATACCTCCTGTGATTTGATCTTGTGTGAAGTTTCCTCTAAACATTTTTTGAATGAAGACATCTTTTTAAACTCGACAAAGCAGAAAGCTCTGCGTTTTTCCTTTGTCTTGTCATATGGTAGATCAATTTTCTCAACCTGAAATAATAATTTTAAAAATTTCCACCTTTAGATTAATAAGAAATAATTGCCTTAAATCAATACTTTCTTACTTCACCATTTGCACGGGTGTTTGTGGTTATGACCAAAACAAAATTGATATAAAAAGGCATGATCCAAAATACATGTTATGCTATTATTACAGATATGCCACCTTCAATTACAAATTTCAGGAACAATATGCCGTGCAAAAGAAACGTCTTGATAAATAGGGAGAGTGGCCAACTGCACTGAATAATGCTCCAAATTGGAGCCAACATATAACAATAAGTCGGTAATAGATCTCACATATTGGAGCCAACATAATAATACCCCGAAGTCATTGACCCCCTTAAAATATATCTGATATCAACTGCACACATTTCGAAGGGATTGATCAAACAAAATGCGTATTGATTGAGCATAGAGGAAGATGACAAAATATATAACGCTGATAAAAAAACATTCTTTTTACCAGATATGATTTAAAAAAAAAAAATTCCCCCTATTGAAATGCGGAATTGTTGAATGTATACCAACTAAGCGGTATGACTCTGTGAAAACAGAAGGGTAGGAGTCTCTGCACAATACGGTTACAAAGTTACAATGATCTCAGAGGTTATCATAAGTAGACTTACTAATCTGCTTGCAACAAAAGAGGTATCCTCACTCACTGGTTAAAAAATATAATATCACTTGGATAACTCCTCAATACCACCGGTGAGAATAACTATCCACAAAAAAAAAAAAAAAAGAGGATATTTTTTCTCCAATCATTGCGATAGACAATAGCTTACTTATTTCCAAATTATACAGTTTGATGATGTTAATGATGTGGTTGATGGTTGTAGGAATGATGATATGGTGTTTGTTGTAGCAGTGGTGATGGTTGAGATGACGTGGTGTTGTAGTAGTGGTGGTAGGGATGATGATGTCACAGTAGTTCATGATTGCAAACTCCCGGTGGTAATATAAGGACAATTTATTTATTTATTTCCGAGACGGTAGGTTTGTATTTTGGGGTTTGATGGTACGTCCACCACATTTAGGCCATATCACCGCCAGTAAAAAGGAAGGAGACTGGAGAGTAAAAAGTTCTAGAATAATAAAGCACTCAAGAACATGTTAACGGTGGTCTAATATAGTCACAGTACCCTAGAGACTGATCAGAGGAGTCTCATCATCACTGGGGAAGCAAAATGACCACCAAGGGACATTTTAATGATCGGACTGAATGTCTGGCTGGTGCCTAGGATTTTTTTAATGGAGGCGGCTAGATTTTATGCATTTGTAATGTGTTTACAAAGTTAATTCCCCAAGAAACGTTTTAAAATTTGAAATCATTAAATCTTCAGCTATTGCAATTTTTTTATGACCATAGATGCAAATTTACAACATTGAAAATAATGAGGTCAAATTTACGACCTTACTGGACATCCTGTTTAATGAACTTTTAGGCTAACAAATACGATCGACCACTATCTGAGCACTGAACACCAGTAAAAAGACTTAAGTAATTAACGTTTACCATTCAGAAAGCGGTTGGAAAATATACTGAAATGTTTTAACATACCGAATTACGTAAATATACAGGACACTTGGCAACCTTGTATAGGGCAGAGGAACACAAATTGTATGCCTTCAAAATACTCCAGAACAAATAAACAAAAGTTAAAAAAAAAAGAGAGAGAGCCCATTAGAAATTAAATTTAATAAGCAAAAAAATGTACTCACTCACACTAACAAATAAATATTACACGGAATGAATGGCTTCTATGAAGTAGTCTCTCTCAACATGGAATGTAATTCCAAGCTGTGAAATATTGCCACTTACCTCTCCAAACTTTGAGAAATACTCTTGAACATCTTCTTGTGGAGTTTCAGGATCAAGTTTTCCAACAAATATCTTCTTTGGCCTAGGAGTTGCTTTCTTTGGATCAATGACTCTACCGTGAAGTTTGTGTTGCTCTGGATGATTCAAAACCTGAAAAGAATTTCATCACAAAGAGCTGGTAATAAGTAGACAAATATCAGGGTCAATCTCCACAGAGAAACTCAATGAAGGACAACTTAATATATAACAGCTTTTTATAAAACTATTGCCTAAGACATACCTTTTCAACAGCCTCTGGAGCAGCAAAGCAGACAAAACCAAAGCCTCTTGATTTCTGTGTTGAATAATCTGTCTTGAGGGTGCAGGTTACAACTTTACCAAACTTTTCAAAGTATTCTCTCACATCCTCTGAGAATGATTAAAGATACAAAATTAAACAAGTGCAAATTTCATACAAAGAAGACAATCTCTGCCCCTTTAAAATGAATAAGATATTTAAATTTAAAATGCATTAGAACTGATGAAATGGTTAAGATTGGAATCATTTCCACTTCTGATTAAAATTACTATACTTTCATCGCTCTACCTCTGAAATTTTGTTTCTAAAAATCCAAATTGGACCCCTAAAAATTGGTACAGTACATAGATAGGACACATCCCATAATTTAGAGCCCAAATTATGTTCAAAAACCTATTACTAATGTATAAGACGCACTCAATTTTTCAAATCCAAATACATAAAAGTTCACTACCTAGCACCATTGTTCTGGATATTATATGTCCAATCAATGCACGTTCTATGTGCCTAATAAGTCAAATTGCATACAGTTGTTATCAGTTTAACTCAATCCTTAGAGATTTTTGCTACTTTTCAAAATTGGAAAAAAAAAAAAAAATGAATTAAAAATGAGCATGTACATAGATGTCATAAATTAAATGTTTTGATTGGTAAAAAATCTACTGGTTGATACACACCATAAGCTTCAAGTGCCTACTACTCCCGCCTAAAGTTATACCCCCCCCCCCCCTCCCCCCACAAAATCTGTTAAGCTGTGCAAGCAGATTGAAGTTGGGGTTGGCATGCCTGGTCAATACACCAAAGATGCAGGTTGACATATGTATGGTACATTATAATAATCTGTACAAGTGGTAGGTCTGACACGAGAGAAAAAAAGAGAGGCTTGAATGCAGACATTTGGAATAAATCACACATCTGAGTATGATAACCACGGTTTCATCACTTCTCAAAGATTGGGTTTAACTCTCGAGGTCATATGAATGGAAAATCGAATAAATTTGATTTTCACTTAAAGTGAACTAAGAGTTAATCTGAAGAGGGATGAAAAGTAATCAAAATTTATCCTTACGCTATATATATAAATATAAAGGATCACTGCAGCCTCTTATACATAACTGTTCCACTTTTAACTAAGCAGTAAACATATAATCAAAAAGATAATATTTCAAGAATTAAAAACTACATTAAAAGTATTGATAGGAATATCAGAAAAATAATATATTGGTAGGTAGACATTCTTGATGGAACAAATACTTACTGACGGTGGATTCCCAGCTGATGCCACCAACAAATAATTTTCTGTGGAAAAAGAGAAGTAAATAAAATTGCAAAACAGCCCTTCCAAAACTTGTGCCTACATTATGTGAAAGGTAAATCACAACATAGAAAACTTTTTTTTTTAATTGTTAATACCATGAAGTGATGATAATGGCAATTTGTCAAAAAGGAGGAAAATGTATCGGTTCATCTGTCAAACTAAAAACAAAAACAAACCAAAATCATAACATAACATATAGTTTTGTTTATTATATTACTGCTACTAGTGTACATCTACTCAATTCTTAGCAGAAGAGATAAAACTTAATGTAAACTTTATTCGAATTGTCCTTTCCTAAAAATGTTTTTTTTTTAAATACCTTCTATTCAAGAGATTTAAAATTAACTATTGGTCAAAGGCATATTTTTGAGACAATCCCCAAATCCTGGAATTCTGCAGAAGATTATCATAACTGGCCACTGTAAGGGGAATAGCAGCAATAGCAGCACAGCGATGACAATGACAATTTGTCAAAAGGGAGGAAAAGTTGGCAGGGCATCCGTCAAACTCATAATGGCCCAGTGGCTGTGACACAATTTTTTGTTTGTTTTTTCATGGGTGGATTTTATATTTTTGTCTTAATTTCTTCAGGATGAATTACCCTGTCGTTTGGTGTTGTTTAAATCAATGCCAATTTAGTATATCTTCTGATCGTGGATAAAAAAAGGTATAATTTAGCTTTGGATAATTAAAAAAATATCAAATAAGGGATATCATTATAACTTGGTTAAAAAACCCAAAAAACATGACCCTCTCTCAACATTTTTCAGTCTTTAGACTAACATGACTTTTCTTCTGCTTATCTGATTTTCACAATTTTGGTATCATTAGAATCGTGTTGAAAAGCACTTTATAATGGAGGTCAACGCAATTAGAATTTTTTAAAACCAAAGTACCTATTCTAATGATACCAAAATTTTGAAAATCAAGATGAGAAATTTAGATTTAAAGGGTGAAAAATGTCCTATTTGCCTTGTTATCTACTGACGGACTTTGTGACCTGAAACCAGGTCATCACCTTTTGAAGAAAAATGTTTATTTCGCATTATTTTTCCCCAGTTGTTTCAAACGGGGGAAAAAAAAGAATGGAGAGGATAATTCTCAAACGGAAAAATGTGTGTACTTCTGTATCAAAATAGAGAGAAACGGCCCGGCTCGTCACATGCTGTGGGTGTTAGTGTTATACTACTGACTACATGTGACAATGTGTGATCGACTATCACCCCTCACTCATCTGTGGCATAACTAGCAGTGAATACACCCACATCTAGCAGAGCGAATGATAATATACCTAGCTGACTAGTTTGTTTTGTCTTTGACACCGCAAACAAAATTATTCTTTAAAAAAAAAGTAATCAGCAATCGAAACGGAATTAAAACATTTTTTCGAGGCACAAAATAAAACTATCTTCTTTTTTGTTGGTTCTGTCTTTTGATGTTACGAATTTTATTTATTGTCAGCACTTGAACAAAATTGTGCTGTCGGAAACTGACAATTGTTGGAAGAATTACACTGTGAATCTGTGAAACTATCTTTTCCTGTGGTAACCACCATTTTGGATTTCAAAACTGGCCTAAAATGGCCGCTAGGATTTGAGTAAGGATTTTGCTGGAACTGGACGGAACAAATTTCTGGAATGTGGTATTATAGAAGATGAGTTAAATCGTGTACGGTCACTGGAATTTCTACCGATTTTTTAATTATCCAAAGCCAAATTATCCACGATCAAAATATATACTAAATTGGCAATGATTTAAACACAAACACCAAAACGATTACTATTCACAAACGTTTGCCCACCACTTTTTCTGAGACTGAGACCCATCTCTCAAAAATTACAAAAAAATCAGGTCACCACCACAGTCACAGGTCCATTTATCCAGTCAGTAGGCAAATTCAAATTGGGTTTATCGAATCGTGTTGAAAAGCACATTCATTGAGCTCAATCCAATTTGAATATTTTTACCAAAGTACCTGCCTGCTACTTCTACTGGCCTTGACGGGCAAACGTTTGTGACCTGTGAATGTGAATAGTAATAGACACTCCAAATGAGGAAGCCGATACCGGCAACCGGCATGCACTTCTGTCACTGCCACTCACCACTACTGATACTGATAAATGATGTCTTGGGGGAGGGGTGCAGTGAAAACCGAATGTGTTTTAAGTTACTAAGCGATTTTCTTCCCTGCTAGAGCCAATTCACAGGCATGACACGCGGTACAACTGGGATGAAGCAATCAACAAAGAACATATCTTACCTGTCATCTTCTGTGTCATCATCATAGTCCTCCACTCCGTTTCCCTGTCCATCTTCAGCCATTTGTTGTTGCATTTCATCTTTCATTTCTGCATTCTCACCAGTCTGATCGAAACCCACATCTTGCTGCATCTCATCAGCCATTTTTGCACAACTGTATTTCACAACTCACGATAAAAACGATAGAAATATATCTAAAAACTAAAAACTAAATGGTGGTTGCACACGCGCTCGGCTTTATGGCGTCCCTAAAAGAAAGAGAAAGAAATTGAAATCACGTGACTAAAAATGAAAATTAGGTACTTCTCGCATGACGTTATTTTGCGAGAAATACACCTTTTTTTCTATATTTGTTTGTTTTAAGTGAATTTAACAACACATAATTTTATTAAATTGAAATGCATTATTTAGGTATTCTTTTCGAAAATATTACATTAATTTACATTTGCATGTAACCGCGAGGGGTGCCCAGAGACTAGAGCAGACTTAGCAACAGCCGCCTTTTATTAGCTAATCGCCGCCATCTTGTTTCAGATGTGAGCAGTTGTCGGATGAATCGAGAATAGAGAGAGATCGACGATATTATATGGGGTTGCCAGAAGATTGGCAGCATAACCATTCTTGAGAAAACAGTAAACATTGGCATTTCAGGGATAGAGTAGACGCGATGTCAGCAAAAATGACATAAAAATACATCTTTAAAATGCTGTGAAGGTGTGATGAAAGTGTGTGAACATCATGGTCAATCCACTTGGTCACCAATCCATCCATCAATTTATTATACTACTACTACTACTACTACTACTACTACTACTACTACTACTACTACTACTACTACTACTACTACTACTACTACAATGGATTGTCACGTTGTCGCCGTGCAAGGGCTTGAGTGCTACAATGACTCTAAGGGTGATACTAGCCAAGATCCAATCATGCTGGGACAGCTGAAGACGAGAAGCCAGACAAAGAACAATCCAACCCGGCGTCCAGACAAGGCTTGCCTTCTCCTGGACCCACACCTCTATTCATGAAGACTACTACTACTACTACTACTACTACTACTACTACTACTACTACTACTACTACTACTACTACTACTTCTACAACTATCATTACTACTATGGCTATACTACCATTATTACTACTTCTGTAACAACAACCAAAAAAAATAAAAAAATAAGCATTTATATTGCAATAATCTACTAAACGTACTCAAAGCGCTGTATAAAACGGGCCCCTAACAAGAGCAAATAATGTATGATTCGGGCACATGTCAGTTAATAAAGGGAAAAGTAAAAAATAAATCTGAATGGCTAGTACCTTGTCTATCCGTCCCCACCCATCTTCTTTTCCAGCATTTTAATCCCAACCCCTCTGAGAAATACCATATCTCTACGCACTCTTCAATCAACTAATTAAAATTGTCCATTTCTATGCCCCACCCAATTAGCTGATAACAAATGACAAATCGTGTTGTCCAGCAGTCGGGAATCGGTATAATAACAGTAGGTAAAATAAGCTTCTTCTACTCAGATTTTTTAATGAATTCGGTGGAGACGATCTTGCTAAAAATGATGGCGTGTTTTCGATGGGATTTGACGAAACAAATCTATGATAAAATCATCACGACGTCTAATCAATTTCTTAATATACGCAAACCATCTTCATTTCAATTGTTAAAAATGATTGGTCCAGAGGAGCCCCACCAAAAAAGAAAAAACAAACAAACAAACAAAACAAAAACAAGAACAAAAACACCCCCCCCCCCCCCAAAAAAAAAAAAGCCAATCAAATTTGTCAAATATATAATAAGATATATTTCGATCACTCCTGTTCTATCCTTAATTCTTAATGGCCGAGTCATATATTGTATTATCTCATGGCAGCAGCTTCTAGTGGTCTCACATTGTTATGATAGTCCATCTCTGACCTTGATGGAACTTGAGGCATATCAGGGGCAAAGGAGTAAATCTCGGTTGACCCCACCCGGAAGCTTCGTCACATCGCACCGTTCAACTAGATGCTCTGCGGTTTCGGGTTCTTGTCTACATCGGGTGGCGAAATCGTTGACGCATTCGTGAACAGTTGTGAACCCGCCAGGTAGCCTCGTCACAACAAATTGCTCGATTAGATGCTCTGAAGTCTCAGGTTTTTGTCCACAACGCGTACATATGGGACAGATGGAAAGTCCCCATTGATGAAGCTTCGCTGCCGTTGGGCAGGTTCTCAATCCTAGTCGAGTTGCCGCAACCCAATGTTTCCTCTTGCTGGTACGGAAGCCTGGCAACTTCTTTTCCAGTTTCGAGGAGTCTACGTCCCCGCCCACCACGAGGGACCGAATTTGTCTAAGTCGACTTCCCTTTCGTATGTGCAACCCTGTCCGAAGTCAGGGAATCCATTTACAAGGGTTGCCTGGACTTATATCGCCTCGAAACGGGGGCACCGTCCATTATGCGTCTGGGTTTCCCCAGTAGCACTCTCTATTTTGTTAAACCAGCGCGGTAATCGTCTCCCGTCGAACACAAAGGGGGCTGGATTGCTGCCATTATCGGGCTCCATTCTTTAGGTATCGTTGCCAGCGTTCCTTACACTATGTGCATAGACGTGCGAAGTTTTAGATTGCCTTCTCAACGTTCTTACTCCTAACCACAGACATGACCTTGCTCCTACCCACACTGGAGCCCCTGGTCGGCGCCCCAAGTTGTTCCCGTCAGCGTCTCATGGAGTATGGAGTCACAACTAATTTTTTTTTAATCACAGAAAAGAATGGAGGATCAAGAATCCAGAACACTTATATATATCGACATTGCAGGAAACTCGATTTCCTTCCATTTATTTTTTCGTTTTATCGACACGGCGATTTTATCGATTAAGATAATGCCGGGGAACAGAGACAGTATGGCTAGTGTGTCTTCAACATTAAAATGTTTAAAATTATCTCTTTTACTTGCATTTGTCTACAAGATCTTTTTCTCTGTCGCTGTCTGGTCCAACGGTTCATATAACAGAGGACGCTGTTGAATTCCGTGTGAACTCACCCTCTAACACAATTCGGCGTGCTGAATGGAATTTTGGTTTTAATTGGCGTTCTCCGTCTTCTCCTTAATCATCCGATGCATCAACTCATCAACTAGTGTTATGATTGTTGTGATTGCGGGAACATTCCCAAAATGTCGGAAGTGATACAAGTTCAAAATTGAATGAATAGAAATCAACCGTCAGATGAGATAAAGATAAAGAAAAAGATGATTATAATGAAAATAGTCCCCCTCCCATGAAAAAATAACAATACTCAAACCAAACCAGAAAGAAAAAGAACCCCTAAAGAAAAAAGTAACCAGACAAACATTAAAACAAAAAACAAACAAAAAACCCAAACCAAAAACAATAAAAGAACAAAACAAACGACAAAAAAACAAAAAACAAAAAAAAAAAACAAAAAAAAAAAAACAAAAAAAAAAAAAAAAAAACAAAAAACAGCAAAGCTTCAAAGCTTCAAGACAACTGCCCAACAATTAAAAAACACGTGTTCCCCTTTGAATAGTTTGTTCAAATGTTAGCCTTTTAAATGACGAGCCTGGGAGGGGGGGGGGGGGGGCAAAAGAAAAAGATGATAATGATAATGAAAATATATCCCCCACCCCCAAGAATAAAAATAACAATACTCAAACCAACCAAAAAGAAAAAGGACGCCTAAAGAAAAAAGTAATCTGACATAAAAACAAAAGCAAACAAATAAAAAAACAAACTAAAAAAAAAACAAAAAACAAAACAAAAAAAAAACAAACAAACAAAAACAAACAAAAAGCAAAAAAACAAACAAAAAAACAACAACAAAAAACCAAACAAAAACGATAGAAACAACAACGACAAAAGAACGAAACAAACGACCCCCCCCCCCCCTAAAAAAAAAAAAAAAAAAAAAAAAAGAAATAAAAAAAAAAAAAAACAAACAAAAAAACAAACAAACCAACAAAACAAAAACAAACCCTCCATCTCTCAAAAAAAAAAAAGAAAACAAAAACCCAAAACAAAACGAAACACAACAATACAAAACAAAGAATAATAATTTTAAAAAAAATTGCAACAAAAATTCCAAAGAAAAGAAAATATAAACAACAAAACAATAAACAAAACAAAATAAAAAGACCAAAGAAAAAAAACGAACAAAAAAAAAAGAAACAAAAAAAAAAACAACAACAAACAAACAAACAAAAACAATAAAAAACAACCCCCCCCCCCCCAAAAAAAAAATAAAAACAAAAAACAACAAAAACAAAACAACAGAAACAAAAAAAAACAAAACAAACGAAAACGAAAACAAACAAGCAATGATTATATAGTGTAGCACACTACTATTTTTAAAGGCGACGCCACTTCATATTTTGTACTTCCGCTTGTAACCTGGCAACATTTGACGCTTGTTGTCTTGCTTTGGCTCAGGAAAAGTGCGAGTTATAAAGAGTGGTTCGGCCTCAAGCAGGTTTGTAGTTTTAAGATAACAGTTTCCTTAAAGTATAATCGTTGCAAAATAATAAATTTCGAGGTAACAGACTAGTAAAGAGTAGATCAAACGAAAGACTAGATTCTAGATCGTGGCTCGTTAATATGAATGTGGTCTATTCATATTCAAAATTAAAGAGTGAGTTTGCCCTTTTGGCGCATATTAACCCCTTGATAAACTCCTTAAACTTTCAATTTACAAAGGTCGAAATATTATTTATTTCATGCAAAATGAATGTTTTTGAAACAGCGTTTCACTTTGTGAAAACGTGATCTTTATATGGCCATACTTATGGCTTAGGCTTATGGGTTGTTTCCAGCACAACAGGTCATCGTAGATAGGTCCTCTTTGCCGGACTCTATTTATTCATCTTCTCTGATATTTAAGTTTCTTCCGGTCTTACAATCTATAGGGCATTGACAGTTGTACAAAACATTTTGCTCAGACCAAAATTTGTCTAGGTAATTTAGGGTTTTTTTGTGTTCACAAAAGAATCGGATAAACTGTTCCATATTTTCGTTGTTCTCGCAGTTAAACTGTGTTTTCATAAATCCAATCTTGGTCTTTGTGTGAGCAGTTTCATTTTGTTATCTCTGGTATCGTTTTTTATTTTGACATTTTTCCTCCATTTAATACATTCTGTCCTGTTTTGGCCATACAACTCTACTGTGGCCCTCCTTTGCACACATACAATTTGCTCGTATTTTTTAAATGCAAGGAAACCAAACTGAGCTTGCATAGTCTAAGTGCGATCTCACAAGCGCTTTATAAAAGGTAAAAAAATGTCTAAAACTTCAGTAGCATCTAGTGGACACCTTTAGTTTTAGTAATGGACACTAAAATAGTCTGAAGCATAGGGGAGATGAGAAAAATATTGAATTATGATGGATGGCATATGTCGTAACCAATACGACCCATGTTGAGAAACAGTCTCTTACATTCTCTAAAGTGTACAGTAAATAGCAAAGGTCACTTTGTGCCCTGGACTACCCCGGACCGCTCCAAAAATGTTGCGCATTGTTCTGTTTTTCAGAAATATGACACTTGTCCCATATATTTACAGTCAAATTAAAGGAGGGGTATGTGTTGCGCTGATTCAAGTCTGTGCCTCGTCAGTTGTGACACAAGCCTCACATGTAAAGGGTTAAGGGTAGATTTAATGACATGTGGAAAATTTATGGTACATTGTTTTGTTAAAGGTGTTGACAACTACGTGGATGCAGTTGACATCGCTTTGAATGACTTAAATTACCTCCCAATTCTAATAAATTAACAGTGCACAACAATACAAATATATTATGGTTTTAATTGACTGATTGGCTTGATTGGATGGAGACTGTGTGTAAACTGCATTGCTCTTGTTATCATAAAGCTGTGAATACAATTTGAATAACAGTAACAGCCGATCACATGCAATAAATGTAAAAACGAGAAATGAGCAGCTTGGTTTTGCCCTTCAAAATTTTTTAACTCCCATCCATATAACAAGGAGCATAAGATAATCGATGATAATTCTAAAAAAGACAAAGAACAAACCATGGCTATCCATGATAAACCTGTTCAGTTTACACATTTAGAGAGATTGCCTAAATATGACAAAGGGGCTTTAGTACACCAAGGCTTGTGGGTCAAATGGAATATCTAACTCTCGCCAAATTAGTAAACCTCGCTAAATGGTGACAGATAAAGTCTTTTATAACCTAAATAGTTTTTCAATGAACTGCTATCAATTTGATAATGATAATAATAATAATAATAATAATAATAATAATAATAATAATAATAATAATAATAATAATAATAATAATAATAATAATAATAATAATGAAAAAAAATATAATAATAATGATAAATAATAATAATAATAATAATAATAATAATAATAATAATAATAATAATAATAATAATAATAAAAATAATAATAATGATAATAATAATAATAATAATAATAATAATAATAATAATAATAATACTACCTGGGTACAGCTGGGGCGACCATCCCCAACCCAGCGCGTCCACAGGTGGCGGATCGTGGAACGGCCTACAGATCCTGATCTATAAAAATCCGTCAGAAGGCAACGGGAAACCACTGACGTATCATCCCAAGATCGTCATGATGTCCGTCCAAGCGAATCTAGTCAACGACGTCAATGGATGTTTTTCGAGCAACTCGATTACAGCCTCGTCCGGTAGAGATAGTCATGCAGGTGAACAGATGACTCTCGACCGTCATCCAGCTACTGTGCACCACCAAACATTACGAACAGCAACATGGAATGTAAGAAGTCTGTACCAGAAAGGAAAATTAGCAAATGTAGTTATGGAAATGAAGAGATTGAATATCAATGTTTTAGGATTATCAGAAGTTAGATGGAAAGGAGCAGGAGAACTTAATTATGATGACTGTAAAATTATATACTCAGGAGGAGGAGAACACCAAAGGGGAGTTGGAATTATACTAGATAATAAAACGGCGCGAGCAGTCAAAGGATTCTGGCCCATATCAGACAGAGTAATGGCAATCAAACTACAAGCAAAACCTTTTGATTTTGATATTTTACAAATATACGCCCCAACCACCAGTCACGATGATGAAGAAGTGGAAAATTTCTATCAACAAATAGATAAAGCAATGCATCAGTTTAAGTCTTCAGACATAAAACTCATCATGGGCGATTTTAATGCCAAGGTGGGCCGAGAAAGAATAGAAGATATTGTGGGCCCACATGGTCTGGGAGACAAAAATGACAGAGGTGATCGTCTTATTCAATGGTGCCGTCAACATGATCTGACAATCACAAATACTTGGTCAACAAACCACAATAGAAGGAAGTGGACATGGAAAAGTCCTGGAGATGGAGTGAGAAACCAAATAGATTACATACTCATCAGCAAACGTTTCCGAAACTCGGTTTTGTATGCCAAATCTATGCCGGGGGCTGACTGTAACAGCGATCATATACCTGTGCTATGCCCCATACGAGTTAAATTGAAAATCTGCAAAAGAGCAAAGGCTAAACCTAAATACCAACTAGACATTCTCCGGGAGGAACAGAAGATACAAGAAAAATTTGAACTATCAGTAAGAAACAAGTTTGAAGTGCTTGGAGAACTAACAGATATAGAAGAGAAATATGAGCAGTTTAAAGACAGTGTTGCTGCATCATTAGAAGAAAATGTTCCAACCACACTTAAGTTGCAGAAGAAGAAATGGATTACTCCAGAGATATTAGAATTAATGAATGAGAGAAGAAAGGCCAAAAATCAGGAAGAAAAATACAAGACTCTGAACAGGCAGATAAAAAGAAAATGCAACGAAGCTAAAGAAGACTGGATAAATGAACAATGTCACTATATAATGTCCTGCAAAGAAAAAAATGGCAAATTCTTCCATCAGAAAATCAAAGAAGTGACAAACAAAACTAAATCAGGTGCTAAAAGTGGATGCATCAAAGACAAGCGTGGAAACACCATCATGGACAAAGACTGCATTCTAAACAGATGGTCAGAATATATTGAAGAACTTTTTTTTGATAATCGAGGAGAAATGCCTATGATAAAAGAACTGGAAGGGCCTTCTATAATGAAAGATGAAGTTAGGAACGTCATGAAAAGCATGAAAAATGGAAAAGCTGCAGGACCTGATGCCATAACAATTGAAGCCTTGACTGGCCTGGGTGAATGGGGGATTGAATTCATCACAAACCTTCTAAATCAAGTGTATGACACAGGAAAAATGCCAACTGATATGAAACGATCCATTTTTATAGCACTATCAAAAAAGCCAGGGGCAGTTGATTGTGAACAACACAGAACTATTAGCCTAATGAGCCACCTCACAAAAATTCTTTTGAAGATAATTTTACTAAGAATAAGAAATAAAATACGACCTGAAATTGGGGAGATGCAATTTGGTTTTGTTGAGGACAAGGGTACCAGAAATGGAATATTCACATTATCAATGCTGATGGAAAGATGTATTGAAGTAAATAAAGATCTGTATATGTGTTTCATCGACTATTCAAAAGCCTTTGATAAAGTACAACACGAAAAAACTATTCAAAATTCTATCATCCTTGGACATTGATGGTAAAGATTTAAGAATATTACGGAATTTGTACTGGGAACAAGAAGCAGCAATGCGTGTTGACAACGAACTAAGCAGTTTTACACCTATTAGAAGAGGAGTTAGGCAGGGGTGTGTCTTGTCTCCAGATTTATTCAACCTCTATAGTGAAATGATATTAAGAGATATCGAACATAAGAAGGGGGTGTGTATTGGAGGAAAGAATGTAACAAATCTGAGGTATGCAGATGATACGGTTCTACTGGCAGAATCTGAACATGAACTACAAGAATTACTGGATGTTGTAGTCAGGAGTAGTGAAAATATGGGACTGGAACTGAATATATCTAAAACAGAATGTATGACGGTATCTAAAAATAATAACCCACCACCTGTGTAATAACAAGCAGAGGACAAACAATACAACAAGTTGAATGTTTCAAATATTTAGGCTTCAATGTAACATCCAATGGAAAATCAGATTGTGAAATAAAGAAAAGAATAGGTATGGCGAAGAATGCATTCAACCAGCTACATACAATTATGAAAAACAGGAATATTAGCATTGAAAACAAAAATCAAAGTCCTGGATTGCTATGTACTGTCTGTGCTGCTATATGGTTGTGAGAGCTGGACCATAAACAAGACCATGGTTAAAAGACTGGAGGCAGTGGAAATGTGGTTTTACAGAAGAATGATGAGGTGTCATGGATGGAAAGGAAAAGAAATGAAGAAATTTAGAAATGGCAAACAGAAAAAGATCACTGATAACAAAAATCATCAAACGCCAAATGGAATTTTTAGGACACATTATCCGCCACCCTGTTTTGGAA
>NC_088364.1:34594504-34612004 GCF_034508935.2 Berghia stephanieae | reverse complement strand
CAAATTTCTGACAAAATTAGGAAGGACAGAATCATGGTCAACCAATATTTCAAGGATTACGACAGGGTAAGATAATTAAATCATGACACAAATAATGTTTCTTTTTTACTTTTTTGAATAATCTTACCCACATTTCATGCATATTGATATTTATGTTAAGCTTTTAATAAAAAGAAATAAAACCATAATCATAAAATAAAAATAAAATACAATTACCTTTATTCATCCCCAAGGGGAAATTTGTCTTTAGGGTCTATTGCAAGGGAAGACTGGAATAACTTATGATAATGTTTTATAGGTATAGATATAAACTTCCTCGTTATTTTTATGAGACATTATGATTAAAACTACTTCAGATCGAAAAATCTCTAAACATCAGTAATTCATTTCTACCATGCAGTCAAAAGCTAACACCCAAGTGATCACACCAACTCAGTTTGCAAGAGTTCTTCATTTCTTGGGGTTAAATGTCAACAATGAGGCATTAAAATTGTTGCTCAACAAGTTTCAAGATCCAGCCACTGGTGATGTAAACTATACAGCATTTGTCCAGTCCGTAGATAAAGGTAAGTTAAAAAATATCCTTCAACTCGAAAAGTACCGCAGGACCATAATAAATAACTGCCCGTATCAATTTTCTTCATTACATCTTTCTTGTTATCATCCGTTAAAAAATATTGGCAGGTATAGAAGAAGCAATTGATCAGCTTTATAAGAAATGTACAATCAAGTGTGATGCGGGAAGGAGAGGTGGTGGCTAAAAGCTGCACACTATTTTGCAAACCGTATAAAACCAAAGTGTAAAAAGTATTGAACCAAAATGAATAACACAGCTTCTTAAAAGAACAAAATACTTAACACAGAATGTTTTGTGTTCAAAACCCTTCTTCAGCCAACAACAAATCAACGCAGATGATAAGGTATACCAACTGCCTTTACAATAACTTTTGATATTGCTAATGGGCCTCTCTAGACAAAGCTCTCGTTTTAAAACAAGCTCTAGCAATATTTTATGAATGTGATTTTTTCTCCAGGAGATTTAATGTGAGACACACTGTTGATTTAAATAGTAGATCAATGTCATACAAAGTCAGTACTTAAAAAATATAACCAGTCAATGAGTCATTTAAGATGTTTTCTTATTGATTTTCTGAGGCAATTTTTCATCAAACAGGAATAATTTATTTTCAATGTCATTCTTATCATTAGAGGGATTCACTTGAACTACTTATTTCTTCCTCAGCTAATGACACAACTAAACAAACGGAACTTACACACGAAGTATCAATATGAACATAAATATATTAGCAAAGAGTTAGCTATAACCCAACCTAATGATGCAATTGCGGCTATTTGGTCTTGTGGTATGACACTTGCCTTCAGAGTTGTTCATAGTTGAGTCCTGGAAAAAGTATCTTTACTCACATTCTCTCATATATACTCAGGTGTAAAATGAGTACCTGGCAGTTAACAGCGTTGTCTCTGTCAGAAAAAAAGTTATATTGCCTAATAGGTGTCATGTATTGTCCTACATGTTAAGCGTTGCTATAGGCTACAGACCCCTTGTAAAGCATGTTGAGCATGATTAGTGGATATTCCATATATAAAAGCTCAAGAGAAAAAGCCAAATAAAATATTTAAAAAAATTATTGACAAAGAGACACATTACTATCATTATTGTCATCAGGCATACCTCTCTCTGATAGATATATCTACAAAACGGTTACAAGTCATGACTTAATGACACAGTTGAATAGTCTGCACAGAATTAGATTTATTTCTTTTTGATTGGATATAGAAATACACAAGTAAATTTAAGTGACATTATATAATTTGAATAATGAAATACTTTGTGATTTTAAAGATAATAACGTTTTAATAATTGATTAATTGATAAAAGGAATTAGTACGGTACGTTATTGGATAAGAGCTATTTTCATTCTTATTATAAAAAAACAAAAAAAAAAACCACAAAAAGCTTGAACTTTTAATTAGCGCAATATCCACTTAATATGCTCAAAGCATTTTACAAGGGTCCCAGGTCAAAAGCAATACTTAACATGTAGGACAAAGCATGACGATTGTAAAGTACTATTGTGCGGCTATGTGGTCTAGTGGTATGACACTCGCTTTCGGATCGGAAGGTCCTGGGTTCGAGCCTCGCTCGACGCATAGTTGAGTCCTTAGAAAAGACTCTTTACTCACATTCTCTCACCATACTCAGGTGTAAAATGAGTACCTGGCCATTAACAGCGTTGTCTTTGTCCAAAAAATTGTAATATCGCCTAACAGGCGTCATGTCTCGTCCTACATGTTATGTGTTGCTGTTGACCAGGGACCCCTTGTAAAGCGCTTTGAGCACGTTAAGTGGATATTGCGCTATATAAAAGCTCAATTATTATTATAATTTTTTTTGACATAGGAAACTCCCCAGTGTTATTTGCCATTCCTTACTCCCGAACAGACGAGCATCTTTATTCCTTTTCCCCCTCCACCATCAGGATCTGGAACCCTCTTCCAACCATTACGAAATAGTCTGGCTCAGTAGAATGATTTAGAACATCGTTGCCTATCATCAGATCTGCTCGCTCGTGAGACAACAGATAGGCCATTTAAATCTTCAAGTTGAAGTTTTAGCCTACAAGGAAGAAGAAGACGAAGAACACTTTTAATGGCAAGGTACTCATTTTACACCTGAGTGGGTTAGAGACTGTGAGTAAAGTCTTCTTTGCAATTCTAAGAAAGGGACTTGAATCAGGGACTTACAGGTCTGAAAGCGAGTGTCATACCACAAGACCACAAAAGACTACTACAATTTTAATCAATGTCTTTGAATTACGAATGAAAACACAAATGTTCAGTAATAAAAATTTATACATTTGACAGAGTTTGTGGGCCACACCATGGATGATGTGGACATTGCCGATCATACCAGAACAAATGTCGTTGTGGATAAGGACACAAAGTGGGTGGAAAGTGCTCCTGTCAGTTTTGAGGAGCTCATGGCTCGTATACGACATATTGTTCTAACAAACAGTCTCAGAGTAAGTGTTTATTTGTTCCATCAACAATATAAGCAGTGGCAGGGCTCTATTAATTGATTTGGTGCCACGAACTGCCTAAATTAAAAAAAAAAAAAGATACCGTCTTTTTTCAAAACCCGACAAATATTCTCTTTTAAATAAAACGTGTACACCAGGCGATCAACTACCACACTGCCTAATGTTATATCATTGCATGTGTGGCTTTGTGACATGGTCTGATGATGTGACTGTCACCTCTCACTTTCGTTGGCACATAGCCATACAATGGCTATGTATGGTGCTCCTAAAACAAAGGTGTGCCATTAAGGGGAGTGTTTATAAAGCAAAAATTCAATTTTCCGGGGAATGTGTAGTGTATAAGCGGAGTGTGCGATTAACTGATGTGTGATTAAGTGGAGTGAACTGTATAACCAATAGTCCAACAACAGCTGATTGTCACTGAAAAAGAGTTTAACTTTGCCATCTTAAAAAAACACGTTTTTGGAAACGACAGGTTCTGGATCCATTTATTATGAACTCTGTTGTGGCCACTGTTCACAAATAATGCTATTTATATCATTAGGGTGACTTCGGCGGTCCTATTTATAACATCAATTGTCAAAAATGACGACAGAGAACTATGTGGGAAGGAGAATGAAGCAGCATGCAATTTAAATAATATATAGATACTAATAACATACTTGTTTAATGAGATAATTTTATGTGCTCATGATCAATAGCAACATATTATTTTATTGCTCGTGTGTTTGCCTATATATATATATATATATATATATATATATATATATATTATATGTGTGTGATGTGTTGTGATAGATGAAAGAAGATGGGATGATGAGAGAGGAGAGAGAGAGAGGAGAGAGAGAGAGAGAGAGAGAGAGAGAGGGAGGAGAAGAGAGAGAGAGAGAGAGAGAGAGAGAGAGAGAGAGAGAGAGAGAGAGAGAGAGAAGAGAGAGAGAGAGAGAGAGAGAAGAGAGAGAGAGAGAGAGAGAGAGAGAGAGAGAGAGAGAGAGAGAGAGAGAGAGAGAGAGAGAGAGAGAGAGAGAGAGAGAGAGAGAGAGAGAGAGAGAGAGAGGAGAGAGAGAGAGAGAGGAAGAGAGAGAAGAGAGAGAGAGAGAGAGAGAGAGAGAGAGAGAGAGAGAGAGAGAGAGAGAGAGAGAGAGAGAGAGAAGCTGTTCCTTTTTTGAAAGTACATTTTCTGATTAATGCTTTGCTTTGAGGTAAAATACTCACAACATTTACCTGCCAGATGAAACATACCAACATACAAAACTATGCATAACCTTAAACGTATAGTCTGGTTATGTATTTTAGTAGAACTATTACCCAACTGGTGGTCTGAAAATAAAAACAATGAGCGGAATGAAGTCATCTTCATTCGCTCTGTCGCTAGTGTAAGTTTTTAAATCTCTGATCTTGGCACCATCATATACTGTGATGACGTCACGCCGCTGAATATGATGTCAAATCAAGTAAAGGCAGATGAAAAGAAATTCGACACCAAGTTGAATGAAGTAAATAGTAGTAATTTAAAGCAACTGGAGATATTGATTGTACGAAATCAATTTATATTGTTAAAAACTCAACATTCCAAATTGTAAAACAAAATTGCAAGTCTATATGTCTATAGATTATATTTGATCCTTACCAATAGTCTGAATTAATACCTTAATATAAGCTTTGTTTTTATCACTATGATTTTTGTTTCATGTAAATAGGTAATTGAGTATTTCCAAGATTTTGACATGTTGAGAAGTGGTTCCATCAGCATTTCTCAGTTCAGGAGAGGTATGGCCAGCATGGGATTCAGTAAACTTGGCAAACATGATCTCAATGACAATCAGTTTGCTTTGTTGGTGCAGAGCTACAAGAATCCTGCCAAACCCGATCAAGTTCTATGGACTAATTTCTTGAGAGATGTGGAAAGTGGTATGTTTGATTACTTCTCAAAATAACACAAAGATAGTTCTTCGGAATATTTGCATCAATAATAATCTATATTAAAAAAGGAAATTAATAGCTGAGTAAAAGTGAAAATCACACAGTTTAAGATAACTAGAAAATTTATGTTCAAAATAAGTCAGATCACATGGTAAATGAAAGCATTCAAAACCATCAGTTTTATTTTATATTGTAGGAGAAACGACGTGAAACTTTGTGTTTAAAGTAAAACATAATGATAAAATAAATTTTAAGCCTAACAAAAACCAGTTTTGAGTTTTACATTTTTCAAAATTATAGAAAATGAATTAGATCTAAACGAGTTTAGTCTTTACAATCTTTCCTGTCATCTTAGATTCGTCAAAATATTTTATGCCATATCTATATCGTCTACACAATTAAGGAATGCAGCCAAACATTCAAAGCATTTGCATTTTTAGCTAAACGATAGTATTCAATTTCATCATTGAATTTTACTCTTTCGAGACATAAGCTGCAACTTTTGTATTTTCAATCTATAAATAATTTCAAATTCTAATCTGTGACAATGAACTATATTATGTTAAGCCCCCCCCCCCCACCCAAAAAAAAAAAAAAAAAAGAAAGAAAAAGAAAAAAGAAAAGGAAAAGAAATACAAAAAACAAGACAAAACAACAATAACAACCAAAAAAAAAAAAGAAGAAAAAAAACAATCAAAGAAACAAAACGAATTTAAAAAAAAAGGAAAGTAAAATGCAAACCAAAAAATCTCCACAAAAGAACATTAATAACCAACCCCAACAAATAAAAAAACAAAACAAACAAACATACAAGCAGAGGACCGTTTTATAATTGAATTCCTTTTTTTCCTTTGTGTAGTCTTTACTCAGGAAGGGCTAGAACAGGAGCCCACGGTGTGTGTCCCTCGCCAAGAAATATTCAGAGTACCTAAGCCTGGCACTGTTGACTGGAATGAAGCCTCTCAAGATCATGTAGATTTGTACAACCAAACAATGAATCGCATCAGACAAAGGGTTGAACATCGTCGTATATTAATGAAACCAACATTCCAGGATTTTGACAGGTAATAATGATGTCTCAAGAAATGTAATATACTGGGATATGATTTACCAAATATACGGTGGCTGTGAAACTTTCATATACGTGTTTAGAGGGCGCTTTACATTTTCATTTCTCCTCAACATCCGTTCATTAATTATTACAAAACAATTCCGCATTTCCTCTTGTCTGAAACATTGAATATATAAGAAAGACTCTTACATTTATTATCTATTTAATAAATGTAATATCCAGCAACTCCTTCTGTTATCATCGTCATCATCATCATCATCATCATCATCATCATCATCATCATCATCATCATCATCATCATTATCATCTAGTGTCAGTTTGTTGCAGACACTAGCGACCATGACTTTTCAATCCTGTCTTTTCTCTGTTCTTCAGAGGAACGAAACGATTCTTGTCTGTCCACGACCTTTCCAGCTTCATAATTTTGCGTATAGTTATTCATTATCTTTTCTCCTTACTTTTTTTTAGTCATCATGAATTTTTTGACATAATCTTTCTTGAAGACATGACCAAAAACTGTTACCTTTCGTCGATTGTTTGAACAAGTTTTGTTTTTATACTAATGCGCCATGTTGGTGAATTAATCCCTCGATTGTATGCTCATCATGCATCTGCAGAACCAAAGGTTCCCCTTTGTCTGCCCAAATATAACTATGTTATCACGTATAGCACGGTACATTTTGCCTTAACCCTGTCCTTACCACTTATTTGAAAATCGTCACTTTTGTTACGATGCAACCGTCATTTTTTCATTCAGATTTCATTTCTTTTTGCTACAGCTATAAAAACTTGACATTCTGTAATAGAGCTCATATTGTCGGAAAATATTATGTATAGAATGTGCTTGTTGCTTTTCTGTTTGAGTAAGAAATGTCTGTTTTTGTGTTGGATGGATGTGATGTTTGGGGGAAAATTCTGAAAATGGCTGATAAGGAGAGAGTTAACATGGCTTTGAATTTTATAAAAGGATTAAATATAAACGAAATCTACAGCTTGCTCTGACGTCAGAATAACTCACATGCCTCTGCAAATGTAATCTTTTGTCACCTTTTTTGCTTTTCTAATTTGAATTTTACAGCATAATTAATGACTTAATTATCATCAACAATTTATTCACAGCCATAACAATGGTCACATAACTCGGTCTCAATTCCGCAAAAGTTTTACCATTTTGGAAATCCCTATTGAAGAACAAGAAATGGATGCACTTGAAGCTCTGTATTGCAATGACACAGGCGTGAATTACAAGAAATTCCTTTGTGATCTTGAACCCA
Source organism: Berghia stephanieae (assembly GCF_034508935.2). NCBI lineage: Eukaryota > Metazoa > Mollusca > Gastropoda > Nudibranchia > Aeolidiidae > Berghia > Berghia stephanieae. The sequence continues at coordinate 34,604,673 of NC_088364.1, read as the reverse complement.
GTGAACCCGTGCCGTTCATGTATGTGAAAAGGATGGAAGAAATCAGACAAGCGAATTCCAAGAAAGTTTTACCAGAACAAAGACCAAAATCTGATTTGGAGAACGTTTTCATCAAGATAAAAACGAAAGTAAGTTCACAACATTTTAATTTGTTTCCATGATATATTGACTGTTTAATTTGTTGAAATTAAAGCAGCCAGGACTTTCAGCAAATGTATGATTGTTTAAACCTTTTTATTCTGATGATCACTGTTTCCTATTTTTACAGTCCTGATACAATTTGAAAAGAACTTTGAGAACAAACGTGGGACCATCAAGACATCACTTAAATTGATTATTGCAGCCTTTATTTTCTCAATGAAATATTTATATATTTTTTGGTATGAACTAATCATTTCAGGTATGCAAGGAGAGATTGAGAGTTTTGGAGTTCATGAGAGATTATGATAAACTGAGATCAGGGCGCATGCAGAAAACATCTTTCCGGCGAGCTCTCAACCTTGCAAGACTTGACTTATATGAGTCAGAAATCGCAATGTTAGAAGACAAGTAAGTTTAAATCTTGAATTACTGTTAACTATCTTTCAATAGATGGATGCAGGTAGATGACTGAAAATTTTATTTTTTATTTAGTCTACAGGCAACTGTGATTGACTTTATAAACATTTCATTGCTCTATGAAAAGCAGTAAGATTTAAGTAGAGTACAATGATTTATAATTTGCCATGCAAGAAAAAAAATTAATAAAAAGGCAAAGCACAATCACTAGAAAGGTTTAAAATGGAAGCAATGCGCTCGTTCTTTTTAATTGTAGTGATTCTGTTTTATTTTGTATCATCTGGGGGATTTGCAAACAAACCTATTTAGAATGGAGTGATACACTTGAAAAACTAAGATCATAATTCTCTCTAATATTCAAAACATTTCAAACAGTATAAACTTTTTAAATTGCTTATACGTAATATATTTTCCATATTATAAGTTTGTAAAACTTTTTCATTTCTTTTTATTTCCTATATTCTTTTTATCGCTTATTAACATCCCCCTTTAATACAAATATTTAGGTATGAAAGTGATAAATCAAAATATAGCCACAATTACAAAAGGTTTTGGTGTAGCAATTGGACCATAAAGTGCATGCATAGTACTGTATCAGTATTAATAAAAAAAATCATTGATAAATATTTTCAAAAAGTATTTATTCATTTCATTTTTTCAACATTCATAAACTTTTAAAATTATCTCCCTCCCCCTCAGGTATCAATCTGGATGTGATGAACGATACGTGGAATACTTGAGGTTTTGCAAAGATATTGAGTCGATTTTCACCAAAGACCACTTAGAAAAGAACCCACTTGAGCATGTAGAGCAATTCAAGCCTGATGAAGAATGGACTGTGACACAACTGTCAGCAGAGGAGGATAACCAACTTGCTACATGTTTAGCAAGGATTGCAGAAAAGGTAAGACAAGTAAAAACTTTTAACTTCAACATATAGTTTGTGGCTTTATGGAACTTATCTGAATCACCTTTCAGAAATAAAGGATGAAATAGTTTATATCTTGTTATGAAAATGTTTCTTTTGCGTGTGAAATAATTCAATCAAAAGTCTTCTTTAAAATAAGTCCAATAACCATTTTTTTTAACGCGATATTGTTTTTAAATGCACAAACCTTGAGGCTTTAAATTAACATTTTAAAAAAGTCAACTGCAAGGATAACCAGATTTTAACCCTTTGTTTTATCACAAAGAGTTTCCACTTTTATAACAAAGACAACCTGCAACATTAAACAATGTTGGAACGATATCCCCTGACATACTCAAAGAAAATTTCACATGAAATACTCGTACTTGTTCATATGTCATGATAATCAACATGATTTTCAAAAATGTTTCCCACCATAATTAATTAATGACGTTTCAAATTTCACTCTACTTACTGATTGAAACAAGATATGATATTCAATCTGAATATATTATGTTCGAAAAGTCAGGTTTATATATGTCAACCAGTTGAAAACTAATTGATGCACTGGGCACATTGTTGATCTTATTTTGTTTTGTGTGTAGATAATTCAGTCAATACTTTGTCAACATATGGATGCTATAGTTATAGAAGAACATATTGTATTGAGTCTTTGAGGAACCCAGAGAATCACTTTTAATTGATATACTTATTGAAAAGATATTTGCTTATTTTATCTTTTGACATATTATCAATAAAGAAGAAAAATCTTTCGGTGACAAAATGACAGGCATTCCTAACAACTAAAATTTATAAAAATATACCATAAAAATAGACCAAAAAAATCCAAGTCTTTCCATTTTTATGAATTTATGAATTGGAATATGTCTGCGATAGCTGTATTTACAAATTGTTAATTTGTTTAAGAACACTGGTTTCACACTTTATAACTCTATTCTTGTTGATTTATGAATTCATTATTTTAAAAAATAATATTTTTTTTTCAGGTCCGACGCCATCACATGCAACTGTTCCCATTGTTTGAGGACTACGATAGGGTCCATAATGGTGCAGTGTCCCAGTCACAATTCCGTCGAGTGTTGAACGAATTGGAATTGGGCAATTTGGCAGGTGATACTGATATCAAACTTATTTGGAAGAAATACCAGGTCCAAGTGGGAGGCCGCACTGACGTCAACTACATTGCCTTCTGCTATAAAATTGATGAATTAGCTGGTTTTGAGTTTGGTAAACCATAAAATGTGTTTTTATATTTGTATACAATAGCAATATTAAGATATACATATGCGTGATATGAAATTCATAACAATGCCAATTCTGACATTTAAAGTTTGATCACTTTATCATACCCGAATAATTTCAGAGCATTAAAAAGGTAAAAACTTCTTTAATCATCTTCACTTAATTTTTTTTTTTTTGATACTCATTTTCATACATTCAAGATAAAACAACATTTATTATTACTGCTCATTATTATCATTAATGATAATCAGAAAGTTAGGCACTCATTTCTTTTTAAAATGTCATAACATTGGAAAGTAGTGAAAATTGTATCACTTGTTTTACCAATATGACAAATTATCTCCTAATACATTTTGTCCTCCAAATGTTCTTTCTATTCTTTATCTTGTCAATGTGCATTTTTATGAAATAATACAATTTAAGCAATTTTACAATTTATTCATTAAAAAAACTACATAGATTTATTTTTACGAACTTTTATGTAACTAATGTTTGATAAAAAATACAAATTGGTTAAGGAAGCTGAACAAAATACAGTTGTGGCATGTTGATTGCCATTTCAAGAGTGCTACCAAAAATTTTATACCCTTGTTTGTGATGATATAAGTGATGTTTCTCTAATAATTTAAAGGTTCACTGCGTGTCATTAAGAATGAAATCGTTGCCAGTTTATATGATATATACAAATAAAAATATAAGAATCTCAAAATCAGGATCCAGTATTACAATTTTATTTTACAAAGTACAATAAATGATCAATTTTTGGTTTCAATGATTAAAAAGTATTAAGACGTATTCTTGCCTTTATAGATAAATCACAAACATAAGATGAATAATTTTGTTCATCCAAGATAAACCATTAACTTTTAATTTCCACTGTGGATGACAAACAATAACATTTTGACATTGTGTCGCAGATTTCCTATTTCGTTTTTATAAAACTTTAATTATTATTATTTGTAAATCTGTTAAACGAGAAAGAATTTTAGTTGTCCTTTAAACCCTGTAAACTCCACCCCCCCCCCCAGCTTACAGTTTATTTTACAATAGAATCACAGTAAAATGGAGCCTGAAAATGTTTAACTATGTTTACTATAATGTGTATTCCTGAATTTACTGCTTTATTCTTATGCATCATCATGCGGATTGAAATAAAGATTTGTAGCTCTATATCATCATGTGCGCTGTGATATGTGTTTACTATTTTTATCATTAGATTTCAGCATTATTTTGACTCTCTACCGAGTTTCAGGCACCAAGTCAGTATCCCAATAGCATTTCTTTTCATTGTCCTACATATTTTGATTTGATTGAAATAATCAATTCAAATTCAAAATAACAATAAAACTCTAGTGGATGGATAAGTATTAATATATATGAAAGAAAAGAGGACAATAATTTTTTAAAACATTATTTCCATTTTAGAAACTGTTTTATGATGAATAAAGCTTTAAGAATATACGTCTTATTTGATTTATTTTACTAAGTTCCTTGCAAACCATGTAAAGTCAATTGGCTTATGTCAACTCTCGCTTGAAGTCGGCCCTTGAAAACAATTTATATTTGGTTGCTTTTTTCATTCTTTACCGTTGTATCTAAGCTTCTGGGCCTATTCTTTTGTAGCTAAGCATTAAGTAAGTGTGTAAAGTAAAAATATCCAAAAATCAGTTCTTATAAAAGCCAAGTAGATCTATAGCCTTAAGCTAAAATTCTTCTTTGACTTATCATCTAGTGACTATATAAGAACGGGTTCTAATGTTGTTAACAATTAATTGTAGATGGAGTTTTGCCTCAAGTCACAACTGACTAATATAATGATAGGCAAAGAAGAAGAATTGTAATAAGTTGGGCTTGTGGCTGGTTCACTCTGCATTGTCTTTACGTACAAAGACTGTCACTGGCCAAGAGAGCTTCACAATTGTTGACTTAAGAGTTATTTATTTACCATTGGTAATTCACTTGGCTCATGGATAAAACAACGGACTGTTAAGAAACATGTAATGCATACGTTGTGGCATGACTAAACCCACACGTACTTTATACCACGCTATTCAGACATAAAGGCAATTAGTTTATATTTGAAGTGGTTTAACTAATGTGCTATTAAACAAAAGTGCATGTAACAGCTTCAAAAACACAACAAAATACCAAACACGGAACGTTTCGGGCTAAGCAAACTCCAAACAAAAACCCCCCAATAAAAACATAAATACATTATTAAAAAACCCAGATCGCTTATTATTTCGTCCATAGCTTCTAGCAGCTTTTTATCACGTTAACTAATATGCTTGAAGGCAACTAGCACAGTCGCAATTGCAAGTGACAAGTAGAAATCCAAAAACGATGTGCAGTACTGATTCCTTACGTATATAAATTTATGCCCATCACTATCACGAAACAGGTGTTTTCTGGTGCTACGGATAAGTTCTCTATACGTCTATTCCCTATACATATTTGTCTCATTCTCTGTAACGATACTGTCCTTGTTTTAGATACATAAACTTGAATAAGGCAGCCATCCACGGGACGTGAGGAAAGAAGCGGTCTTAGACAGTTGGCTGCCATATACAAGTCAGATATTTTAAAGAAGTAATTGCATATAAATTCTAAAAGGACTTTATCCAACAAAAATTAGCTGCATTCTTTTGGCCCCATCCGTTCTCTCTCTTCCCCTCCTTCTCTTTCTGGGTGGGGTCTTTGACCTCCCATGGTGGGCAGAGTCACGCTGTATATTCTATCCCCTTATATCTGTTTTCCGAGTTGCTTTTTGTCTTTGTCTTGTAATGGGATAACTTAGCTTTGTCCTAGCACTGGCCGGGGTCCTTGACTGGGAGGGAAACAGTCAAATGTATATTTATAGGTTTTGGAGATGATATTTCCTCCTTGTAAATCATCTCTCTGTTATGTATTGTTATATATTCTGATTTGGGTGTATTCTATAAACATTTGAGTGTATTCCTCTTAGTGGGATCCTGTGCTTAGACGAGACTTTAAAGTGATCTCAAGCAAAATACATTGATGGAATGCTCTTGGTATCTACATGTTCCCTATTTGAACCAATTCCCCAAGTCTTACTTTTTCTTGGGTGCTTTGATTGCAAATCTAGAATATTTTTCCAATTCCATTTTCTTCTTTTTACTGGCTCTGATTTAACCTAAATGTGTCGCAAGCGCCGTAAAACATTAAAAAACAACAGAAAATCTCCCTTTCTTTATATACTTATATATGACGAAATTTTAGGAGATATTTTATTAATTTTGCTCGCTTTTGTAAGCTTAACAGCACTTGTAATTTTCCTGACTCCCCAGGAAGAATGGACAATTTAGTCAGCCAGAATCTTTGCCATATACATTTTTTTTGTCTCCAAATAACCAAAATTTATAGTGCAGTAAAAGGAGGCTATGTATACAGGGACAACATTGGAAAAAATGATGGTCGGATAAAAAAAACTGGCTGCCATGGTTTGTCTTTGGATAAATTTGAAACTCCAGTTTTCATTTGTTTTCTCTTATTGAAGATTTCTTTATTCTTTTATTTTCTTTAGGACTCATAGCTGCAGGCTTCGTTGTCCATGTGAAACAAATAGAAACTACAAAAATAACCTTTGGGTCACAATGTATACCTCATCAACAAATGTTAATCTCATATTTTTTTTAATGAGTCAGGTTTTATACTTCCAAAGTGCACTCCATTCTGACACATGCTTCCTTCCTTCTTGTATGCACGTAGAATTGGGGAGGCCAAATTTACCATTTTGGAAAAATTCTGTTAGGTATTGTGGCATCTGCAGCGGACACTCTTGAAAACTTGTACAGATTTTGGTCTTGTGGTTTGAAATTCGCATCTGTCCTGTATATCCCTGGTACGAGTCCTGCTGTGGGCAATGAAAAGTTGAGTCATTGGAAAAAGCTCTTTCCTCACTATATTCAAGTGTGAAATGAGTACCTAGCCAGTAAAAGCATTGTCCCTTTCGAAAAAAAACTAATTATAACAGCATCTTACGTGCGTCAAGTCTTGTCGCACATAAAAGTGTTGCTTTGCCAATCTAATGCAATACAATCTATAGAGTTGCAGTTTCAACATTGTAGATAAACGCAACATTTGTCTGTCATCATGGATTTTTGTGGCCCTAAAATTCGTAATTTCCCGCAATTTTTTCAATTATTCAACTGTTAACACAACCACCATTACTACTGCCACCACCACCACTAAAACAACAGCCACACATCATCACCGCCACCACTACTGCAACAACAGCTGCATCATTATCACTACCACCACTACTACAACCGCCACCACCACATATCATCACTACTACCACCATATCATCATCATTACCAGCTCTATTACAACCATCACTGCATCATCATCACTACCACCACAGATGCAACCACCATCATCACATCATCATCACTACCACCACCACCACATCATCATTACCATCACTACCACAACCACTACCACCATCATATCATCATCAATACCACCACTACTACAACCACCACTTCCACATAATTCTCACTACCATTACTTCTACAACAACCACCACTACACCATCATCACTACCACCAATGTCATAGGGCTGTAAGGGAAGCAATTAAGTTATGGTTATCTATTGTATTACTCATGATGGGTAAGATGCCTTGTTTAACTTCTGATCTTTAGTCACTGTCAAATGTGAAAATGAACACTAAAATTTCACTTCCTCTGTAATATGGAAAATTTTCTCTTCAGTTCCAAATCATTGATCGCTATAGTAAATGCTAACTACCTTAGGTTTGCATTTTAAAGCAATTTCTCGATATAATGGAGTTTTCCAATTTAGTGGGAGAAAGACTTCTTGATATCGGATAAAAAATTTCACACTTCTTAGTTGTACCCCGTCAAAGACAGCAGTAAGCAAATAAAGTTAATGACCCTGGACCATGAGTGTTGGTCACTGCTTCTCAGATGCTTAGAAAAAGTATAAATGCAGTTGTTACGTATTACGTATGATGACACTAGTCAAAAGAAAATAAATCTCACAGGGATGATCGGTGACCGCATTTGTATAGTTACATCAAACGCATCTTTTCAGAGTCTTCCAAACCAGGCACAATACTTCTTTCAAAGCTGTCAGTCTTGACTGGACATCACATATAGTTACCAACTTGGCTCTGATACGGTGGTCACTATCAGCTGGTGGGATGGGAACTAATAATTCCCTTTAATGGTGACCGTTTGCAATTCAGTACATATTCATGCAAGTAAGTGAGATGAGGGCAGCATTTCTGTGTGTAGAAAGATTCTTGAGACTGCACAAATGCATTGTTAACAAGTTGATTAAGGTGATTGATTCACTAGGTTTTATTGTTTGTTGGTGACTATTGGTCAATGATCTGGAATCGTGGATGTTTGGTTGGTAACTGAATTAAAGATTAAAATCGAATGCAAGATTCTGTATCAGTGTCAGTACCTCTCGCATTTGGACATTATTTTTTTCACAACTGCAGTACGCATTATAAAAAGGCAAGGAAAATGATAAAAGAAAAGGAATGAATACAGTGTCAACAACAACTGTAACCAAACAAAGACAATGAAACAAACAAAAACGCTAACATATTTCTTCAGCTTGCAATGTCAAGAAATAAGATTACACATAGGTAACTATCATTAGTTGTGCATCATCTAACAGAAATAGTTTGGCGAGGTGTGGGCATAGATATACAATCATGTGCTATGCACATAATAACCCTTTATGATAATCACGAAGAAGAATTAGAACCTTTTAAAGGACCATATTACACAGGTTTGACTGCATTTCTAAGTAGGTAAAACAAAGGGAATCAAACCAAAATCTAAAAAAAAAAAAAAGAAAAGAAAAAGAAGCAGTTCAAATAAATAATCATTTCACTTTATTCTTTCTTTCTTTCTTTTTACACTTTTCTATGAAAAATATGAAGGGAATTGTTGTTGAGGGAAAAAAAAGAGACTCAGTCACTAAGTAAGGTACAAAAAGAGAGATTATCTGTATAAGCAAGCAGTCTTTTGTTGCTGTTAGCATCTATTTTGTCCTGGCCACAACACTGTTAAATCGAGGTCTTTTTTGAAGTTCGTCAGCTTTGTCTAGGACAAACTTCTTGGAAACACTAGGGTTTCTGGAAATGAAAGGTAAAATAATTAAAGATAAATAGTTTCACGGAAGGCACATTAACGTAATACAATGATATGCAGAATGACAAGTAAACTTTGCGAGTTTTAGGCTTTTTAATATCACAGCTTAAATGTTTAAATTGATTTATGCATTTGTTTTAAGAAAAATTAGAGTAAGAAAAAGTACTGGCCATATTTAAACCTTGGTGAGATCTTTGAACAGACGATATTCTCATTATTATAAAAAAGCTTTCTTACAGAAAACAACTTGAACACAATACAATCCAAATACTTTACTGTTTAACATAAACGTTTAGGAATGGGTAATAGTCGTATTTATGTAATTTTCCGTTTTAGGTTACTCATACATTTACCAAAGTGTTTGACGCCATGTGAACCTTTATGGCTAAATGTATAAAGTGGCTTCAAAGAATCATGGAGGATATAGCGTATTTGATAAGAATGAAATGACTTACGCCATGATGAGCTCCATTGTACGCTGAGTGTCTTTGGTTTTCTTGTGCGATTTGCCGAGTAGGACTTGCTCTATTGTATGACACTGGACAATGAGTTTAAACAAATATTTTTTAATCTTCTTTAAAACGATTTAAGTTTTAAATCACAGATTTTCTAAAGAACTGAATGATTTTCCTATTTTCATCTAACCAAGGGATTGAAATCAGGGGTATAGAAATAAGCTGAGGTTATTAAGACTAGTTATCATTTTAATCATCTGCTAGAGTTTAATGGAATCAACATTTAAATATCATCTGACATTAGGACAGAAAATGGAAGAGAAATATGCATTGGGTAGCAAATTCTTCAATTTGTAATATATATATATATATATCAAAATTAGTAACAAATTGCTGTACATGTGAAGAAACACTGCTATCAATTCAAAGTTTGGAAACAAGATAGAGACTATTTGGACATATCTTAAGGAGAGACAGAAATATTCCAGCTAATAAGACAATGACCTTATTCTTTACACCAAGTGTACATAAAAAAAACAATGGCAGGCCCACAACAAGCATATACATTACGATTCAATTCAATTCAAAACGTTTATTTTAGGCAATTGCCAATATAACTTATACAAGAATATATTTTCATCAATACGATAAATAAAGACCTCGAATACCTAGATGACATACAAGAACTGAGATGCGAAAGGATTTAGAACACCCGAGAACCATCGCAGCAGACTGTCATCAGTGGAAAGAAATCACTCAACAAATCAGAGAAGCTGCCGAAGCGTCCCAGTCAAGTAAGTAAGTCAAACTATCTTAATTATATTTCAAATGTT
>NC_088364.1:34567004-34584504 GCF_034508935.2 Berghia stephanieae | reverse complement strand
TATTTAAGTCTGTTTAAATCAGTATCTCTTTCTTTGTCTTGTAAATTTCAAAATGATATAATACAGCTGATATTCATAAGCACATATTATGATTATTGAATTTGATTGAATACGTTAAAATTTTTGACAGATTTCTTGGTTGGAATAATTCATAAATAAATTCTCCATTTAAACATGAATTGAGACTTTGTGCAACTGAATATCGTTTAGAGAATTATATGGTTATCTTCTTTGACAACATTGACTATTAAGCACTGTATCTAGAGGACCAGGTGACTTAATCAATAGAATTTTATGATAAATGCATAAATGTGTCTCACTTAATTCTGCAATATGTATTTCGTTTATGTTCATAGAATCGACATACATCAATTTAAAATATTCAGTTAATTTTGAATAATACCTTTCCTTCATCTTCAAACTGTTTTGCAAGAGTCTCTGATCTTTTAAGCTTCTCATCAGGCGGGGTCATATCAACTCGACCTTTCCCATTTTTGGATTTGTATCGAGATGAGTGGCCATGTAATCTAGGGGATGGTTGAGGTTGGCGTGGAACTTCTACTTCATCATAATCATCATCATCATCAAAATAATTTCTGCTCGCTCTTCCTCCATCTTCATCATGATGAGATCTAACAACAAGAACGCAGTATATATTATTAAATGAATGTAAATTAAATTCCTATATATTAGTATTAAGGTTAAGGGAAAAATGTTGTTTTCATATAATTCACCATATTTACACTCTTTTAAAAAGAGGTTTTGATATTTAATACTTAATCATTGAAACAGAAAACAAAATTACATACCAACAATACAGCCACCGGCAATACAATGTTATTGATTAACCAAATGACAACACCAGCATTTTTGAGAAAAGGCCACAAAAATCCTTTTTCTTTGCAAAAATAAAATAATTTCTCACTGCAAATTGTCACCAGAACGCCCGGACATTCTTTTCTCTGAGTAGTACAGAGTTCTAAATTTTCTCCCGCTAAAAGGTTGATTGGTAAAGATAAATCACGACCCCCCCCCCCCCCCAAAAAAAAAAAAAAAAAAAAAATAAAAAATAAAATAAAACCAAAAAAAAAAAAACATTAAAAAAACAAAAAAACCAACAAACAAAAAAAAAACAGCAACAAGAAACAACAACCCCCCCTAAAAAAAAACAACAACACAACAAAACAAAAACAAAACAACCCCCCCCCCCCCCCGCCAAATAAAAACAAAAAAAAAACAGTACAAAACAAAAAAACAAAACAAAAACAACACACACAAAACTAAAAAAAAAATTATATAAATCCCCCAAAACAAACACCCTTACCTCTCCTACCCCCCCCCCCCCCCCCCCCGAAATAATATAATAAAAAATCACCAAATAACCTCTCAAAACAAAACAAATGCTGATGTGACTTTTTAAGCTTTGGTTTTACAAAACCGAAATTTGGAGTTCTTTAGTCTAAAGTGAACACATTGTGATAGAATTGAATATTCATGTCATTAAAATAAAAGAAACAAAAAAGTCTTGATACAGAGCAATACCCACTAAATATGCTCAAAGGACTTTTACAAGGGTTCTCAAGCCAACAACAACAACACTTAAAATACAGTACACCTAAAAGGTAGTATTAAAATTATCTTTCGACAAAGACAAAGCCGCTATCAGCCACATAACCTACAAATTTTGCACCTGTATAGTAAGATAAAGTAAAACAAGCCTTTTGAAGGACTTTGCGACACTCCCAGAGGGATTTAAACTAGAGACCTGCAGGTCAGAAGCTGATTGACATACCACAAGACCACAATTCAGCACAATAACACATTACACAATGCAACACATATTTGTTAACATGCATTTCACAAATTCATGAGTTCCACGAACAAGGACAGAATTTCCAAATGATGTCCAATTACAAATCGTGCAATATTTTGTGAAATAGCATCTCGATTGATTTAGAGATATTATGAAGCTCCAGCACTATTAAGATAATGTGACTTTATCCCTAACTGAATTAGAAGAAGACACTAGACGTTCTACCTATAGACTTTCATGAAATAATTATTTATGACTAGCACTGTAAAATCCTTATCGGATCTTTTTTTATTCCATATCTTTCTTTACCTGTGGTCACTCTCATCCTCATAATCATCATCATAATCGTCTTCTTTCCTCGTGTTGCTCCGGGAAACATGGACAACAGGCACAATGGGTGACACTGTGTTTTCACCTGTGTCCTCTATGTCATCATCCCCAACCATTATTGTGTGTATTAATATTCTTCCTTAACACAAAATAGAAGATACAAAATATTTTAATGTGTTAGGAAATATAAAATTCGATGTTCATTGTTGTACTGTGCGGTAATTCTAATTCTAAGTGCAAGTGAGATGATGTCAAATCAAATTATGTCTTATTGTTATCTTAATTGTGTCTTATTTTTTAAAAAAAAATGGAAGTCTCTCTCTCTTTTTTGTCTGACCTTTCTATCTACACAAATATGACTGCATGGCTAGATTTGTTAGATTTGATTGAGAATACTGTGCAAAACTCTAATGTCATATCAAAAGGATAGTAAGCTATTATTGCTGTCTGCTTAACTTAACTCCACATATAAATTCAACGAAGTGTCAATTTGGACTCGAGTTTGAATAGTCTCCAATGGTTATTCGGACTCAAGTCCAATGTGCAGATAAGGGTGGGGGGGAGACACCAGGCAGTGGTCAGAGGGTGGAACATGTCATGGACTAAGGGTTGCAACTGAGTATATTAACGAGTACAATTTAATATGGTTAAGTCCCTTATATTGAGACTGGCTACCGTTGGAACTGTATTCTGGTTACGCAACACTTTTTACCGGACTAAGAAATAAACATGTTGCTTTGAGTTTCATACTAAACCTTCAGCTTGTCATTCCTTTAATCAAAACATTACATGGTGGCAGCGAATCTTCATTCCCCATTTGCTAAGTATTTCTAAATTTCTAAGACTTTAGTATTTTCCCACCAAGCATTTTATTTTCATTTTTTCACCTGTGGTCTACCGAGTCAGAAGTACTGACTTCTATCCTCAAACCGGCATTCAACTGATTGTTCGTCATGGCCGATAAACCTCCAACAATGGACTGGGGTGCCCCCAATTTGTCAGATGCTTTCAGACTATTTAAACAGAGAATGGAGCTTTACTTCATAATTAATTCCAAGCTCAAAAACGAGGAAAAAGTGGCAACAATACTCCTAGCATCAGGAGAGGAAGGTCTCACCAGATTCAACAGCTGGAATCTTACCGAGCAAGAGAAGTCAAACCCAGAGATAATCTGGGAAAGATTTGCAAGACAGCTCGATCCCGCTGATAACTTTCGAATCAATCGTCTAAAACTCTCTACCTTACGACAACAAACTGAAGAATCGTTGGATGATTTTGTGAATAGAGCCAAGCAAATCGCAAACAAATGTAAATTTACAAACGATGAATTGCAAAACAGACTAATCGAGATAATAATTGCGGCAACACCTATCGCTGATTTCCAAAAAGAACTCCTCACCAAACCCCAAACGTATACTTTAGATGAGGCTCTGCAACTCGGAAGATCGCACGAAGCTTCCCTACAACATCTAACTGCACTGAAAGCAATCGAGCATCCAACCACGAACCAGAAATCAATCGATATTATCCATCCACCACGTAACAAATCAGCACAACGACCCACCCATAACAAACCAGTACAACGGTCGGTTTGCAAAAACTGTGGCCGAGATCACCCCTTCAACAGGGGACAGTGCCCAGCTGCCAAATCGACATGTGGCGCTTGTGGAAAACTTGGACATTGGGCAAAATTTTGCCTAACAACTAAATATCAACAACAAACTAACCCACAACAACGTAGTTACCGAAGACAACCGCAAAACAATATGCACACAATAGAAAGAGACGAATCCGGTGCAGAATCAGAAACAGATGACATGAATTCACAACTACATTCCTTCTCATTTTCAGAAATCAAAACGAAACAACGCGGTAGGAACGAAGCATTCACAATACTACAAATCGAACTTTCAGATATTCCAGGTATCCATGATTTACAACTAAAATTAGACACAGGAGCACAGGCAAACACACTACCTCTCAGAATTTATAGACAAATGTATCCAAAATACATTGACAGCAAAGGGAAACCGGTGGCAGGGACATTAAAACATACAAACACAAACCTCACTGCTTACAATGGAACAGAAATCAAGTGCTTCGGCACCACAAACATACCATGCCAGCACAGACAATCAAAATGGATAAACACCCAATTCTACATAGTAGATGTTGCTGGACCAGCGATACTCGGTCTCCCGAGCTGCGAAGAATTCAAAATCATCACCCTCCACTGCCCCCTCCATGCTACGAAAAACAAAAACACTACAATAAGAAACATCCACGACCTGAAAGCGCTGTACCCATCGCAATTTGACCGCATCGGCGAGTTCAAAACTGAACACAAACTAACTATTGACCCCAATGTACCTGCCCGCATCGACCCCCCTCGAAAAGTCCCCATCGCTCTAAAAGAAAAAATCAAACTGGAGCTCGACAATATGTGTGAACAAAACGTGATACGTCGAATAGAGGAACCAACCAGTTGGGTAAGCTTATTGACCTATGTAACAAAACAAGATGCAGTCTGAGAACCTGCCTTGACCCAAAACACCTAAACAGAGCGCTTCTGAGACCACACCATAGAATTCCTACTGTGGAGGAACTCAATCACGAGTTCGCAGGTGCAAAGTACTTTTCAAAGTTGGATGCTAAATCTGGATACTGGTCTGTAAAACTTCATCCTGAGAGCCAACCTCTCACCACATTCCAAACCCCTTTTGGAAGATACTGTTTCCAACGCCTTCCTTTTGGCTTATCAGTAAGCCAAGATATTTTTCAAATGGAAATGGATAGAATACTACAAAGATGCCAAAATGCATGCGGGATAGCTGACGATATCATTGTTTATGGAAAGACAGAAGAAGAGCATGACAAAAACCTGATCAAGTTCATGGAAATCGCAAATGAAGAAGGCCTTGTATTAAATTCGAGCAAATGTCAAATCAAACAGTCTGAGGTACCATTTTTCGGACATATATATACCAGTAATGGGCTTAAACCAGATCCATTGAAAATCAAAGACCTAGAAAATATGCCAGAGCCAACATCAAAAACAGAACTACAACACTTTATTGGATTCGCAACATACCTATCCAAATTTATACATGACTTCAGCCAGAAAACAGCTACCCTCAGAGATCTTTTAAAACAAGATTCTATTTTTCTTTGGGAAAGACACCACAAACAAGCCTTTGAAGACCTAAAACGTGAAGTATCAGTAAACTCCCTCCTTCAATACTATGATCCTGCCAAACCAGTAGAACTACATTGTGACGCCAGCCTTCGTGGCATTGGTGCAGCCTTACTCCAACCTGATGAAAACAACCAACTAAAACCAATTGCTTTTGCTATCAAAAGTTTAACAACAACGGAGCAAAACTATGCATGCATCGAACGTGAACTTCTTGCCATTGTATTCGGAGTCCAACGATTCCATACCTTTCTTTATGGACGTTTTTTCAAAATCATCACTGATCATAAACCATTACAAATGATTGTCAACAAATCAATCACTGCTGCACCGCCTCGTCTTCAAAGAATGCTTATTTCCCTGAATGGATACAACTTCACATTGTCACATCGACCCGGATCAGAAAACAAACTAGCAGATGGGCTCAGTCTTCCAAACAAATATAATCAAAACAACATCGACCTCGACATGAGGGTTGATATAGTATACATGTCAAATGATCGTTCAACAATCATCAGAGAAGAAACACAAAAGGACCCTGTCCTTCAAGGCCTCAAAGATTGCATCATCAACGGTTGGCCAGACAAACAATCAGAACTGACATCAGATCTCCGTCCCTACTGGAGCATACGTGACCAAATGTCTGCTGAAAATGGTCTTATTCTCAAAGGTCAATGCATTATGATTCCACCCAGTCAAAAACAAGAAACTCTCCAACAGCTACATACCGCCCACCTTGGCAAGGTAAAAACTAAACTTCTTGCAAACGTCACCGTCTACTGGATAGGCATTCACAAAGATATTGACGCAATAATTGATAACTGTCAAATCTGCCAAGAACATCAAAATGCCCAAACGTCCGAACCACTCGAACCTCATGACATTCCCCTACGACCTTGGTGTACCCTTGGTACAGATATTTTTGAGATTAAAAGCCAACAGTACCTCATCATAGCCGATTATCACTCAAAATTTCCGATCATCCGAAAACTTCCTCAACCCGCACCTAGTAGTTCAATAGTAAATATCACAAAAAATATATTTGCCGAATACGGAATACCTGAAAAGGTTATAAGCGACAATGGCCCACACTTTGCGAGTCAAATGTACAAAGAATTCGCCGATTCGTGGCAATTCACACACGTCACATCATCCCCCCACAGACCACAAGGAAATGGTTTCATTGAGAGACAAATCCAAACTGTCAAAAACATTATCAAAAAGGCTATGCAGGCCAAAACAGATCCCAATATTGCCCTTCTGCACTGGAGGTCCACCCCATCACCCCGTCTTTGGGCAGCCCGGCACAACTACTTATGGGTCGACAAATTAAGACAACAATCCCATCAAAACAAAGATCCAATACTATACACAACCAAGATGACATCTACAACAACCTGAAACAACGTCAATCTCAACAAAAGTTCTATTTCGACAAGACCGCCCGCACAACCCCTTTCTCACACCTCTACCCAGGACAACCTGTACGAGTTTTACACCCTGAGACACATAAATGGCTCCCTGCAACTGTTATGCGCCAAATTCAGAATGATCCCAGATCATATGTTCTCGAAGACGCGAACGGGACCAACTTCCGAAGGAACAGACAACACATCAGAGAAATACCTGCCTCTTCCGCCGTTGCCCCAGAGGAATATCAGAAAACTATCGCTATTCCCCTCTCTACAAAGACCTGTCCCCAAATTGAATACCCATCTGCCTCAAACTCAAAAGAGCCTACTGCTCAAACTAAAACTCCTAATGAACAACAAACAAAATCTCGCCCAATTCGCACGACCAGGAGACCAAGCCGTTTTGATGACTATGTATAGAACAAAACGAACAATATAGTGTGTCAGCCAAATGAGAACACTTATCGCTACTAATTATTATTATTATTATTATTATTATTATTATTATTATTATTATTATTATTATTATCATTATTATTATGATGATGTACTCTATCCCGTTTTATTTTTTTTAAAATTTCATTTTATTTTTAAAATTTCTATTTCATTTGAAAACAAGGGAGATGTCATGGACTAAGGGTTGCAACTGAGTATATTAACGAGTACAATTTAATATGGTTAAGTCCCTTATATTGAGACTGGCTACCGTTGGAACTGTATTCTGGTTACGCAACACTTTTTACCGGACTAAGAAATAAACATGTTGCTTTGAGTTTCATACTAAACCTTCAGCTTGTCATTCCTTTAATCAAAACATTACAGAACACTGATATAGATATAGGAGAAGAGTTCAAAAGAAATTCTGTTTTGCCCATACATCACACTGACACAGCTCATACTCGTACTTTGGCCTGTGGAAGGATTGGTGCATGTCTATCATGATCACAATATATTTTTTTCGTCCTGATTTTATGAGGACATCGTGTTATGTTGTTAGAAAAGCTTTCTTGCAGATCAGTCACTTGACTTTTGCTCTTTTTAATTTCTAACTGGACATCCAATTGATCTATGATTTTGTATTTCTCGTCAAATAAAGGGGGATTTCGACTACACCATCGCTATTATTTTCATTTGCATCAATTTGATGTAATTATTAATAATAAAAATAAAAATAATAATAATACCCCCCCCCCCAAAAAAAAAACAACAAAAAACAAAAACAAAACACAAAAAAACAAAAACAAACAAAAAACAACAAAACAATCAAACAAAAGCTATATTGCCATGGTAGACTATTCTGGCCGAGTCTGAATAGTCTGTTGATTGCACATGCGCAACGGACTTTGAGTCCAAATAGCCACAGGTAGACTCGAGTCCGAATAGCCGCATCCTAAATTCAAATTATATGGACCTTATTTAAACGGCTTTGAAGGTTTTTCCATTTTAAACACTTAAATGAATAGTTTTTCAATACAAACATTTGTGGCTAATCATTTCCTTTCTTCGTCCACTAGCATTTAGCTATGTTTCTTGTCACCCGGTTCAAATTGAAATAATACTTTTTCATTTGCAATAGAAGAGAGTGCATATATGCCCTTAATTTTGGTAGATAATTAATTAAATTAAGTGCATAAACACGCGATAATATAATGCAAACTTGGAAAAACCTTAATGTGTAACCCAGAAACGATATTCAGTGGTCACACTGGAAGAATGGAAGCACAGGTTCATTGATTCAGATTCAAGTCGTGCTTAGCATTTAGTAGAAAGTGTATATAGTATATATATATAATATATCAGGGTGCTCATATTATTTAATTCTTTTTTGTTCAATGAAACATACAATCACCAAGATAGATTAGGTTGTATCGCATCAAAATGTACGCTATATTACCATAAACACTAAAAGGCGAATGCTTCAACTTCAATAGGAATGCCCGTCCACCATTTGTAAACAAAGTATGGTTGTTGAATGGTGTTATGATATTAAAAACTATAACTACACATTTTTCGCAACGGGTCAATTTTTTCAAACGTTCTATAAAGCAGTCTGATATGTGTACAATGAATTTATACGCGTTTACTAAAATTGTTTCAATATCAAAATATGAAACAATTGATTCAAATCGAAAAAGGTTAAATTCATAATATCAATTGCACTAAAAAATCGGTGCATTTCTTTTTCATACGAAAACAAATTGAAATGACTCAATCATCGGTTGCCTTGTTAAACAACAATGGCGGATCCCAACTTCCTTACTCAATCCAATACACATTAGTTGAAAGCTTTGAAACAAAGCAAATCAATTTTATAGTTTTGAGATGTTCTAAAGATAGGATCTAAAAGGTATGATTTTCTGTTTTGAACCTCGATCACCACAGATTGCTAAGATAGTATATTCTCGAAATAAGAATGATGAAACACCTATCGGAAGGTAGACTTTGAATCTTTGTTTAAATAAATCAACTTCAGCTCAGGCACTGTTCGTAGGGAATTTAAGAAAAATTCTAAATGTAACTTACGCACTTGAAACTAATGTCACAGGAAAGATCTGGTAACACTGATTACAAAACAGTTTGAATTTTGTTCCTATCTTGATTAGAAATGTAGTTACGGCAGTTCAAAGTCTGAAATTTCAGACTGATTTTTTGGAAAGTTGTGACCGAAATCAGGTGCCGTTAATAACATTGGCTAAAACAGTCAATATGGAGTTCTTATTAACAGAGTATATATCAAATTGTTCGTCTTATCGTGGATAATGCATTTACATTAATAAAGAGGATTTATCCCCAATAGTTCACTGAAACAATTGCAAATAATTCCCCTCTTTGATTTAATACATAGAATAAAGAAAGGTTTGAGACAGTATTTAAATGAAAAGATATAAACATGTTGCGTAATGACATAATGACATTATTTTTACCTCTGGCGATTTAATTGCATAAATAAAGTGGCAGAATGAAAAAGTTCAAATAAATTGAAACGGATTCACACTAAGGCAGATTGTATATTTCAAGAGATATAATGTAAGATTTGTATTCTGAACGACTTCGTTTAAGAAAATTATGACCTCTGTCAAACTTTCATAGAGAGTGCTTTTATAAATTGCATTTAATTACATAATTTCTAACTTGCCCCCGTGACTGATTTCGCAGCACAAATCAAGACCAAAAATAAATTAATTAATAGATAAATTAATTAATAAATATTCATCCAGAAAGATATTGGGTTTACAAAGATGAATCACAAAAATAAATAAATAAGCATTATAAAAATGTATTAACACAATTTTATAAAGCAATATATGAAATATAATAAAAATGAAAGTAATAGTAAAAGTGCATCTATATTAGTAATATTAATACATAAAAATACATGATATATTATATTTAATGTGTATATAATATGTGATATAATATAGATATTCCATGAAAATGGTGATTTAATAAAAATGAATTCTGTGCAAAATCACATTCTTTTTATAAACATGGAAAAATGATATCACAATTTTTAAAAGAAAATAACAGGTATTGAAAGACTACAGATCACAGTTTGATATTAAAAAGCCTGATGCTGGTTTGTAGAAAATCTGGCAATGTCTCTTGCTCTTTGTGCAAAGAGATATCATCTGGCAACCTCTCTGTGTAACATTTATATGTTTGTCAATAGAGGGGAAGCATCATCAATTATCTTTATGATCTTGCGAACATCCCGCGAACAAAAGAACCCCCCCCCAAAAAAAAAAAACGCCCCCAAAAAAAACAACAAAAAAACCCCAAAAAAACTAACAAGCAAAAAATAAAAATCAAACAACAACAGAACAAAACAAAAATTTAAAAACCAAAAACAAACACAAACAACTTTTCTTCTTTGGTTTAACAGAGAAACATTGTGCAGAAGATGGCGAACATCAATCGTGTTGGCTCATCCATGGACATGTTGGATGAAAGCCTGGATGCAGCTCCTAATGAGATTAACAGGAGGAAACTACTGTTAGAAGCTAAACAAAGAACCAAATCTCGTATCCTTCAAGATTAATGTGTGTTTATATCTATTGTCGTTGTCATCATTGGTATCATAGTTCATCGTTAACACTTACATTATTCTTTTTCTCTCACTCCTCTTTCTCCATTTTTCTCCTCCTCCTCCTTCCTCCACCACCTATTTCTCTGTGTTGTCCTCCGCAAAGTAGATATTTGTTCAAGAATGTAGATGAAGAATTGTTCTCTATATTTATACCGTAATCCACCAACAAAAGAAGGTCAGATAAAGGACAGCTATTGATGCTGGTTTCATTAGTTTTTATATTTAGTTTATGACAAAATGATAATACTGCAAGTTAAAAAAAAATTCCCATCAATATTTTCAAGATTAGATTAATTTTAATCGATTATGAACATGCAATATCTCCCCCTTCTTTCTCATCCCCTCTCTCTCTTTCTCTCTTTATCTTTATCTCTCTCTCTCATTCTATGCCTATCTGTCTGTCTGTCTATTTCTCTCTCTCTCTCTCTCTCTCTCTCTCTCTCTCTCTCTCTCTCTCTCTCGCTCTCTCTCTGTCTCTCTCTCTCTCTCTGCCTGCCTGTCTGACTCTCTCTCTCTCTCTCTCTCTCTCTCTCTCTTTCTCTCTCAACACACACACACACACACACACACAAACAAGCACTCACGTTCACACACACACATGCACACACATTCACACACTTACGGACATGTACATATATTGATATGATAAATTTGTTTTGATTTTACTTAACTTATATAAGCATTTTTGATTGGGACAATCGAGGAAGTCAACAAAAAGATAAGCAAACTTGATCATAAGTTACAGGGATACACAGCTTTGGTTTGTGAAAGCCGGGCTTCAGGTCACGAAGAAGATGCTTATTTCCCTACTAGTGCTAGAGGCAGAGATCAGTACCATAAAAGAGGTGATTATTGATTGTTTGTTGAACATGATTATAAATTCATTGATATTAATTCTTTTTTGTTGTTATTGTTGTCTGATTAAAAACCTGAATGTTTTCAGATGCAAAAACCGCTTCTCCCTTTTTTTATTAATATTAGATGGAACAATGAAGAATACATTGTTATGTGCATTTATTGGTGGATAAGACTAATTTCATTTCGAACCTCTTTTGAAAACCAATGCCACAAGCAATTCCTTTTTAAAGTCAATGGATAGAATGGATAGACAAGGATCTGATTTGATTGGTAATCAAGAAAACTTAAAAACAGTTTTAGATACATACGTTGGCAGAATTTGCTTATAATGCCATCTTAAAATAATGTGCAATTCAATAATTGTTCAATTTTATTTATTACGACTCAGGCTATTTTATATTATTTGCATCATCTATATTTGTCTACTCATTTTCTATTTCCAGAGAGAGAAACCAAAGAAGTTTGCAAGTTTGCTGGAATTTATACCCTCAAATCTAGTGAGTTATTTCTCGAGTAATTGCATGCTTCTTGTTATATAAACGCATATAGTTTTTGATTTTTCTTATGACCATACTTAAATGACTTGTTCATTTAGTTTTGCCTCTGATTAAGTGATTTTTAGAATTCATTGTCCCAGGAGAGTTGTTTTTTAAATTATCTTTCACTGCTTTATTGTTTTTACAGATGGAAATTATTCGATTTGATTGATTATCGCTAATTGATTGAAATGAAATATCAATTGGCTCTATAATTTATATGTTTTGTGAATTTGATGCGTATTATATATTGGTAAGATTTTCATTAATATATCATGTTTCAGCATTTGTTCCAAACTTGAGCACCAGAGTCAAGAATATATCTAAGATTAGCATGAAACCAAGCAAAAAGAAAACTCATGTAAGTTTGTATCAATCAATTGAAAGAATTAAATAAATAGACTGAGATGAACGTTATGTTATCAGTTTTTGTCATAAACGAATATTATTATAGCCTTCACATTTTGTTTTTCTGAAACAAAGTTTTGATGATATAATTCATTTGTAAGAGTTATCTAATAAAAGCACACAAAATGTGCAAGGCAAGAATAGATGAAAACAGCCATTATGATTCATTCAGTCCATTGTAAAAAAATATCTTTAAAAAAAGGAATGACAATTTAAAGACTACTTTTTTAAGGATTAGCTTTTTAAATAACATTTTGAATGTTCGTTGATAGGAGTTATTTCGTGAATCTTTGAAAGTAGAAAACTCATTTTTGGGTTGTGTCCATGCTCAAGAGCGTGGCCATCTCATCAAATTTCACCTGTCATGCTAGTTATTTTTCTTGATGTGTATTTATTTTTCCCAGCACGTCAAAGACGGCGATAAAGGCAAGCCAAAATTTGTTGAGGTAAGATAAATCATGTTGATTTCATACATTTTATCTAAGAGTTATCTATTGGTTAAGCTATAATTTTGGATTTGTTTCTCATTTATTCTATTATTAATGGATTTACCAATCATTACCTACCATTATTTTGTCTTAGTTGCACCAATACCCTGGTTTTGACAACACAGAGCTGACACCCTTACCTGGTGGTCATACAGCAAGAGAAATATTTGACAAGGTTGTTGATGCCTCTGTCTCTCTCAATAGAAAGGTAAATCTAAATTTATCACTTTTCTAACATATTATATCATTTTAAAATTTGACAATATTCATTGATTCAATGATGTTTATTTCAGTTGTGAGTATAAACTATAACTTAGTCTTCCTTCAGCCTTGTCATTCATCGGCTTTTCTGTATCATTTTTGTTTTGAACAAATAAAAATTTTAAAAAAGTCAGTAAAAACGTGACTTTTCTGGGCAAAATCTACCAAAGCATAAATCGTAATGACAAAATAAAAAAAAAAGTGAAATCAAAGATAGTTTGTAACTTATATTTTATATTTTATTGTTGTCGTTATTGTTATTATTTTCGTAATTGGCTGGCATATAGCAGTGATATTCATATTTTGTTCAATTCATGTACGATTCTCATCTTTATAGACGCTGCTTTATCGGTAATGTGATATATGATTTATTTGTTACAAGTGTTTGCTTCTAAATAATTATTTTGAAATACCAAAGATCTCTATTCATTCTTTTACAGCCGCTTTACAAACCTGAGTTTGATCGGCTGTTCTTCTCAGGAATGTCTGAAGCAATTTTGACGGTAAAGTAAATAACCAATTATAACATGCAGCTCTACATTCTTAATCTATATTCATATTATGAATGTACATATCATAGGAGTGGAATGCATTCTTGGTTTAGAAGGAATATAATTATCTTTATTAAATAGGGAATGAAAATTAGAGAGCAATGAAAAATTTCACTGTTTTACAAGAATTGAGTTATTTTTATCACCATGCATTGCAGTCAACTTTAGATTTTTGGAAGAGGTATTGTCGGAAAAATTTTACATGCTTACATAGTTATCAAAAAGTTTATTCAATTAGAACAGGCGAGATTATAGAACACTATCAGAACATTATTAATATCATCATCATCATCATCATCATCATCATCATCATCATCATCATCATCATCATCATCATCATCATCATCATCATATTATTATTATTATTATTATTATTATTATTATTATTATTATTATTATTATATTATTATTATTATTATGTTTATTATTATTATCATTATTATTATTATTATTATTATTATTATTATTATTATTATTATCATTATTATTATATTATTATTATTATTATTATTATTATTATTATTATTATTATTATTATTATTATTATTATTATTATTATTATTATTATTATTATCATCATTCTTGTTGTTGTGATTGTAATCATTTTAAATATTGTAAACCATAGTATAGCCCTTGCTGTTCTTAAGTAATAATAATTTGTTTATGTTTATATATATATATATATATATATATATATATATATATATATATATATATATATATATTATATATATATATATATATCTGTGTGTGTGTTTGTGTGTGTGTGTGTGACAGTGTCAACATAATATATAATTATCTAATGTTCTGTTTACCGCCAATAATGGAGGTAAATAATGTCGATTTGAGGTAATTTAACAAATATGAAACAGAGATAACCCTTTGAATAAGGAAATTTGATTAATATCCGTTTACTTTTTTTTGTGTTTTTTGTTTTGAATTATAGGACATGTTCTGGTACCTCTTCCTGGATAAATTCCAACCCAGTCAAAACTATCAAGCTAAGCTATTCAACCGGATCTCCCACAATTATGTCAAACTTATGATGATGACAGCGGACCCAATTGCTAAGGACACATTCTTCAAGGTTAGAATAAATGAATTAGATACAGATTTTACTTAGGCGATATAGTTCATAAGATTCAAGGGAAAATATATTAAAATTTAACACCCCCTCCCAATGTAAATAACAAAACAAGATTTTAAAAACTCTCAATCTCTTGATTTTAAAACCTTGAAGATCATTGGTTAAGAGCCTATCTGGATTTCCATTATGTAGAAGGCAACTATAACAACTGACTATTTGTTTCTAGATACAACCCGTTTGCAACAGAGTACGTTCTATTTGATTTAGTCTGTAATAGTTATAAATTCTGAAATTACATTGAGTCAAACTTAGTACATTAGCACATTGGTCAAACTGCAATTGATGCCCAGATTTGTCATTTTTTTACTCTGGATTTTGTAAAATGTTTTTTATTTATTCTTCGATTAATTAAATACAGTTCATGTGTGGTATTGTCTTACTTAAAATATTTGAATTTACCTTTATTACCATCTATCAAATTGCTGTAACTTTGATTTTATTTGCTCTCGATAAACATTATTTATTGTTCTTTTTTTTCAGGATTACCCTAAACTTATGTCTCAGGCACTGTATGCATCTTTTTGCTTCTGTTTTCCTGATTCATATCGTCAGTTTGGTGAAAACTTTAAGGACCAGTTAGTTTATTTAGTTTACGGCTGGATGGCTGGTAAGTGTTTCTCAAAGTTGTATTTGTAGAAATTAAATGAATGTGTAGGATACATCAATCTGCATTGTTTATTTGCTTATCTACGAGTTATATTTGTGGACTATTGTAATTCCCAAAGAGTTCAGTGGGAAAACTCCAGCTGATACAAAACAAAGCAGCACGAATAGTTACTCAGACTAAAAAGGATGAACACATCACCTCCGTTCTAGAACATCATAATTGGCTGCATTTGGAGTAGAGAGTTGAATGGTGGCTTGCATGCATCACTTTTAAATGTCTTAACGCTACTGCTCCTGAAAATCTAAAAGGACTTTCCTTATCCCATGAGAGAGAAAATCCATAAACCGAATCTCTGACTGTTTATACAGAGAAATGTCAAGACTTCCAATACTTTAGGAAATTCATCAAAGCTGAGTTATTCTGATCTGATTATCACAACAATAGATTGATTTTGTATTTTTGTTTAGGTAACTATTTGTACATGTGTTTTTGAATTGCTATTGAAAAGCCCAAATGAACAATTTGAGTAGATGTTGCTGCTATAAAAATTGTCCCCTTGTAATATATAAAATTCTATTACATTACATTATATTCAATAATGTCTTACAAGATGGGAGTTATTGACAACACTTAAGCATCTTTAAAAAAAATGGACTGCATGCAGTTTTTAAATGTCTTTTTGCGTGTGGATCAAGGGTTCAACTAACCAAGCTACTGACACCCCTAAATAATTAATAAAAAGATGCAACAGACTTGGTGTCATCAATCGTAACTCATTCCCATCCTAATTATCCCATGGCAATATACAATTAAATGATATATGACAGCTATTTCTAAGCCAGCCATTAGACCTTGGTTTCTTCAAAGTGCATCTACATTTCCTTTTTAAGTTAATACAAGCAGTAAAAAAAAATACAAGGTTTAGCAATTTTATCTTTGGAAATAGCTAATATGGTTTTGTAAATATGTTTGATGAGAAAATAAAATTTATAAGCTACTAAATGCATTATCGACGATTTGTACATTTTAAATTGACTTGATGAGGCATTGAAATCTAATTTATTTATGTACAAATTTATTAAACGGCAAGATGGCTGAGTGGATATGATATTTATTGCATTGTTATCTGAGGAAACTTTGTTTGAACACTACTTTTAGCGTCTCATCTTTTAAAGCAAGA
Organism: Berghia stephanieae; assembly: GCF_034508935.2. Lineage (NCBI taxonomy): Eukaryota > Metazoa > Mollusca > Gastropoda > Nudibranchia > Aeolidiidae > Berghia > Berghia stephanieae. The sequence goes on along the minus strand of NC_088364.1, from coordinate 34,567,633 downwards.
ACGGGTATTAATATTACTACTGCAACATGGCCTATGATGAGGTATTGTCAATCTTATCTCGATAAAGACCTCCAAAAATAATATGATAGATTTATTTTATTATTGATTTTCAAATAAAGTGCTACATTTTCTTCCAATCCAGGCATACGTCCTGCACCTCGTAGTTGGATAACGTGGGATATGTCTAATTTGGAACCCCCAAATCTAAAGATGAGAGAAGAAATGATGCAGAAAAAGAACAACAAAAAGAGTGAGATGTTAATTCTACTTTCTATGTACCTTTTGAAAAATGAAATAAAAACATCAATAACATAATCTTATGTTGCAATTTGCAAATCTCTGTTTGTTTCTCAAATACCAAGGACAATGAAAATGCTTTATACTGAAATGTATTTTTCTTAAACACTAAATAGATGTAAAAAAAGATTACTCCACCCTACTCGGACATATGGCCAGGATTCGCGTTTTCTGTATTACTCATTGGTTACTCAAAAGGATAAAATCAACCAATGGACTTATAATTTGAAACCATGAGGTCAATAAGAATATTCTTTCTCTCTCTTCTCATGCATATAAAAATAAAGAATATTGCTTCTCTCTATTCTCATGCATATAAAAATAAAGAATAT
>NC_088364.1:34559504-34564504 GCF_034508935.2 Berghia stephanieae | reverse complement strand
ACTGAACAAATGTTGACAACCACACATCATGTGTATCTTTTTTTTTTAATTTCAAAAGTAATCTTTCAAAGCCATTGGTCAATTTAAGTGGAGTTTATCAGGGTTTCTGTAGTGGCTAAAGTACAAAAGCAATTATTTACTAACTTTTAAACAAAACATCAGTGTGTATTGCAGGGGGCTGGCTGCCAGATATAATTTTTAATTGTCCATCCATTCTTTGCTTTACGTACAGACTAATCAGAGAATATTTCTCACCTGTTTTATCGTCAAGTACATATGGATGAAGCCAAACAGTCCAATATTAGACCCCCTTCCCCCAATCAATGACAATTGTAATTGTAAATTTGTATACTATTTATTCAGATCTTTTTTTATTCAACTACTCCTGCACTCGTATTTCATCCCGCAGCAACACAAACCTCTGTTTAGAACATCATCTCCAAACAAGGCGCACTCACCAAATTTTTCCCAGGACTCTAATTTGATCGATGTGGTGGCCGATGCTCAGAACAGTCCCCGGGCTAAAGGTAATCACATGTTACAAATCAAATCAGTATAAAGAAAAATAATACAGAGAAAATGTTGGTAAAAAGATATCATTTCTATTTAATGGAAATCATTCCCAAACATGCTAAATTGCAAGAGTGGTATGTGGCATGTTGGAACTCTCTCTCCCTCCCTCTCTCTCTCTCTCTCTCTCTCTCTCTCTCTCTCTCTCTCTCTCTCTCTCTCTCTCTCTCTCTCTCTCTCTCTCTCTCCCTCCCTCCCTCGCACCCTCCCCCCAGAAAAAATAAGAAACCAACAAAAAACAAAACAAAACAAAACAACACTTTCACGGCAGAACTGTATTGATATCAAGGATTTTTTTTAATGAGTCCAAGCCAGATAAATTTAATTGTTACATTTATATAGCTAGTCCAAAAAACAAAACAAAGATAAATAAATCAAACAACAAAAAGACAATTTGCTGGAGGAAAATAATAGATACCATCATCACATCATCATCATTATCATCATCATTATCATCATCATCATCATCATCATCATCATCATCATCATCATCATCATCATTATCACATTCGTCAGTAGTAGCAATCAATGCATTCGCACAACTTCCTATCCACAGGGAGGGACACCAAAAGAGGAAGTGAATCATTGACACCAGCCAGAGACCTGAAGCGTCAGAGTGATGCTCTTACCCCCATTCGTGAGATGACGAGTGAGGATGAGGCAGAAGACTTTGGCAAGAAGTTCTCCCAGGTGTCCATGAGTCAGATTAGAGAGAGTATAAACAAAAAGGAACACGTGGAGGTCAGTTATTACATAGAGAGAATACATCTTTGATCATTAGCTGAATTATATAGACAATGACCTATCCATACACTAAATGATAAAAACAATATTTTTTGGGGGTAGTGGTGGTGGGAGTGTAACATTTCCTTTATAATTTCTATATTTATATTGTTTTTAGAATACATCTGTTTGAAAATGACTGAAATATTCCTGTCGATTAATTGATAAGTGGCAATCTGCGCATTTCGTGCCATTTGCTTTACTCATAAAGATTCGGTTTGCAGACTTTGTAACTACCCTTGAATTCCGTGTTTGTTGTTTTACATCATGATATTTACCAGACAAATATATTTTTGCCGTCTCATTTCCATCTGTCCTCATAAGGTCATATCATTATGTTGTCATTACCCTGTCATGGTCATGTTGTTTTCTCAAGAGATATCTTGTATGTTTACAGCTTGATGTGCAAATGTTAAATATTTCACATGTTTTGTGTTAGCTAATCTTAAATTTATCAAAAATGCACATTTTGATAGTTCTACAATAATGAAGGGATTATATTTTAAAGGAATTTTATTTCAGAATCTAGTAGTCATTTTGCTTTCATCAATTTGTTTTGATACCGGTTTTAAAAATGTTAAAATTCATTAATTAAGTGTCATTTCCGGGTAGATTGCTTTCTGCTTTATTTTCTTTTATTCTAAAGGACTTCCAAATAATAAGTTTCCTTTTCTGCTTTCCAGTCTCACCCAATGGGCAGGGGATGTGAATTTGTACGTACAGCCTTCAATGTTGAGGGTCGTAGTCCCTTAGTTGCACACTTTCTCAACGTGAAGGGACTCACTCAGGATGTCGGACAAAACATTTGGATACAGAGGGTTGAGATCGATGATTTACCTCCATATCCTTTTTGTCTTTTCGTTCCTAAAATGCACCTTTTTTATCCATCCATGCTAGCTGATTATCTAAGTTTTAAAAAACGAAATAATACCCTACCAATGTATCTATTCTATGCAATAGATAAATATAAAATTTCTGTTCTCAGGAAACACGATTTGCAGTAAAAATAAAATTCTTATCCACCTTGCTTCATTTGGAAGAAACTAAGTCTACAAATAACAAATTTCATCAAATAGGATACTTAAAAGTATTGTAAAAAAGGAGTTTAAACAGCCCAATAACTAGTTAATAAAGAAGGGTTCAAGTATTTTTTCTATATTGTGCGTAAAATTTATTTCAGTTTTACGTCATATGCTTTTTAGATGCATGTAATAATTGTTATTGCAATAAGAATATTTCAAGTAACGTTTTGCAAACTTGAAATGCATTTAGTCTTTTTTTTTCTTTTTTTTTTTTTTTCAAATAACAATTTAACTAACTTTTTGAAGATTTGGATTTGACATTTTTTTAAAATTTCTTTTTATTTAAACCTTTTGAAAATTTATTTTTTCTTTCAGTTCCACTCTCTTTGCAAATGAAAAAATGTACAGCACCTTTCTCTGCATATATTTGACTTTCTAAAAGCTTAAACATGTGAAAAACATTATGCTTCAAAACCTCAGCTATGTATATTCAGTTCTGTTTAAGTCAAAAAAGAAAATTGATCCAATGAGCAAAATGCACTTTAATTCGGTGTCACGTTGATTGTATGGCATGACATAGATGCTGCTCCCTCCCCCCCCCCCCCCCCCCCCCACCCACCACAAAAAAAAAGTAAAAATAACTATGACAAATATCATTGAAATATATTTTTGTTAATGCACCTTAACTATTTCCACGTTGGATGCAGCGACGTACAAAGATGTGATCAGTGAGTCGTCCAAGACAATCAAGAAACTGGAGTCTGGATTCCAAGAGTTAGTATATTTATTCATTTGAAAGTCCATTTTTTGAAATCTCATTGAGAAGGATAAAACATCATTTTAGTGTAGGTAACCTTCACCGTATCTTGGCCTTATGATGGAATACTATGTTCAATAAGTGCTTTTCATTCTAACTAATTAATATTAACTTTTCTTTAACTTTATCATTGTTATGCAATTATAGTTTTGAATTAAGATACATTTAACTAATATTGGTATGTGTGACCTGAAAAAAACAAACAAATCAAAAAGGCAAAAAAAGGAAAAAAAACAAAATAACATCAACATTAAAAAGAAACAAAAAAACAGAACAAAACAACAAACAAACAAACAAACAAACAAACAAACAAAAAAGACAACCCCCCCCCCCCCCAAACAAGCAAAATAGATACCCTCCCCCCCAGACAAACAAAAAAACCCAAAAAAAAACCCCAAAAAACAAAAACAAAAAACAAACAAATAATTTTTAAAAAACGATTGGAAAGCCCATATGAAATTGCAAGTCATTTATTATCTTCAATCATTTTCAATAACAAAACCAAGATTTTTTGTTGTTTTTGTTTTGTTTTGGTCTACGCTCACAAAATTTTGACTAGCTTGATTAGACTTTTAACTCACTCACATCCACCCTGTGTGCAATCAGGTAATTCTCACATTCAGTCGAGCATGATTATATACATCTCGAGCGAGCTTTTATTGTCAACCATTCGTCATGGACCCCATTCAAAGTCACTTGATTCTGTTGGGAATATAAGACACCTCCTTTCCGTGGATATGTCATTTACTGGATGCTCTTTTACGTTACTTGTTATAGCTGGCAAAACAGTAACAAAGTGTTATAACAAAAATATAAAAGTTTTATGAGTTACAGTCTGTTAGATTGATTGTGATTAGATGTGGATATTCTTTTTGGTGGCAAAAAACAACAAGAAGCAATAATGTGATGTCTTCAGCAATCTCTTTACGGATAGTAAAGTCTGGATCCTCACCACAAATGAGAGGCAAAACAATAATAGATAACTGTAATCAGCACAAAGTGGTAGTTTAAACCAGCTACTCTGAATCTGGTGAAAAGTTATTACTTGCGGCTATGTGGTCTATTGTTATGACACTCGCTTTCAAATCGGAAGCTCCTGAGTTCGAGTCCAGAGTGGTGCATAGTTGAGTCCTTGGAAAAGGCTCTTTACTCATTTCTCTCACCATACTCCGGTGTAAAATGAGTACCTGGCCATTAACAGCATTGTCTCTGTCGAAAAAAAGTGTAATATCGCCTAATCGGCGTCTTGTCTCGTATTATGTGCTTTGAGTATGTTTAGTGGATATTGCGCTATATAAATGTTTTAGTTTTTTTTGCGTTTTTTTTAGCTGGTAGAAAACAGCAACAGAAAACTGTTTTTGACACCAATCGCAATCTATCAAAAGTCTTGTCATCATGATTGGGCTTTTCACTCTACTTGGTTCTGTTTCATTTCTCTCCACAGCTTGTATCTGAAGAACTACAAGCACAGCCAGATGTTTATGAGACAACAACAAAAGATGCTGAGAGAACACATGCATAAACAGTCAGCCCTGCTCGCAAACAAAGAGGAGGTCAAAGTACTCTGTGACCTTATCATTCTGGAGCAAAGGGTGAGGCTATGGAAATCTCAACTGAAAATAATATTTCTAATTTTCAACAAGAATTTTATTTCATTCTTGTAAAAAAAAAAAGTAAATTATGCACTGGCGTATTTTTTAGATATATCTTATACCCCCCCCCCCCCTACCCCCGCAAAGAAATGACAAGACAAAAAAAAAAACCCCAACAAAAACCAAAGAAAACAAACAAAAACAAAACAAAACCCA
>NC_088364.1:34532004-34554504 GCF_034508935.2 Berghia stephanieae | reverse complement strand
CCTGTTGAGATCAGCCATCTTGTTTGATGGATTATCTATATTCCTTCATGGAATGTCTAGGCGATTATATCCAACGATGCTGTGGCGGAAGGGCTTAATTTTTTTGTTGGCCTTGATAACGATGTTGGGTACTTGAAATAGATCTCAGTATCGGATGATATTGTGGACGTGCATGCCATTCTATGCTCTTTTCTCTTAAATCTTCTTCCTATTTATTGACTAGAAACATGGGAATGCCGATGTACGAAACCATGAGTTCAAATATAGATTGGTATTTTAGACAAAAGTTAGCGACCTGTCCTTTTTGTGTTGTGTAGATACTGCTCGCTGGATTCTAGCAGGAAGAATTCCAATTCGCTCTGCTATACGGCACGCTGGAGCTGCATGACCGAATTTTATCTTTATATAATATTCTCCAACACGGTTTCCTCGAACTCCTCGGGACAAGCAAAAACGTTAGAGTTTGAGGAAACCGGACATTGCCATTGCATTTGATGGGGAGAAGGGGGGGGGGGGGGGGGGGGAGTGTGGCTCAGCGGTATGGTCTTTGCTTCGTACTCAAAAGATATCTAGTTCGAATATCCACCGTGCGGCCTTCAGCAAGGCATCTCTCCATAGCTCAATTTGTGGCTCTGTGCTGCGGCTGACACTTGGGTTATTCCAGTCTTCCCTTGGAATAGACCCTAAGACAAATTTCTTCTTGTGGATGAATAAAGAGAACTGTATTTTTATTTGCTTTATTAATATGTTACAAGGTGTTTGTGTGTGTGTATATATGTGTGTGTAATCTTGAGCTTTTATATAGATAGTATGCGCTTGGCTAAGAAGCTCACAACATTGACATCCGGAAGTATAACGGGCCAACACACAGAACTATGCGTAACCATGAAATTTTATAGTCTGGTTAATACAGTTGAGCGAGAATTACTCATAAACGCGGATGACAAAAAACAATAACAAAGACCCGAGTGACGTCATCTTCATTCTATCTATAGAGGAGCATCCCCTGAATGTGCTTTAACCGCTTTACAATGGGTCCTAAGCCAACAACAAGACTTAACATGTAAGAAGAGACATGGCGCCTCTGAGGCCTATAAAAGAGACCATTGTTTCCAGCCAGTGTTACACCTGAGTCAAGTAAGAGAATATGAGTAAAGAGTATTTTCCAAGGACTGAGCTGCCAAAATCGGAAGTCGAACAAATGACCTGGTAGTCGGAAGGAGAACGTCTTACCATAAGACCACATAGTCGCACTCACTCAACAATGTTTTTGCATGGTATAAATCTGTGGATAATAACGAAGCCAAGCGTAATTATCGAAAGCGAATCTCTATCATTATCTGTACAATCTCCTCCTCCACAAACTCTCTCTTGATTGGCCTTGACGAATAAACAAAGAGGAAAGCACACGAATTTCTGACCCATTAATTATTTGATTGACTATGTAATATTCATTGATAGACATTTTTATTTCCGCTAATTTCCATTAAGTCTACGTGAGGTCTTCTCAATGTCCCAACTCCATTGGTATTTTCTAGCAGTAATCCAATCGAATTATTTGCTATAATTGTTTTGATTCAGCTAGGTCTCGATGCCTGATTATCATCATCATGACTCCGCGTGGACTTTAAAAATAAAAAAATAAAATATCTGTAACTTTCTTTAAGTGTTCTTATTATTTCTTATGTTTGGGAATGATGATGATGATGATAATGACGATGATAGTGATGTTGATAATAATGATTATGATGATAATAATAATAATAATAATAATAATAATAATAATAATAATAATAATAATAATAATAATAATAATAATAATAATAATAATAATAATGATAGTCAAAGTGATACGGAACTGCTAAAAGTTGTGGACTGTAAAAAGTAATAATCAAAAAATGAATGTAAAAGCTTCAAAAAAGAAAAAAACAAACAAACAAACAAACATGGAATGTTTCGGGTTCAAAACCCGTGCGTCAGTGTGGCGTGGCGGTGGGGTCATGGCCACAACATGTTCTAAATTAGGTCCTGGGATTTGGAACCCACAATTAGGCACCTCAAACTGTCCACAAATACTTTCCCTGGAGAATGCTCTTTTATCACATTCTCTCACTGTACTCAGGTTAAATATAGTACTGAGTCGGTAACAACGACATCTCTGTCGAAAATATTGTAACACTCAGCATTTCTCGTCGTCCATGTTCAATGTTGCTGATTGTAAAAAGAGCTTGGCCAAATTTGTAGATATTGCACTATATTCTGTTCAAGTTAACAAATATGTTGGAATGTTGTCACAAAACACCCCCGTCAAAAAAATTGCACTTGTATAGTGTTAATGTTAACACGCAGTAAACACCGATCTATAAGCGTTTTACATTTTACTCAAATCTCCTGATCATATTTATTTTGTTAGGCGCCTTTACAGTTTTTGAACAAATACAATACTGATTGACAACGAGGGAGACTTACATCTCTGACATATAAATGCACGTCGATAACACATTGAATGGTACCGATGTTTGTTTAAAAAATATAATAATAATAATAAATAATAATAATATTAATAATAATAATAATAATAATAATTAATAATAATAATAATAATAATAATAATGATGATGATAATAATAATAATAATAATAATAATAATAATGATAATAGATTAATTTAAGGTTTTAAATATATGTCTAGTAACTACAACAACAAAAATTATGTCTTTCTCAATAAGGTAAACTTTTAAAAATAATGTCCACATTAGAATTGAACCCAGTACTTTCAAGGTTAGAATCTGACAGCTTATCCACTGCGCTACGGAGCCACCTGACTGTTCATAACATTTAATAAGGTCTTTCTAAAACCTTATTTTACCTTCAATGCAACTTCTATTTTCTGGTTTTAAATTTCTTTTTTTTAAAGATTATTATTATTATTATAATTATTATTATTATTATTATTATTATTATTATTATTATTTATTATTATTATTATTTTATTATTATTATTATTATTATTATTATTATTATTATTATTATTTAATTTATTACCAAAGAAGTTAAACCTGGTTATTATCCACCCGAAACCATCACATTGAAAGCATTAAAGGGGCAACAATAATACTTGATGTCATAAATAGATGGAAACTGTTGAAAACTTAGTGTAGATCTGAAATCCTTAAAGTAAAGTAATTAAGTGAATACATATTTCGAATGCAACGATTTGCGTAAAAACGCCAAACTGACAACTTTTTACAGTGTCGAAATTGATTGTTTTTGAGAGTGTTAATGTCGTCGGTACATATTTTATGAAATCTGTTGACTCGACGAACTTTCAAACTGACTTTAAATTATAAAAGGAAATCAAATTATCTGTTTATCTATCTGTAAAAAATACATATTTCTAATTTTCAAATCTTTCAGTGGAGTTGTGCGCCGTATATTTTTTTTTCATTGATTGAAATAGCACAATGTTCTCCATAAGGCTATATTTTTTAAAAGAAATAATATATATATATATATATATATATATATATATATATATATATATATATATATATATATATATATATTTATATATATATATATATATATATATATATATATATATATATATATATATATATGCTCACGTTATTTTTAGCACGTATCCTTATTACTGCTTTTTTTTTAAATGAAAAAGATATGGTGTTATTGTTATTTAAAAGTAAATCAGAACAATGCCTCCAAATGTGTAGGAACATGTAGGCGTGGATGAAACTTGATTAAATATGGCATTGTGTTGTCATCAGCTGTGTATTCCTTATTCGAGCAATCAAGAGTTACATAAGTTGCCTCCCATGGCGAATTATCCGTGTAGCTCTGGGTGAGTTGGTTATGATAGCTGATGATTGAATGAGCACGAGCCTGAGACAGGCTAGTCAATGCTATGCAATATAGGATATATTATAATAATCAGATTATAAAGTAGTCATTTAGCTGCTACGTGCAGCCAACGTTTATTCAGCTTAATGCAGCATGAGACACTGACAATTTCTTACTGCTGGATAGGGGGATACTAGTCTGTTGACCCTAACATAATGTCGGGTTTGTTTTCATCATTATGTAGTTAAAACTCTTAACAATAATCATTTAAACCCTTTCCTTACCAGCCATAGGAAAGGCGTCACATTCGTTACGACACAGCAATCATTTTTCTCATTCAGACTTCTTTTGTACATTATAAAATTTAAAGAAAATGAACACTTTGTTTTAGAGCTTGTTTTGCTAAAGAAATTATGTACCGCAAGAACTTATTGCTATTATCTTTGAGTGATAAGAAATATATTTTTGTGTTAGTTGACTGTGAAGTTTTGGGGAAAATCCTGAAAATGGCTGGTAAGGAGAGAGCTAAATCTACGATTTCATGTTTGATTTCCGGACTTAATAACATTAGTAAATGTCTATAACTTGAAGTTTTGAGGGGGAAAAAGAGCACACACACACACACACACACATACACACACACACACACACACACACACACACACACGTAAATGCACGCAAGAGACTCTTCTGTGATTAAAAATCCCAACCGTTGGGTGAATAGGCGGATGCCTAACATTGCCCTTCGACTTGCCAACTTTCCTTGACTGAATTTGAGGAAGGGCCCGTACAGACGAAGGGCATGTTCGTCTCGAGACACCCCTGCAATTGGAAGTTAATTGATAATTGCGACTGGAATAGTAATGTCTACACGTCGGGCAAACAAATATTCAACTCTATGCTGACAAAACATTTTTGTTATCATTTTGGCTAGAAAACTTTCCCTTGAAATAAAATCGGTCGACTAAAATAACTTTAATTTATCAAAAATAGTTTCAAATTTGAGACTCACTGTCATTTTAATCGGTTGATTAAAGGTCCATTGACCTTAGTAACCCTTAATGGTTAGGATGAGTATGATGATTGATATATGAGGGAAAAGTTTTCTAGGCGAAATTAAATGAAGCGGTTAGTCAGAGTACGACAGAAATTTCTAATGAATGACCCGACCCGCATCCTACTTTCTGAGTCATGTTTGGTTTAACAAGTTCCCACTTTATAAACTAACATTAGTAAAATGGTATAAAAGCTTCAATTCAATTTATGAAAACATGATGTAGACGTTTCGGGTGTCCCCTCTGTCAACAACGAAACACTAACAATAGACGAAAAAGGGGCTGGCGCTGTTTCGCATTGACATCATCATCATCATTGTCATCATCATCATCATCATCATCATCATCATCATCATCATCATCATCATCATCATCATCACTATCATCATCATCATCACTACCATCATCATCATCACTATCATCATCATCATCACTATCATCATCATCATCATCATCATCATCATCATCATCATCATCATCATCATCATCATCATCATCATCATCATCATCACCAACAACATCGCTACCAACGTTATTACCTCATCACTATCAGGCAATTTAAAGGCCGTATTCCCTGGATCCATGTCCTGGTTTAAGCTGACAGCACAAATCCAGGTCAGGTACAATAAACCATACTACATTGGTATTATGAGGGCCATTTAAGCGATCGATATTTGAAGGATGAGTTTTCTGGCCAAAAATTTAAATACGTGTTTTATTTTTCAAAGTACGGCATTATAATGACATAACTTCATATAGCCCTCTAGTCCAGTGCCCGATTTTATGTAAGCGGACTAGATTTAGTTGTTTACTAGTTAAGTAAATGACTAGCTAGTCTTAAACCTAAGCGGAGCATGTGAGCAAAAATAAAAATAACAATCGGATTATATGAACGTTTTCTAGCCTCTGACTAGCTAGGTTCTTGCTTAGAAGTAGGCGTTGTAAGGGCAGAGACTAATTCGGCTATTTTGTGCTGGTACCATCGAGCTCTCCAGTACACGATGGCAGGTAAGATACCAGCCTTCATACTTTCAACGCAAAATATTTCCAGAGAGGAAATTAGCAACACATCCGCTATAGATAATATTTCGTTCCGTTTCATATTTGAAGTTACTTATGCCATGATAAATCAAATCACGTGATATTGACTGCCGACTGATCAGACTACAATGATGTCCATGGTCGACTGTCAGTTATATATTGAGGCCATGGAAATTGTCATTGAAACTCAAACAAATTGAAACAAAAACAAACAATCAAACAAATTAGAAAGAATGTTCTGATGAATCACATTATTTCAGTCAGTTACAATGCTAGCGGAATAGCTTTTGTCTCCACCATACTTTCTAATCGTTTTTTGTTGTTGATGTTGTTCTTTGAAGCGAACCTTTCCACTTCTCCGTTCACTCACAACTCGCGAGCCGATTAGATTCGGGTTTTTAAACAGTTTTTATTCACATAAAATGTGTACTTTCGACGATCTGCACTTCTCTTGCAGTTTGTCAAAAGCAACAGGACACTGTTTGCCTCTGTCCAATGTACCGACGTATTTTCCTTCCGAATCGAATCTCTCTCAATCTAAAAATAGCTGCTATCTTGTCGACGCTATCCTAGTAACTAGTCTCAGACAAAGCTCTAGGTCAGGCCCAGCAAATGACTAAAACTTGGCCAAACTTAGTCCAAAGGTACCGTGATTTTAGTCAGGGACTTGCTTGGTCAGCTCACATAAAATCCGATTTTTTCCGATTTTGACTAAAGTAAATTAAAAAAAAAAGCTTGAGCTTTTATAATGCACAATATCCACTGAACAAGCTCAAAGCGCTTTACAGAGGGTCTTGACCAACAGCAACGGGTAAAATGTAGAACAAGACATGACGCCTGTTGGGCAATGTTACATTTTTTCCCGACAGAGACACAGCTGTGGACGGTCAGGAACTCTATTTACACCTGAGTACGGTGATAGAACGTGAGTAAAGAGCCTTTTCCAATGATTCAACTATGCGCCAAGAGAAGCTCGAACCCAGGACCTTCCGATCCGAAAGCTAGTGTATACCACTAGATCACATTGCCGAAAACGGGCCCAGATCTCTTATAAACAAAGACGTTCTTCAGGGCCACGAAGGAAGAATTTACCCCGGTTTAAATAACGTTAAATGGACTTTCTACCCTGGCCAGAGGAAACGCCACAAAATGCCATTCAGACTGGTAGAAAGCCGGGATATCTTTCATTACTCGAATCGTTTATAAATAGATGAGACTTACACGAACCAAAAATTCATAATATTATGAGAATTAGGGAATTATCACACGGTAATACATTTGATTGGTCAAGGTTTAACAGAGCAAAGGTCAAAAGTCAAGGCTTTCTCTTACTCATTACAACTCATCATTAATTAATTCCTCCTCCTCACAGACTCAGTCAAACATCTGAGACCTATTTCATTTTGGCGTAGCCATGAATGCGTACTGCATTATTCATTGATCGTCATATGAGTTGACAAAATAAAATCTAGAGGTGAATAATATACTATACTACAACGATCATCCCTAATTGAGATATATCTGTATAATAAATAAACAAGCACATTGTAAATGATCACATAAATAAATATATGAATAGATCCTGTATTTAATTAATATATAAATTGTCGAATTAAGTTATAATAAACGATGAATACATTGATAGTAAATAACGAAATTCATAAAAATATAGTAAAAATGATAATAAAGAAATAACACATGGAAAAGAAAAACATCATCATATTTTTTTCTCTGAATTTGGTCAGTTTAGGAAACAAAAATAGCATTAGATACTCTTTTTATTCACACGTTTTAAACTCATTAGTGTTAGTGTGTTTGATCGGTATTTAGTTTATTTTTTTCTTCGGATTAATTGCCATGTGACATTTCCTGTTTTGCTTTTAAAAATAAAAAGAAGAATTTAAATATATTAAATTCGAAAGTATGGTGGAAACAAGACAGAACGATATTGTAGGCTTTAGTAGACTACATAAGTCTTGAAATTGTACAACGACGGGCTACCATGATGCTTCATAATATAATTGTTGTTCATATGAAAAAATGTTACATTATTTGGATCTCCATAATTTATACTATACAAGAATTCGTGGTGACTTGATTCAAATTTATAGATTGATGCACGGGATTGATAATATTGATTCATCACAATTCATTACTTTCTCTACTTCAGAAAAAGTGAGCAGAGCAGGCACTTATGTTGATAACAACAAGAGATGAAGTGAGTAGGGTTCAAACCCCCATCACAGCCGCGGAATTTTTATTCTCTATTGTCTTCTGGCACTTCCCTACTCACTTCATCTCTTGTTACTTTCTCTACTGTAACGTTTACGAGAGGAGATGAATTTTAACTCATTCAGATGTAATACTGATGTTAGACAAAATTCTTTATAATATCAGATTCTGATTGGAGTAAAAAAAAACAAAACGCGTTCAGTCGTGTAGTGGACAACTGTTCAAACGGCCTTACAAAATTATCGTTGGATCGATTCTTCAAAAATGCCAAGCTTGTCATTGAAAAATGTCATCGGACCGGAAAGAATGAAAATAAACAACAACACCAAAAAAAAAAAAAAAAAAAAAAAAAAAAAGAAAAAAGAAAAAACCCAAACAAAACACAAAAAAAAAAACAACAAAAAAGAACCCAAACACATCGGCTTATGTCATATAATTCACATAAAGTAGAAATAAATATCATTATCTAATTCCAATGCCGTGTCCATCTACTTGTCTCGATTGAAAGGTTCACCTTGTCTGGACAAATTTTTGGGGAAAATGAGTCAGAAAATTATAGTTTGTGTCTCGCAATAAAAATGTGTAAAATCACGTATTTTAAAATTGCTCAGAAGAAAATTCCTATATGAATAATGCGATTTTTTTCTGCATGCCAATCGGTTTCAAAATATGTAAAAAATAAAACCGCAATCCAGCCAAATAGAGATAATCTTCTTGTAAATTAATATCATTAGGACACAAGAGGACTAAGATGACATAATTTTAGACAAACAAGAAAAAAAACCACAAAAAATTTTGAGCTTTTATTTAGAGCAATATCCACTTTATGTGATCAAAGCGCTTTACAAGGGGTCCCTAACCAACAGCAACATTTAACATGTAGAACGAGACATGACACCTGTTAGGCGATATTACAATTTTTTTCCGATAGAGACAACGCTGTTAATGGACAGGTACTCATTTTTTACAACTGAGTATGATGAGAGAATGTGAGTAAAGAGCCCTTTCCAAAACTCAAATATGCGCCGAGCGCGGCTCGAACTCAGGACCTTCCGATCCGAAAGTCATTAGACCACAAAGCCGCACGTCGAGCAATGAATAAAAGACGAAAAGCAACTACCCGTTTACTGACTGGGCTAGAGGAGATTATTCTATCATTAGGGAGAATAATATTTGACCTATAATAGGTGGTGAACTTTTAAAGGAGCTTGAGAGCAACGCTGCAATACGTTGACAAAACGCCTATTTAATTTTACTATCAAAACTTTTGATTCATATATTGATCGATTAGAATGAATTTCAAATTGCCAAAATGTGTTAAATCTTATATTTCAAATAAGTCTCAGGTTTAAGTCATTTGCTAAATTGAGAGCTATTTTGATCTATCGATTCATATGGTATAAAAGTTTACTGGCCAAAATGTATAAAGATCGACGTTGTCATTGTGTGACAGAATTGTCGGTTAATGACTAGAACAGTGCGAGTTGATATCGATAATAATGTGATGAGTAGATCAACATCCACGATTTTAGTGTTTGGTCTCCTACCCAGACAGGGACAGAATCCGCTGCATATATTCTACGCTCAACGTTAAAAAGCATCTCCACATTTGCCAAGAATTTTTCATTTTTTTCATCAGTCGTTTAAAGGTGACCTCAAACTTGTCCAAAAGTTTTAAACTCAAGACTTCAGGAAGCCGTGGGTTTCAGTTTTCAGTGATAACCAATCTCTAATGGCACCAAAAAGCAGTCACCGTGTACAAGGAGACGTAGCAAGCTTTACACATATAAAATGAGGTGTTAGGAATATGTTCTCTTCCTGTATCTCTTTAACCTATACACAAGAGTTTATATTTCGGAAAACAAAAGATTTGTCTGGTTGATAAGTCTTGGTAAATTGACAACATTTCAATAATTTACGATATGCAGACGACACTGCTCTACTTGTAGCAGAAAACCCAGATAACTTCCAAAACCTTTTTTCAAATGAAAAGCACAACAGTAAAAATGTAGGACTAGAAATGAACCTCACCCCCCCCCCCCTTCCCAAAGGTGTTTTCAAAAGACCCAGCTGACACAAACATAACAAGATAACCAGGACAAACTAACTGTAATAAGTGATGGTGAAAAAATCAAGCTTTGGTGAAATTAGATCAATCCTAACATCGGACACTACTCAAATAACAACTCAAATTTGAATCATAAAATGCTACGTACATTCCATCCTTCTGTAGGTTTTGTCTTATTATTGCAACTAGCAATGAATAAGGCTTCGATCTTATCGCCATTTAATTTTAATTTATTTGCAGGCATTCATCTCATCACATTGTTGATGTATTGTTCGCAAACAGTTATCATTGAAACTATATCAGATTGCATACACATACTATACATATGGGTATACATCGTCGGCGTAACATGGTAAGAAAGCTGCTCTAAAATTCTCACAACAGGGGAAGTGTACATTACGAAAATGACTAGACCTAAAACTAATCCCCGAGGTACACTGACATGAAATGTAACGCTCTGACGAAGTTGCTTTCCCATTTAAAACGAATCGAGTTATTTGAGTAAGATATGATGCAAACAGTTTAGAGCAGTGCCCGATATGTCGAAAGTAACTTGTCGTCTTCGGAGTAGAATAGCATGGTCGATGGTGTCTAAGGCCGCCGATAGATCAAGAAGGCTAAAGATGGTGGTTTTTCCTTGATCAATAACTCGTAGCAAGTCATCTGTGATTCTCATAAATACAACTTCTGTGCTATGATTTTGCCGGTTGACCGATTGATAGAACTCGTCGAGGTTATTATGTTTCACGTGACATGAAAGTTGTTTTAGATCTATCTTTTATAGAATTTTGGAAATGAACGGTAGATTCGTCATCGTCGTCGTCGTCGTCGTCATCGTCGTTGTGATCGGTATCCTCCTCCTCCTTCTCCTCCTCGTCGTCCTTCTCCTCATTATCATCATCTTCATCATCATATTATTATTAGCATCTATTATTGTCAATATATTATAATTCTTCTTCTTCTTCTTCTTCTTCTTCTTCTTCTTCTTCTTCTTCTTCTTCTTCTTCTTCTTCTTCTATTTTATTATTATTATTATTATTATTATTATTATTATTATTATTATTATTATTATTATTATTATTATTATTAATATTATTATTATTATTATCATTATTATTATTATTATTATTATTATTATTATTATTATTATTATTATTATTATTATTTATTATTATTATTATTACTTTTCTTCTTCTTCTTCTTCTTTTCTTCTTCTTCTTCTTCTTTTTTAGTTATTATTATTATTATTATTATTATTATTATTATTATTATTATTATTATTATTATTATTATTATTATTATTATTATTATTATTATTATTGTTATTATCAATATGTCAGCGGACTAGCTATTCTAAATAAGATGTCAGAGAGTTTTATTACAATTTCAACGCATCAAACAAGGTGAGATTAGTGCCAATCAAACAGATGGCATATTATGGTTTTTATTTAGCCTGCAGTTCACCATTTATTTTCCTGTGTTCGTTACTTTATTTTCCTCAATAGTATCTTATTTTATGGTAGATAGTGTCTTCTTTTTGATTTTAGAGTTTTAAATTTGCCTTCTCAATTTATTTCTAAAAATGTATTTTGTTTTTCTTTGAATAGAATGGGAAGATTCATCCTATAGCTTATGTTCGAGTTTTGTTAATGTTGTTCTTCTGGTTCATTTTTTTTCTTATATTGAACGTTTCTTTTTTTAAATCAGGGGTAGAAAAGATTGTAGTGGTCCGACGTGCACATATTTGCAGGTTTGATAACCCAATTCCTTATGGGCTCATTGTTGTAATGGAATTCTCAAAAAATGACGCAAAATATGGTGTTATACTAGGCCCATAAGTGGATTCCGATGTCAGACTTGCATATACGTATGGACACGTCATAGTGGTCCCTTTGAGAAAGCGACGGTGTTCTCCCCCTTCCCCAAATCCCCCCCCCCCCCACCCTCCCCTCTCTCTCTCTCTCTCTCTCTCGCGCGCGTTCTCTCTCTCCCTCCCTCTCTATCTATCTATCTATCTATCTATCTATCTATCTATCTATTTCACTCTTTCTCATTCCATACGTTTCCATTCTTTTCTTCTGTCTATACGCTCAAAACGCAAGCTTTAAATATTTAGCTAAAGTATCTGTCGACCCATTGAACGTACCGTTCGAACTACATGATTTAGATTATACTGGGCGGGTCTGAACATACACTAATTTCCCACTATAAAGCGATGTGTGTAAACAATAACTAAAGAGAAAAAAACATGCAAGGAAAAAATCTCACCCCCCCCCCAAAAAAAAAGCAATCCCACCTTGGGGATTGATCTTTAGACCTGTTTATGTGCGGCTATGTGGTCGAGTGGTATGGCACTCGCTTTCGGATCGGAAGGTCCTGAGTTCGAGCCTTTCTTGGCGCGTAGTTGAGTCATTGGAAAAGGCTCTTTACTTACATTCTCTCACCGTACTCAGGTGTAACATGAGTACCTGACCGTTAACAGCGTTGTGTCTGTCCGGAAAAAAATTGTAAAATTGCCTGACCGGTGTCATGTCTCGTTCTACATGTTGCGTGTTGCTGTTTGTCAGGGACCCCTTGTAAAGCGCTTTGAGCACATTTAGTGGATATTGCGTTATATAAAAAAAGCTCAATTTATAACAAGTATGTATTCATCACACCTATATCACTCTTATATACAGCGTTGTTGTCTTGTGGTATGCCACTTGCCTTTGGACCGGTAGATCCCGAGTTCGAGTCCCGCTGTGGGCAGCGCAAAGTTGTTTCTCTGGGAAAAGCTCTTACTAACACTCTCTTATCGTACTCGAGTGTAAAATGAGTACCTGATCAGCCAAAGTCTAATGATTGTTCCTCCTTTCTGCAAAAAAACAAACAAAAAAAAAAACAACAAACAAACCAAAAACAAAAACAAAGACACACACACACACACACACAAAAACAAAACTGTAACTCAGCCTTACAAGTGGCATGTCTTGTGTAACATATTAAGTGTTGCTGTTGACTTGGGATCCCTTGTAAAGCGCTTTGAGCACATTTAGTAACCGCTGCACTATATTAAACTTAAGTTTTTTTTCGAAGTATGTTGGCAAGAACGCTCGCGTTCATACTGCTACTGAAATACGATTACAAGTCGATGTAACTATTTTCAAAATACAAATCCTATTTTTAAAAATTCAATTATTGCATTGGAACTCATGTACTCAGCTGTTCTGCACAAAATAAAGTCATCGGTTCAATACCCAGATGACCAAAGGATACTGCAAACGTCCACACAATTGGCTTAAGTTTTATGTTGAACAGAAGCTAACAGCTATTATTATTATTATTATTATTATTATTATTATTATTATTATTATTATTATTATTATTATTATTATTATTATTATTATTATTATTATTATTATTATTATATTATTATTATTATTATTATTATTATTATTATTATTATTATTATTATTATTATTATTATTATTATTATTATTATACTATATTATTATTATTATTATTATATTATTATTATTATTATTATTATTATTATTATTATTATTATTATTATTATTATTATTATTTTATTTTAAAAAAATAATTATCATCACCATCATCATCATCATCATCATCATCATCATCATCATCATCATCGTCATCATCATCATCATCATCATCATCATCATCATCATCATCATCATTCTTCTTCTTCACCTTCTTCTTCTCTTGTCATTATAACTCTCTACCACATCATCGAATACCCAACATCAACTCTCTTTGCCCGCATCATACAAAAAACAATGCTGTGATTCTGGCACCTCCGCGTCATTCAATCTGCCTGCCACACCGACATTATCGGGCAGGGTATCAGCCATCAACCTGCTCCCTCCCTCCACCGTTGTCTGCGCGACAAACCATATCACTGACCCCTACCGCAGACCTCTGCTCTTAACACCTACTAACTCACTACTGGAATTGTTGCCCCCACCAACCTACACACGATAACGATAGTGGCGATGATGAATTATTTCATTATTACGATGTACTATTCTTTATTTCACTTATACGACATGATATAAAATGGAAAATAAAAATATTAATATGTAAAATATTATAAAATCGAAGACATCCGGAAACTAAATTAATATTTCAAAACATTCACAATGTTCTTCACAATTCTTAAAAACGACAATTTGTGATCTTATAATAATAACCCCAACGTCAAATCTAACTAGGAACATTTTTAAGGTCTATTATTTCTGGGTATATGTCGCTCTAAGTTGACGTTAATGTTTTCATTCAAATCTGAGAATTTCTGAGAAATTATTATTATTGTTATTGTGCAGATACTTCATTGTTGTCACACAGGCAGTCTAAGCAAATTGTTTTATTCTCAAGAACTCTTTAATCCCAATATAATTTTCTAAACAAACACTTAGCGCTCCAAATCAATATTTGTTGAAGGTAATCGAACTGATTAATATTTTATTTTATAACGAAAGAAATTTAAAGTTGATTTTTTTTCATCACTTAATGAGTAGCCTATATTCTATTTTTTTCTGAAAAAGTTGAACTTGAAAGATTTTGTACAAAGCTTGTTTCAAACGATTTGTTGTTATTCGTCAATCTTTCATTTGGATCTATCTGTGAAGGACCTCGACTCAACTTAAAGGTAACTAAATGATTTTATTTGTTTCAATTGCGAATGGCATTGTATTAGCGCTACCATGTTTGAGAAAGATTGAATGTTTATGTATGATTTTGTTGATTTACCTTTTAATTAAAATTCTCCTAATTTGTAGTTTAAAGAATCTTAACAGATCGTGTTCATTGACAATCTGTTGGTTTAAACAGCTAAATTCTGTCCATTGATGTTAAAACATAACCTTGGCCCTTGAATCAATAACAGCGAGTTTCAAAGACGTGATAAAGTTATCCAGAGCCAGGGGCTAATGTAGTAGTAGTATCGTTCGGCTACACTTCTATGTTCAAGGTATCAATCCAGGTTTTGAAGTCATCATCACATTTGTTGATGGTTTCAAATCCCCCTTCAAGTTTTGTCTCTGGGCAATCTAGTACGAGGTGGTTTGCATCTTGTGGTGCTTGGTTGCACTTTGGGCATGTTGGTGATTCTTGGAGTCCCCATTTGTGCATGTTGGCAGCTGTTCTTGTATGTTTTGACCGTAGTCTATTTGCAGCTACCCAGTATTTTATTGGTTGATCCTGTAGACATGGGAGACTTTTACAGGGATCTTCAATTAGTTCCCCAAATGAGCTGGTGTTTCTCCCTGTTTCTGTATCGTCAATAACAATTACTCGCCATAATCTTCTGGATCCAAATTAGATTCCATTAGGTGTAGCAGATCCAGCTACCCAATCACTGCTGGGGTGTTGGGGAGGGGGGGGGGGGGGTTCCTTTGCTTCCTACGGAGTTATCGGGACCTCAAATATAATTATCATACCCAATTCTTAAAGACGATAGGATCCTCTAATGGCGGGACATCAACATCAGGTGTCTTGTTTCATACGATTAGGGCCTATCAGGATATTAAAAAAAAATGAAATAATGAAAGTTATAAAATTTAAAAAAAAAAATCTTTTCACGGAATTATCATACAATGGTGACCCTTCGTCTCAAAACAGAATTACGTTGGTATTGACCTGATGCAAATTATTTCAATTTAAATTGTGACCTATATTATTGATTTGAGGGAGGTCCGATAGCTCAGTTGATAGAGCACTCGCGTCAAATCCAAAGGGACCAAGATCGATCCTGGGTGCAGTTAACATTTTTTTCTGACCACCAGTGAATGGGTAGCTGGGTTTATTAAATCTGGTGGAAAGTACTTTGCGATAATCAGGCGTCCTATCCAAAGAATAGCAAGTAATTGCTATTATCCGTTTCACGCTATAGAAACCGGGATAAAGTCCGGCTTCGTGGGCTTAATGACTATCAAGGACAACTATAAGATTTGAATTGAAATAAACACGGTTATAGAGAATAGTGAGTTTCATCACTCCTCCCTTAAAAAATAAACAAAAACAAAAACAAAAACAAAACGAACAACAAAAAACAAAATAAAAAAGTAACAAAAAAGGACCAAAAAAAAAAAAACGAAGCATAAAAAAAACAAAAAACAAAACAAACTAACAGCTACAAACAAAACTAAACAAAACAACAAAAAATACAAAAAAAATCCTTATTCTGATAATTTTGACTTTAGCTCGACTTCCTTGATCTAGTTCATATCGATATAATATCATATTGATACGGTGGGTCCGACGTCTATACATTTGCAGGTCTGATATCCGGACGCTCAATAATGAACTTGATTTAACATAGTTGTAATGGACAATATTTTACGTTGGTTTGAGAGTATTTCCAATACAACAATGAGCCTATAACAATTTGGGTTATCAGACCTGTAAATAAGTAAACGTTGCGTGGGTCACAATTGAATATTTCAAAACAATATTTTATTGAGTATAAATTCTTAAAATGTTAAAAACTATTTCTGATTAGATCAATACAGAATTCACTTTTCAGCAATGTTTTACCTTGTCACAATACAGATTTGAGTTGTTGATCACATTTGAAGTTGACCTTTTTCTGATCAACATGGCAAAACGGTTTTCATCAAATAAAACTTTTGGTTATGGGGTATGATACTCTTGTTCTTACCAGTAGGTCTCGGGTTCGAGTCCGGGTCTGAGCGGCTCAAAAGTTGAGTCTTTGGAAAAGGCACCACATTCTGTCACCGTACTTAGGTGTCAAGTGAGTAACACCGTTGAAACCGTTGTCTCTGTCGAAAAAAAAATGTAGTATAACCTAACATGTCTCGTCAAACATTTTAAGTGTTGGTGTTGACTTGGTGCCCCGTGTAAATCGCTTTGAGCACCTTTAGTTGATATTGCGCTCTATAAGTGTCAACTTTTCTGTAGTTGAGTTATATCACCATTCAACATTTCCAGAACAAAACATGGATTTATTAGAATCAAATAATACCAGCGAGCTCGAATGACTTAGTATATTATACTTTTTCGACAAAGAGTGTATTTCTAATAGACCAAGCGTACATACAATCATTAGAATCAAATAATACCAGCGAGCTCCAGTGACTTAGTATATTATCCTTTTTCGACAAAGAGTGTATTTCTAATAGACCAAGCGTACATACAGTCATTAGAATCAAATAATACCAGCGAGTTCCAATGACTTAGTATATTCTCTTTTTTAGACAAAGAGTGTATTTCTAATAGACCAAGCGTACATACAGTCATTAGAATCAAATAATACCAGCGAGCTCGAATGACTTAGTATATTATCCTTTTTCGACAAATAGTTTATTTCTAATAGACCAAGCGTACTTACGTACATATTCAATGATTTTATAATTTATGCTTTTTTAAATGGACAACATTTCTAATAGATCAAGCATGCGTTCGGGTTCCTATGAGCAAGACACGTTTATTTCTTGTTGATCCGAGAAAACAAAAAAAGATTTGTGACTATGTGGCTAGTGGTATGACACTGGCCTCCGGATCGGATGTCCAGGGTTCGAATAGCGCATAATTGAGTCCTTGGAAAAGGCTTTTTACTCACATTCTCTACCGTAATCAGGTGTAAAATGAATATCTGGCCGTGAACAGCTTTACCTTTGTCGAAAAAAGTGTAATATATCCAAACAGAGGACATGTCTCGTCCTATATGTTAAGTGTTGTTGTTGGTTGGGAGCGCCTTGTAAAGCGCTTTGAGCACGTTTAGTGGATATGAGGTGAAATACAATCATATTTTGATAAATTAATTAGTAAAGCCAAGAATTCTAAAAGATCCGCGCATCAATCTTTTCAGTTGACGTCATCCAGCTATTTGTTTTAGACGGCCACCTGGATGATTAGTTCTCACAAAAATTGTCTAAATCAGACTAAATGTTTAAGGTCACGCATAGTTTTGTGTGGTGGTACGATTGATGTGGCGGGTAGAACTGGCGAGTATTTTACTGAAACACATACCATCAATATGATTGTGATTATCTTTTGATTCTATGATAAGATATATCAACGGCTTTTTAGTGAGGGAAAACCCTATACTTATCATTTAAGTGGAGGAGCTTCTATTCTAGTCAATATGGTTTGGCCTAACCACAATTTAACCAGTTAACTGATTTGAAGATTTCACCAGAATACTCTTCCGTCAAATATCGATTGATTTTAATGATTTCGCAACGTACCAGGTTTGAGAGTTTTGCGAAGATGAGGGTTATTTAAATCAATCGATTTTTGAAGGGCGGAGATTTTCTGTATAACAGACGTCTTAATAGCTCTTATCTGGCTTTTCGTATTTGGCCAGAAATTAGTGTTTTCCTGCAGTTCATTGTCTGCAGTATTCTAATTATGATTAATAAGACTTGACTGATGTGCGTATTGGAAAGCATCTGTGTAATTAGGTGTCCTTATAATGACCAAATCGATTGTTTATATTATAATAAAGTTAATATTTGAAAGCACCCGAAACTCATAGTCGGCTGTACTGTCTGTAGAGGTATTAAGTTCTCAATATTTTTAGTGCATTACCCAGTGTTCCGACCCAACATCTTTTACGGATATCCTCTGTCTGCTTTACTCCTCACTTTAGTTCCTCACTACAAATACCTTGATGTAACGATTGATGACAGGCTCAAGTGGGATGAACACTTGAAAATAATTAGGCATAAGATGTGCAGACGTACATATTTTTTATCAAAACTCTCTCAATTTAGAATAGATAAAACCCTCTGCACATTATTTTATTGAGCAGTAATCGAAAGTGTTTTGTCATTTTGTATAACAGCTTGGGGAGGCAATTGCTTAGCAGTGGAAAGGAACAAACTAAATTCAAATATTAAAAAAATCCATTAAACGCTATATAAATGGTGTCGACGATGTAGATCTTTTATACGAGAAATTTTGTATAAATAAAATAACTAAAATATTAAATGATCACTATCATCCACTAAGACCGTCACTTATTATGTCAGAAAGAAGTGCTCGCCCTTTCTCTATTTCAACGAAAACAGAGAGACACCGAAAATCTTTCCTGCCGTCCAGTATTAGGCTTTATAACAACAAGTAATAATCATTTTATATAATCATTTCTCATTTTTACTTTTAAAAATATAAATATTAATTTATTAATTTATTTGTTTTACAATCTTTTCAATTTTCAATTTATAGTGACAGTTTTAACTATTATACAGTGTTGAAATTATTCATATCATAAAGTGCAGCTCTGGTCATAGAGCTGCTCCTTTTTTTATATATATACATCCTATTTCTATTGTATTCTTATCTTATTGTGTAAATTATAACACGTCTGTACAAAAAATTTCCTTTTTGGGATGCAATAAAGTATTATTATTATTTTATTATTATTATTATTATTATTATTATTATTATTATTATTATTATTATTATTATTATTATTATTATTATTATTATTATTTACAAGGGTCAGATTTGACCGATGAAACTCACATTAATGTCAAACGCCTCATCTATATATAGAACGAAATTGGACGTAACTCAGCTCTTTGTTATTTGTTTTTAGCCAGCTGTTTTAGGAGCAGATCTCACTAAAAAGTATAAATCAGACTATAAACGTTTATAGTTACACATTTTTTATGTGTTGGTACATTACATCCGACCAGCGGTTGTTTTGAGTTTTCTAACTAAACGCATAGCATCAATTGTTCCATGTCTTTGCAAACCAAAGCAAGTTCATGTACTTAGGGCTCAAACGAAGATGAATAAATATACTGATCAAAAGCTCAGATTGTCGACCTCATTTTTGTCTCATTGTCCGAATAGATACTTTTTAAAATGCAGGTTTCATTTATTTCCCTAGTATTGATAAAACTCAGTTATTGAAATAACGGCAAAAAATTGAAGATAAAAAACACATCTACTTATTTTGATTCTAATGAATATGTATTGTAAGAATACTCAATTCGGCATTTGAATATTATCAATTCCCACGAAGAGTACTTGGTAAAATCATCTCCTCATCTGAGTTAATACTCTAAACAAATGTTGCCCCAACACAATGTTTTTGAATGCTTTGAGAAGTCCTCCATATTAATAACTTAACATTTTTGTTTGTCAAGAATAATATGGGTACCATCTCTGAAACTAACTTTTGGATTTGGCTTACGCGGAGCAGTGTCTCTGTCAGCTTTCATTTTGGAGAGATATGAAGGGACCATAGAAAACTTGATAGTCAACGCAGCCCGATCTTTCGTGGGCGGATCAGCTTTTTATTCTCTGTCAACCGGACGTAACTCTTTTTTCCTGAAGAACAAACAAACGAGGCTCTTGTTTTATATTTTCCATCTTTTCGATTCAAGTTTTATATGATATATCTTAGCAAAGGTTGTGTAAGGAATATTTAATACTTTATACTAAACCAACATTATATTATTTGTTATTTCCTCGACCCATGAATTGCAGCGATCTTACTTTTCATAAATGTGAGGTTGATTATGTGATATGGAAACAAGAGTTGTCAGGTGATATAATTGACGCCTATGCACATAATTTGGTTAGAAAAACCGCAACACGGGAACTGGTGAGATTAGTTAAAAATGTAAATGTAGGCATAGACATTTTTTAATGATGATTTATCTTGTAATGTGTATTTGGTCTTATGCAATAGCCATTATTGCCATACAAAAATTGTTTTGTGCATGTATTAGTGGGAAATGGTATAAAAACCCGACAACTTTAGTCCATTCTAAAGTGAGTCTGTTTTATACTGATTTATCGTTTAAGAGAAATTAAGCGTGTGAATTACTTATTTTTATTCAGTTTTTATTCCCAACTCTGAGATGACTAATCTTATCAATGCATCCTCTACAATAACAAAAATTGCGAATTCCTCCGAGTGTGTTTTCTAAAATAGATAATCAAAAGATAACTCAAGTAAACACAGCGACTTAGACCCAGTAATCCGTATGATTCTAATGTTGCTCTGCTCATGGCAATTTGGACAACAATAATTTACAAACGGAAAAAGTGACCTTTTCCATCTTGCTATTGTAGTCAGATGAAGAAACTTAGCTAGTTTTCAATTTATTACTGGATTAACAGACAGGCGGTGAAAATCTTCATTGACTCGGGATCAAGTTAAGTCTATTCACGTTTGGAAGCGAGTGAGCTTACTAATAAGATTGCCATTCTGTTAACCTAAAGGAAGAGAGGTAACAAAAGTAAGCTTCTGCATGGTGCAATATCCACGTAGTGAGATCATATTGCTTTATGACGGATCTCAAGCCAACATTTATCTTGATGTCATAAGGCGCTCTTACAGTTTTTAAAAATACATATACTGACTGTTACCGGTCAAGCCCTCATTTTATACCTGAGTGTGGTGTTTAAATAAGAGTAAAGAATCTTTCCCAAGATAGATAGATATATATATATAGATAGATAGATAGATAGATAGATAGATAGATAGATAGATAGATAGAGATAGATAGATAAATAGACAGATAGATAGATAGAGAAGAGAGAGAGAGAGGAGAGAGAGAGAGAGAGAGAGAGAGAGAGAGAGAGAGAGAGAGAGAGAGAGAGAGAGAGAGAGCTACTTGCCTATCTTCCTCTGCATAACTTAATGCACATAGAATCAAATGCACAACGGCCTCATGTACTTATTCATGGAGAAAATGCTGTTTTTCTTCAGACACGGGCAATTGCTTGTATGTTAATGTGACCTTGTTGGTCTTAATGGTTTTGACGAGTGTCAATTCATAAATATTTAACGTTTATTTCAGTTCTGTATATATTTCCCACTTATACCGCCAATAGGCTTTCTTCTTGTTTTTTGTTTTTTTTTTTAAAATTGTTTTTAAGGTTTTTACGGCGCTTAGGCTATATCAGCGTAAAGGAAGAAAATGGGATAGTAAAAAGTTCTAGAATTACAATTAAAACACCCAAGAAAAAGTAAGACATAGGGGAACTGGGAACAAATAGGGATCAGATGTGGATTCCAAGAGTTTGAGATCGTCTATTAGTCTCATCCGGACACAAGCACAAAATCCAACAAAGAGGAATATACTCAAGTGCTTATATTATACATTCATAATAACAAATATAATAATACATAACAGAAAGATGATTTACGAGAAAAAAAAATCTCCCAAAACAATAACTGTGCATTTGACTATTTCCCTCCCAGCTAAGACTCCGGCCAGGCCCAGGACAAAACCAAGTAATCTCATTCCAAGGCAAA
>NC_088364.1:34519504-34527004 GCF_034508935.2 Berghia stephanieae | reverse complement strand
TAGGAGATCTGAAAGAGTGTTAATAAAACAGTGCACCCAGACAAAGCAAGCAAGAAAAATAAAAGAAAAAGAAAACAATTAAAAATAAAAATCAATCTGCCTCGACAGGCAGTGAAGGTGATTGTAAGAGCATTATACAAAAAAAGGTGCATGATGGTTGACTTTAATATTATAATTTGGTTCCAAATGGTCTGCAGTTGAGATAAATAAAGCTTTGTGCAACGCATGGTTCATGATGGGAGCGTGTAGATGCCCGAATTATACTCATATTTATTTTTTAAATTATGAAATTGATTTTAAGGGAATTCAACATTATATATGTAGGATCCAGTAGATTTGTCTTCCACTGGATATTACGGAAGCATTTTAGTGCCATTTGCTTTCCAATATCCGGCAATGAGGGATGAGAGCCTTGAACCAAATTCATTATTGATACTGTCGTACACTGACAAAACACGGTTTTCAATTTGACCAGAAAACCTTGATTTATTTGAAATATCGATTGATTAGGATGATCGAATCTTGTCAGAAAATTTCAAAATTTCAAGTTTGAGACTTTTCACTTTAAGAGTTTTCGGCAAGCTAGCTGTCACCATAATTGACAGCTATATGAGGTAAAAGAATTTTCGGTTAAACTAAAAAAAAGTGTTTTGTCATCGAAGGGCAGAACAGGACCACTACATGTCCGGAACAACAAAGGGTATTTTACAGGGAGTGCACCGATTGGACACATTTTATTTTAACGGTTGTGACTATAACACCCGATTGCATTTATTTCGCTTTGATTCCACGACGCTTGCCATGGTTGTAGTGATAAATTCACTGACCTATTGATTGTAAAACTGTACGTGAGATTGGATTCCATGCGTGAAACATCCGTATTTGTTTTTACGAGAAATTTAAAGGGTTTTTTTTCTCAAGACAATTTTTATAATATTTATATTATATGAATTCATATCATATAACATCATATCATATCATATCATATCACATCATTTCATATCATAACATATAAAATCAATTCATGTAATATCATGTAAAAGATTATTTAAACCAACTGACCGTTGAATACTCTGTGTATTTAAATGTTATCATAAATATATCGGGAATTGATTTTTTCTTTATCAAGTATTATTATGAATCTTGTCAACAGAAGTAGTTTTTTTTTGTTTCATACACAAAACTGTTCGAAAGTTTTAAAGTTCTGTTAATAACAAACATTTCCCTTTATGCTAGTTTTGAGTTTTGTATATGTTAATAAAGATTTCAAATCATGATTTGCAATCATTTTCACCAATCCAGTTAACGACTACGGTCAAATTCGCTTGGTTTTATCAGTTGCTAGTCAACATAGTCACACAGCATCACTCGTCCACAAGCTTCACATGTCCGTGACTCAGTATCTTGAACGTTCAATTATTATTATTGTATGTGGTAATGGGTGAAACCAGGATCTTTATGAAATAATAATGAGGCGGTACTCATCGATCACACAACATTACAGTTGTTTAGTTGGTTAAATTACATCATGTAAACCTGTTAGTTACATAGAATTGGATCAAACGTGTTTGTTATCATACTGTTATAGATATAGGGTATGATACTTACAGATGTTTTCACAGTGCAGAGGTTGAGACAAAAAGCCACTAATTGCTACTTCTCTTTTCTAATTTGCCATACTCTTATGTATGTACATGTTGTATTTTTACGCAAGAAGACTAACATCCCCCCCCCCCCCAAAAAAAAAAAAAAAAAAAAAAAAACAAACAAAAAAACAAAAACAAAAACAAAACAAAAACAAAACAAAACAAAACAAAACAACAAAACAAAAACAAACAAACAAACAAACAAAAAAAACAAAAAAAAGCAAAACAAAACAAACAAACAAAGACAAACAAACCCAAAAAAACACCCCCTCCCCCCAAGAAATAAATATAATAATCAAAGAACCCTCTCCCCCCCCCCTCCCCTCCCAAGAAAAAACAAAACAAAAAAACAAACAATCAAACAAAACATAAAAACGAAACATAAAAAATACAGCAAAAAATATAAAATCTGAAGACCACTTTGGTTTTTGTTTATGTCTACAACAACAACAACAACAACAACAACAACTACTACTACTACTACTACTACTACTACTACTACTACTACTACTACTACTACTAACACAACTACTACTACAACAACTACTACTACTACTACTAACTACAACTACTACTACACAATCTACTACTACTACTACTACTACTACTACTACTACTACTACTACTACTACTACTACTACTACTACTACTACTACTACTACTACTACTACTACTACTACTACTACTACTACTACTACTACTACTACTATTACTAACTGGTTGATTGTCTCAAAATGACGTTATATATTTCGCCCCTTTCACTCCCCCCCCCTCTCCCCCACACTATCAGAAGCAAATTGGCTTGACTTTCATTACTGGCCTTCTCAGTCAACAGACCGTTATGTCGCAGCCTTCTTGATTGAGCAGCTGTGTCAAACTCAGACCTGGCAAAGCGGAGAGTGCAGTTGCTTATTTACGTTCTTCGTAGCTCAACATTTACAAACGATAACATAACACATTACGTATGTATGTATCATAGTAAGAGTTGCTTAGGTCAAAGGCCTTTAAATGCCGTATAAAAAAAGAGAAAGGTTCAGCTTAAAAATTCCATGATATAACCATGACTATGATCATCATTTTCATCATAAACAATAAAAAATATATCAATCTAAAATATACTCATAAAAATTCATATTTAAAGTTATAGAGCTCCCCGTCGATTGCATTTTTGAAGTGATCTATCCTTTTGAAGTCTTTGGTTATAAATTTCAAACTGTTCCGTGTATTAAAGTGCGGCTATGTGGTCTTGTGGTATGACGCTCGCTTTCGGGTCGGAATGTCCTGGGTTCAAGACTCACTCGGCGCATAGTTGAGCCCTTGGAAAACGCTCTTTAATCAGATTCTCTCACCGTACTCTGGTGTAAAATGAATACATGACCGTTAACAACGTTGTCTCTGTCGGGAAAAAAAAGTGTAATATCGCCTAACAGGCCTCATGTCTCGTTCTATATGTTACGTGTTGCTGTTAGTCAGGGCCCCATTGTAAGACGCTTTAAGTCTATAAAGTTTGATTTTTTTTAAAATAGAAAGGGCAAAGAAAAAAAGAAAAAAGAAAAAAAGAAAAAAAAAGAAAAAAACCAAAAAACAAAAACAAAACAAAAAGCAAAAAACAAAAACAAAAAAACAAAAACAAAAACAAAAACAAAGCAAGACAAACAAACAATACAAAACAAAGCAAACAGAAAAATACAAACAAAAGTAGACAAACAAATAAACAACTACAACGGAACGAAACACAACAAAACAATAATAAAGCTTGCAAAAAATTTCCAAAACAATACACACCGACAATTACAAGGAAGTCGAGAATCGTTCAGTTCCCAAAGCACACAATCAAAGAACCTTCCAGGCCTATTCACAGCCAGCCTCATTGCCCACACAATGAGTTCAAGAACACTTTACTCTGATGGAAACCGAAAAGCTCATCAAAGATATCTGAAAGCTTCAGTTACTCTCCCTCCCCCCCTCTCCCGACATAAAAAAAGCACTTCTGTGGTGGACCATCGGTGACTTGATCGGTGATTTGTCGTGCAAGCACTAAAATAATCTAAAGTTCAACCCGGGGTTTTAAATTTCTTTTTATCCGAGTTCAAATTACATTGCCTTTTTTTTAAACCATCAAAAATATGAAGAAGAAGGAAAAAACCCCAATGATATTAATTAAAAATAAGCTTTGAAATAAAGACAAGTAGACAAGTAATTTTAGAGAATCAAGCGTAACACCTACATCCCCCCCCCCCCCCCCATCTCGTAGTTAAGTTACTCAACGTGATCAAAACACAGCAAATATATATAATCCAAACAAAATAAAACAAACCAGAACCCCTCAACAAAATAACGATAAATCAACAAATAAACACAAAAAGCATAACAAAGAAAAAAAAAAGAAACAAACAACAACCCCAACCAAAAAAACCCCACTAAAAACAAAACAAAACAGAAACAAAAAAAAAAAAAAAAAAAAGACAAGAAAGAAAAAAAAAAACAAACTCACAATTAATATTCATCTCTTATCCTAAGCATGGTTTCCATGTTTCACACAAATAAACAATCTTACACGGTGTGTTCCGATGTTTTATCACAGGCGTTTCGTACCCCGACATGGAAACAATGAAGATGCTGTCAGCAATCAGGAGCTTATCTTCACTCCCTCCTACGGCATATTAATATCAAAAGCTGATGTGGTTTTAATACCGATATGATACAAGATGGGCGGATCAAAGTAAACGCTTTTAATTTATAAGTGTAAACCCTTTTTGTCAGTTTTGAAAATAGTGAAAACAATTTTGATTTAATCTTGATAGCTATCTAATGTTTCAAGCAATTATTTATTATTTTGGCGGCGGTGACCGAATTCTAACCGAATCTTGCTTTTTAAAAACCTCAAAAATAAAAAAGCAAACCAAAACAAACAACCCCCGCTCTTAAAAAGCATAACAAAGTGAACAAACCAAACAAACAAATTCCCAAAACAAACAAAAAAACCATAACAGGTAAAAAACAAAACAAAAGAAAAACCAAACAAACAAAAACAAACTAACAAACAAAACAAAAGAAAAACAAAAAACAAAAACAAACACAAAAACAAAACTTAACAACAAAAGATAAACAAAGAGAAATACAATTATGTTAAAGGGGTGGGGGGGGGGGGGGTAATGTAGTAATGACTCTGAGCCATATTATGTTTTATGTAGAACTGATCCAAAAAATTGGGCCTTCCAGATTAGAACATTGTAATAGAGTTTGGCACAACCGAGTATGATGTTACGGTACAATAGGAAAGGAAAGTGAGACGTCAAAAAATTGATTCCTACCTCATTGAAAATGAAAAATCCCTCTTCTGAAGGACTGAAATCATATCTTGTGTAAATGATCTTCTGGTTTCAGAGTGGTGACATCTTATTTTCTAGTCTAAATATATGCTGGTCGTTAATGAAGATCCATCTTCGCTCTTTTACTTCCCGTAATCCTTAGGATCTTTCTATACGTTCTGCTACTAAAATAGCTATGCCACCTTATGATTCAATATATAACTTATTCATTATTAGTGCTCATAAGGACTGACTACATACACACTTCCAATGATTTTTGAATTTACAAAATAGAATGTGTGCCGTCACGACTGTTTTTCCCGATTCAAAGTATGTCAAAATATTGAGATTACAATACAAAATGGAGGAGGGCCATCGCATCAGATTTGGCTTGTATTGCATGAACTACTAATGGCTATTCTCTGAGCACATCCTCATCAAAGCAGACTCTTTGTCCATGGGTAAAGTAGTCGACTCAAATTATTCCATTCAACTCCGGCGTGCATGCCTGTGCGGTAATCATAATGATGTCCAAACTGTAAAAGGTAAAAAAAAAAAAAAAGAAAAGCGAAAATTTGTTTGAAATAAATCAAAGGCCTATGAAGCACGGGTTTATCTATGTTCCTACAGTGTGGAACAGTAACATCTTGCTACTCATTGAGTTGGACGATAATCTCATCGCAATGCGCTTTTTGGTATATTTAATATGGTCCAACGCGCATGAAATGCTGAGTATTGAGTGAATACGTTTGGCACCTGCTTCAGTCCCTTGTTCAATGACCGGAGTAATAATTATCAGGACACCTAATAGTGGACGAGTGTCTCATAATTGTGGCTTATTACCTTGAGTAAGCTAAGAATTTTGTCCATTCGTTCAAATCATCAATCCCCCAAGAAATGCTGTTTTTAAATGACTGGTCGTCATCATAGTGCTCACTGAGTTGAGCACAAGTAAGGGAAATAATCGGGGATAACTGCATTCCCCGCTTATACATAGAACAATGAAAACTATGACGTAAACGGTATCGAGCGTCGGTATGTATGTTCGCATGATCATCCGATGCTCGACAGATTGAACCACTTGACTTGGTAAAAGATTGTTTTCACCTCTAGACATTGCAATATTCTCAACAGATTGCGTTAGACCAACCGTTAAAACAAATGAAAGACTTTTTCTCAATTCTAAGTGGTATAGCTTATGAAAAAATGTCCTTTGGCAATATATATCTTACCGATAAGTCTTTCATTTGCTTTGAATGATGGTATTATCTCTCGGTGAAATAGCTGTCAAATTAAAGTCACAGGACTCGCTAGCGTCAATAACAGCGGTAGCGTAATTTGGCTTGCGAATTAGTAAATTGACATTGAGGGTGATTAGTATTAATTAATAAACACATTGGTAACAATAACCACAAAAACTCTGACCATATTGTTTTTATGGTGAAGCACTTAACACATCACAGTAACCCACTCAGATTAGATTTGAATAAGTAGCATAACAATGAAAATGCAAATAGACAGCTTCTGTAAAAACTCTTAAATAGTCTTAAGAAATTATCCCCCATTAGAGATCCTCACTAAAGATACAACAATAGAACTCATTCAGAAAAGTGTAGCTAAATTAGTGACAAGACAAAAGAGAATGGAACACTCCTTATCTATTCTGTCTGAAACGAACCTGAAGCCTGTCAGTGAAAGAATCATTAAAAAAATTGCTCTCTTTTGCTTTAAAAGCTAATGAAGTACTTGACTACATCAAAAGCATGTTAGAAATGTATATGTACCAAATAGGAATTTACGATCCTCGACAGACAAATCAAAGCTTTTTCTTAGAAATAATTACAACTGTAAAGTTTATGGTGGCTGTTCCTTTTTAACGGCATGAAATGGAATTTCGGCCTTCAGTCGTCTGGCGCAACAAATGGTACATTGTGAAGAGAGCTCACTAAGCATAGTGAAATCATATTATGCTCTAGATAGATGTTCTTTTTTAAATTGAAAGTAACTTGTTTGGAAATGACCCCAAGCAAGGGAGTAACGTTGTGAAATAATGTGAAAACCATGCAGAAGGAATAAAGTAAAACAACAGCAAAACAAAAAAGAAAAACACCCCACCCCTAAAAAAACAGAGGACGAAACAAACAAAACAAAAAATAGAGAACAAACAAACAAAAACAAACAAGCAAACAAAACAAACAAATAACAACTAAAACACCCACATAAACTAAAGAAAACCCTGCGTGTTTTGCCATAATCTTTCGATCTACTCCTGTATTTGAGAACAATCCAACGCATTATCGTCACGGCAAAGTATACATAATATACTCGTTATCTATACCATCTCTTGTTTAATGAATTAAGTAAAAGGATCCATTAATGTTTTATATCAGAAATCTGAGTAATTGCCTAGATGTAAAAGAGATTTGTATGAGAAAGCCTGGGAAAAATAATCTAGCGCCGACAAGATTGTGTTATATCCCACCCTATATCAAAATATTGATACTTACATGCACAAGAAACTGTACAGTTTTATATCATGAGGA
>NC_088364.1:34497004-34514504 GCF_034508935.2 Berghia stephanieae | reverse complement strand
TATTAGCACAGCATTAAAAAAGTGGCAAAGTATTTATTCTAATTAAATTAATGAGGAAATTTTCACTGAAATATAAATTATAGTTGTAGCACGAATAGGACGTTGACAATGCTGACTAAACCATTCTGGATAGGGTATTGGAGTTTTCCAAAACTACATATGGGTGAAAGAAATCAAAATTCTAAATGGATATTCTGTTCATATTGTGCTAAGAATACACAGTATCAGCAGACAGACAAATGATTTGGTCTGAAACTTAGGGCAGACTAAAAATCTTCAAAGATGGAGGTAGGTCAGTATGAAGACAGTAATATAGTTTATTCGTAGCTTACTGGATCATGTGATTTAAATACGATACATAGTAGTCTGTAATTCAAAGCAAGGATTGTTTTTTTTTAGCATCCTATAAAAGATATGTCTGAATTGCGGTGCACATATTTGCAAGTCTGACAGTCAATCGCACTAATGGGTTGAATTTAATGTTGTTATAATGGCCTTGGGTATTTCCGGTAACAACAAAGAGCCCATAACACGTTGGGTTATTAGACCTGTAAATAAGTACCCGTTACTATTAATGATTTATCATTCATTTTTTTTATTTTGGATGAGATTTAAGGTCAAATAATTCCAAATATCTAACAATACGGCTTTCACAAAATATCAGAAACAAAACACACTAGACGTCTAATATTGAGTCAAAGAAAGAAAGCATCTAGTTTTCATCAGTCACCATGAGTTAAATACTAAGAATGAATAACACAGACTGCCACAAAAATACATAGCAGGATTTCTTCCCCAGTGTTTAAAAAGTATGGGCAGAGTATTAACTGTTTCTCCACTTTTTCTACCCAATGGAAAAGTACTTCTTTAATTCTTTTGGTTCTGGACCCTCGGATTTTGAATTAATTAAAATATTTAGCCTAGGTAAAGAGAAATAACTAGATTGATAAAAATATCAAATTTATGACTTTTGTGTTGAAAATCATAAGAAACAGCCTTTGTTACAGCCGCTTGACTATCTTATATCAAGCTTTTGGAAGAACTTCCGTATACAGC
Source organism: Berghia stephanieae (assembly GCF_034508935.2). Taxonomy (NCBI): domain Eukaryota; kingdom Metazoa; phylum Mollusca; class Gastropoda; order Nudibranchia; family Aeolidiidae; genus Berghia; species Berghia stephanieae. Next base: position 34,513,448 of record NC_088364.1, on the reverse strand, counting down.
GACATTCAGGGAAGACCCGTGATCAAACATCAAATTAAATGTTTTGGGTTATACATAATAAACAGATATATATTAAACAATAATATACATTTTAACATCAAATGTATATAGAAAAACAAGCCATTTTTCTGCTCTTATATAGATATATTTGGTTTTTTTTTCTTTGAGCAAGTCAGAATATTATTTTTGCGGAACCTTTGAATTTCAGGATTGTAGATCACCCATCAACAAAATTAGATTCTGTCATAGAATTCTAGCCATGTTGAATCATTAAATCTTGCCACTGGACAATGCAATACCAGATCCTCGGCATCTTTCATCACAGTTCCATCAAGGGTGAATCCTACATGTTTTAACAATGTAAGAAGGCAGAGTTTGACTGGCTCTGGATGTTAAACTGTTTATCACAAGCCATTGTCTCGTCTTGCTGGATGTGACACATGAATAAGACTTCATCATGCATTCACTCCACTTGATCAAATGTAGTGACAGATTGGTGCATTACGAAATGAGCGTTGTGGTGCTTTATTCAACATGGTAAACCTGTCAAAAAGTGTCAAAGAGTTCATATTTTTTTTTATCTTTTCATACTTGAGATCAAGCCCCGCCAACAGAGGCACACACACAGAAGATAGAGAGAGAGAGAGAGAGAGAGAGAGAGAGAGAGAGAGAGAGAGAGAGAGAGAGTCACTTAAGCTCGTCTTCTCTCTTGAACAAAGATCAAGCATACAGACTTCTCTCTCTCTCTCTCTCTCTCTCTCTCTCTCTCTCTCTCTCTCTCTCTCTCTCTCTATTTTTTCTAACCCCCCCATTCTCCACGTCACTCCTTCGTTTATTATATTTTAAAAATTTCACTAGCTACTTCTATCAGTTCTAACATCGTAATTGTAAAGTTTGAAATATTTGTAAACGTTCAAAGAGTAACGGACGGACACCTTATGATTTGATGATTAATATACACGTCATAGACAGGTGTTAAACAATTGTTTTGAAAAACGCCTTGCTTACCAGTTTACAAACAAGTTTCAGAGATTTTAGCTGATATTTTATTGTTGTTGTTTCTGTCTCCGATTTAGAGATCATTGACCTTGTGCTCTTTGTTCCATTGACGTAAATTTTACTGAAAATATTTTAAACGGAACCAAATTTGCTTGCTAACTCGTGAGCTCAATCGCTCTTTTTTTTTTTTTTTTTTGACAGAACGGTTATATTAAATAACAACAAGAGATGAAGTGAGTAGAAAAATTTCGCGGCGGTGATGGGGGTTTGAACCCGCGACCTTACTGGTACGACACATCCGCCTGGCCGGGAAGAGCGTGACTCTACCGTATGAGCTATCCACGGTCCCCAAAAAGATCGTCTCTTATCCTAGTCATTATTAGAGCTCTCTCTCTCTCTCTCTTCCCGACTACTTGAGATCGTGGGTCCAACACACATAACGTCGCGAAGTTAGTTGGCCAGCAATTAAGCTTAATTGCCAATATTCTCAACACAAACATATAACATAGAAACAATTGAGACATTGAGTATGCTCCGGTATTTGGGGTGAATTTTTAATTCAGAAAAAGTGAGCAGGCACTTATGTTGGTAACAACAAGAGATGAAACGAGTAGGAAAGTAGGAGAATAATAATTTTGCGGCGGTGATGGGGGTTTGAACCCGCGACCTTACTGGCATATTTAATACAGAGGTCAAACAACCAAGATATATAGATGTCTTCTAAATGGCCTTAATAATAATAATAATAATAATAATAATAATAATAATAATAATAATAATAATAATAATAATAATAATAATAATAATAATAATAATAAAGTGTTCTTTTATAGCGCTAAATGCCGAAGTATCAAAGCTCTTTATAATATATACTTGTCAAACCAGAAACACACTCATACCGAGCCAAACAGACACACACAAAAGTCGCACAAATTATCCAACTATGCAAGTTTTACAAAATGAAATTGACATTCAACAAAGTAGAATAAAAAAAAATAAAACGTATAATTTACTCATCAAAAAGCAAATGCCTAGGATAAAAATGATGACAGATTTTAGTCGAGACCTGGTTTATACGACACAGGGTCTATGATAGAGTTATTGATTTGCAGGCTTGTCATTTCCCTTGAATCCGATTTGGCAAAACTGTTCAAGTTATTCGACTTTTTATGAGATAAGATAGACATTTATGTAACTGATCATTATCTGTTACTAGAAGATATAGGCACATATGTACAAGCGCACTCGCACACTCACACACACTCACACACACACAAACATATATATATATATATATATATATATATATTGTTGTATATATATATATATATAATATATATATATATATATATATATATATATATATATATATATATATATATATTATGATGTGTGTGTGTAAATATAATGAAAATTTTAGAGATTGTAAATGAGCGAGAAAGGGAGAGATAGAAAGATAGATAGATAGATAGATAGATAGATAGATAGATAGATAGATAGATAGATAGATAGATAGATAGATAGATAGATAGAGAGAGCAATTTACAATAATTTATATATATATATATATAATATATGATAATATATATATTTATATATACATATGCATATATATGATATGATATATGCATATATATATATATATATATATATATATATATATATATATATATATATATATGAGAGAGAGAGAGAGAGAGAGAGAGGAGAGAGAGAGAGAGAGAGAGAGAGAGAGAGAGGTGGGGGGGGGGGGGGGGGGGGAGCTTTGGCATTTTAGTTTGATCCAAATCAGGTTTTTATGCAGCTGTTTTTGTTCGAAGCATCCGATTGTTGTCTGTTTATTGAAGTGTTGATGCTTGAGTCATAATAAAAAAGAAAAGCAGCGAGCATGTTGAATGATGTTTTTACGAGAATATACCGTGATTGGGATAAATGAATTCTTTTGGTCTAGATGACATTGATGAGTTGGATAACAATAATTTACTGTCTAAATATTATTAGCGAACATGCAATCAATTAAATAGAGGGAGGGACAAAGCCCTGTCGAGTTTATCTATGTATCTTCGAAACAGATGTTTCTTTTTGTGTTTTGCGTGTATATAGTTTAGAAATATGGAATGATAATAACGCCACATTACACCTGTTTTATCTGTCGTCATCAAAGACGTCATACATGGATTAAAAAAAAAATTGAAGCAAACCAAAAGGGCTACACGGGTTTCATCGGAAGAGGAGTTTATAGTTTATTCTTGATAAAAAAAACAAAAACAAAAAATACACAACAAAACAAACCACAAACAAACAACCCCCGCGCCCCCCCAAGAAATAAAATGAAATGGAATATTTCGTTTGAAAATTGTCAATGTTTCCATTAAAATCTTCATCGTAATCCAGGAAGAGTCACACAGAAAAGAACAGTAGTAGCTGAACGCTACATTATATTTTCTGATGTTCCCTAAATACTCTTTGCAGTTAGAATCAAACGTTTGGATTTTAATTCATGATATTTCCTTTTAAATAATGATCAGTCATGCTTTGGATTTATTTCGGTAGCGGTATACAATAAAGTATAATAAAAAGATCTAAATTTTTAATGAACAAATGTTATTAATTTCTCAAATATGCGATTCAAGGCGACACCACAACTTCCTTTATATGCTTGTCGTTATCTGTCAAGGTGTATAAAACATAACGAGCTTAAAATGTCAGTGTTATTTCCTCTGCATGATTCAAGTATGGGAATTTCGCCACACTTTTGCTATAACGATTTTTTTACATGAAGAAAACTATATTAATTAACAAATATATAGCGTTGTGCTTACAGGGAATGTTTTACGGCACCCATAGAGACATACGAAGAAACTTAACCCTTATCGCCCACTTATTGCGGCTCTGCATTGTGGCTTTTATCTGGTTTAATTTAGCGAGTATGGCGATTTGGTTTTTGCAACACTGAAAATGTTTATAAATAAATATACATTCATTAACAAATATGTAGCTAGCTAAGAGGATCAGCGTCGCGCCATGTTAACGAAACATCTTTTACCATAGCCTTGGACATGTTTTATATATATTTGTTTTCAAACGAATTGATAGCTGTTTATTATTTGTTTCTACTGTGGCAGGGTCTCTACTCTCTTTATTTTCTGCGACCTTTATGGCAAAATCCAAGCACATGAAAAATATCCATGGGCAGCAATCATGAAATATTATGCACGTTACAATTTAGACAGTTGTTTCCCTTAGTTGACTTCGACTCCTCGCGTATAAACATCACTCATTGGTCTCTTGTAAGCAGGAACCCACTTAGTATTTTCCCAAATAACCAATTGTTCTTTATATTGATTTTTCATTTAGACGTCGATTTGAAAGTGGATAAGTAAGGGATATCCAAGCATTTTTCTTACAATTTTAGCACTACAGCTTTTCTCCTTTTTTAATAACTGATAAAAAATGTAAAATGAAAACCCAACTAGATAAGTAATCGCATTGAGAATAAAGACTAATAAATGGGCTTCAAAACAGTATGTGCAGATTTGTCCCTTCCCTATGGAACTCCCGCCTACTGTCACTCTCATTCAGTCATGTCTGCAGATCGGGATTTAGCCCAATATGTCTCGAGTTGTGCGAAGATTGTGCAATTACTCTAAGTTGCAAACACTTTTAATTTTTTTTTCTATTTCACACTGTATTTTTTAAACACAATTGTAAACTCTTCTCGAAGTCTGGTGTCTAAAATCTAAATGCCAAAACGTTTGCATTTAGTTTATAAAAAAGGGGCTCCTCCATTGTTTATTTCTGGTATTAGCTGCTGTAGATAAGACAAGTCCGAGATATACTATTCCATTCGTATTGTGTGTGTGTCTGTGTATGTATGTGTGTGTGTATGCATGTGTGTGTGTGTGCCTGTGTGTGCGTGGAGGGGGGGGGGGTCCCAATAGCTCAAGGGGTTCCGATGGCTCAGTTGGTAGAGCACTCGCTTCACACGCGATGGGACCGAGATCGATCCCGGGTAATGTATTAGAGATTTTTATCCAACCGACCCATCTGTCCACCCAGCAGTGTTTCATTCATTAATTATAACGAACGATACAGAAGCAGTAAATGCCAATGCCTTTCTACTGCTACTACCACTAAACATAAGTTTTATAATAAACCTAACAAATAAAATTGTTACTAATTAATAGGGTCATTAGATAGGATGGCCTGGGTCTAAAAAAAACAACAACAAAAAAAAAAAAAAAAGACAAAACAAAACAACCCAGCAGTGATTTGGTAGCAGGGTCTGTTAGATCTGACGGAAAGTACTTTGCGATAGACGAGTCCTATCCAAAGAGTAGCAAACAATTGGTATTGTTCACGCTATAGAAACTGGGATTAACACCTGCTAAATAGTGTTGTTGTTGTTGTTATCCTTGTTGTTGTTGTTGTTGTTGTTATCGTCGTCATCGTTGTTGTTGTTGTTGTTGTTGATGATGATGATGATGTTAATGATGATGATGATGATGAGGATGATGATGATGATGATGATGATGATGATGATGATGATGATGATCTTGTCCACTAAAGAAGGGTCTCTGGTCACTTCTACAATTACAATAATGAGTCAGGTAAACAAAAATATACAAATTCACAATTCTAAAGGAATCAAATCTAATCAAAAGTTGATTCAAATTATTGAGTAATTTAAAGACGACGAACTTCTAAGAGAATGTGATAAGCCGATCCACACTACGGCACCAAAGTATGAAAAAGTTTTCTCTCCTCCATTGGTCTCAGTTTTGGGAGTTTTAATTTACTTGGAGCGTTTGAAGATTTCAGTTTTCTACCAGGCTCAAAGACAGATACAATACCGCAAAGACACCGTGGGCCAATTCCTTCAATACATATAATCTGTTGCATCCTTACATCTGATTCTCTCTTTGACGGAATGCCAATGCAGATGGTAAAGAAGAGGTGTTGCTTCATCTCATCATTTTCGTATGACTATGAGACGTATAGCATTGTTTTGAATAACTTGAGATCGTTTGATGCTTTCAGAAGTTGAACCGAATAACAGAAAATTGCAATAGTCCAATTAAGAGCTCGTCAATGATGTAAAGAATTGTTGGCAGGCGTCAACTGTGAAGAATTTTCCAATGATGCTAATTCTTTTTGAGTAAAACGGAAACTCATTTTTAAAGATTTAGTGTTTGAGTCTCTTGTAGATTCTAATTCAGGGCTTACGCATAGATTTTATATTTTGTTCACGAATTTTACTCCATGTCGTCCATGTTGAGAGATCCGTCTGTAACTCGTTTTAGCATATTTTTGCTTCCAATGACCAGTAAATCTGTATCGCTACCATCCAGTTTAAATTGATTATCGGACACCCAAGACCAAATAATTCTTATATACGTTCTACTCTTTCACTTATATTCTTATTTTGGACGCATATGTTTTTCTCATAGATTTGACAACCGTCAATTGGCTGAGTACTACTTTTGCAATGATCTTGGGGGAAAATGAACATTTGGAGACATGTCGATTGTTTTTAAATACGTCAGAATTGAGTCCTTGTTTCTTGAGTAAAAGTTTTATTAGAGCTGTTTTCAACGTGTTTAGGAAAAGAATAGTTAACTTTCAGAGTGACATTTTAGTTAAATCTCTCTATTTATGAAAAAAAAAAACTCGGGAGTTTTGCAAACATAGATAGGAAAAAAGTATAAAAATCCAAATAAAAAAAGAAAGACTAAAATTCAGATTTTGCAGATTGTCATTGAGAAGGTTCAAAAGGATTCTTAAAAACATGAAGTCCGCATATCAGCCTACTCTTTTCAATTTACGCATTTCAATAAAAATAATTATTTGCTTTTTTTTTGCATATGTTAGGGAAGGCATATGGCCCGAAACTTGGTCTCTTTTTCTTTTTTGTCAGGCATATGTTCCACTGGCCAAAAGCGTTTTCGGCCCAATTTTGGTGACTGACCGGGAGATCACGATAGTTCAGTTAGTAGAGCACTCGCTTCACATCTAACGGGATCGAGATCAATCATGGGTGAGGTCAAGATTTTTCTGATCCCATGATTGGGTAGCTGGACTGACGCTAAGATTCAAGTGCGATGATGACGAGACCGGAAGACATTTTCTTTTTAATAAGAAATATCGACCACAAGTCGTACGTGTATGACGTTGCTTCGTCTTATAGCGTTAAGATTCATATGATTAATAACAAAACTATCTGATGCTGCTGCTTCGAGATCCGCATCATATCCGTATCAAAATAAATATGTGTAGTATATGGGTATGTTGAACTATTTATTTATTTTCTACTTTTAAAAATAGAATTATGACCGAGAAGTTCTTTATGGCCTTGTAACATAAGCAAGAAAACCATATAGATCTAGCTTATTTTGCGACTCTGCCCTGCGGTGCATTCCTAGCTCAAATTAAGTTTTACCTTAGAATTGACCCTACAGAGACATTTTCTCCATTGATTTTTTTAATGAACGGATTTCTATTTTAACCATTATCAATTATATTAAATGATATGATGAAACGGAAATGTAAATCATGTGGCTATGTCGTCTAATGGTATGACACTCGCCTTTGGACCGGCAGGTCCCAGGTTCGAGTCTCGCTTAGAGCTGTCCAAAATTGATTCTTTTGAAAAGGCTCTTTCATGGCATTCCCTCACAGTACTTAGGTGTAAAATTAGTACCTATCTATATTGACGTCGTTGTCAATGTTGAAAAGAAAATTTGTAATATCTCTTTACTGACGTCTGGTCCTGCAAATTAAGAGTTTGTTTACGATGGATCTCTTGTAAAGCGCTTTGAGTGTTTGTTGGATAGTGCGCCATAAAAAAAAACACGTTTTTATCCAAAGATAAATGTTCAAGTCGAGATAAAACTTTTACATAATTTTACAATAATTGATTCAATAATTTTCCTACTTTTTCATTAACCAATAGATACATCCTAATTTTGAATCAAAACACCCTACTAAAGTTTGCGTTTATAAATAAAATATTGTGTGTCAGACACCAAAGGTAAAGATTTATTCCACACAGTTTCCTTTCCAATACTAACAGTCGTAAAGACCCCCATAATTTTGCTACCCGAAATGGCAGAAAACAGAATTTTGCCAATAAAACTACTTTGGATTAAATATCGTGTCAGCACGCTTGATTTCTCCATTTTATTTGTACAACATCTCCAATTGAATCGCGTGGGCTTTGTAATGGAAACGGTCTGGCCGAGCTGGGGTATCCAGAGTCCTGACGTGAACAAGGACGTTAAAATGTGATGTCGTAGTTGTACTTGGTTGTCTCAATCCGTTTCTTCTTTATTATTATATCAATAGTTTTTAACATGAGCATCAATAATAATAATGATAATAATAATCATAATAATAATAATAATAATAATAATAATAATAATAATAATAATAATAATAATAATAATAATAATAATAATATAATAATAATAATAATAATAATAATAATAATATAATAATAATAATAATAATATAATGATAATAATAATAATAATAATATGATGATGATGATGATGGTGATGATGATGATGATGATGATGATGATGATGATGATGATTGTGGTGATTTAGTGAGAACTACTCATAAAAATGACTGACAAAAAAAAAAAAAAACAACGAAGAACTGAGTGACGTTAATTTTATTCTATCCATAGTCTTAGAAAAGGTCTGAATTTGAAATGGTCACCGAATTATTTCTAAATTTAGATGTACATCTTCAACTACGAGTTAATTTCTGTTTGCATTTTAATTTTGACATAGAGAGCAAGACAGAAGGTTAGAAGAAACTCTCTTCAAATACAAATATAAGTTCGTCGATTCTCTCATTTTGATTCAGAATATTATATTTCCTGCAATACAAGAAGGGCCAGCAGTGACTTCTTCCCCGTTAAATGAGTTACGGCCAAGCGGCATTTCCATTTCATCTTTTACTGCCGCCCCGTTAAACACTGTGTTTGCTTGGATCGGCAAGCAAATAGAATAACAAAATAACACTTGTTATAAGGGGCTAGTCGTGTTTTATATGTGTGTCAAATGTGTGTGTGTTTGTCTGTGTGTGTGTGTGTGTGTGTGTCTTTGTGCGTGCGCGTGAGTTTGTTTTTGAGAGAAAGAACGGAAAAAGTTTATGTATAGAGATTCAGATGGAGTGATGGAAAGGGGAGAGTCAGGATCAGGAGCGGGCGGACGTGGGAAAAAAACAAAAAAAAAAAAAAACACCCACACACTCGGACTTACAGTGGTTGGAATAGGATTCAATAGTCGTGACGTCACTTCCCTCGCAATTAATGACGCATAGTACGTAGTACTTAGTAACTGGTTCTAAACTATCGGAACAATGGCGGACAGCCCTTTATGAAATACTTCTCTGACGAGCATAAAAATATATCCAGAGGAGAAAAACGTTATAAATCTGATCATGTTTTGACTTTTATACATTCTGATCTCATGACAAGTGAAAAAGTTCTAGCCAGGATGAAGAATAAAAAGTACCGATTCTCTTTGTTTGAAACCAAGCTGCTCGTTGCTGGGCGGACGTGACAACAGACTATTGAATCCAATTCTCCAGGGGAACAATGGCTGTCCATGGGCGTAGCCTTCTTATAGATAGTATGCAGATGACGTCACTCAGGTCTTTGTTATTGTTTTTTGCCTCCGCGTTTATGAGTAATGCTCACTGAACTGTATTAACCCGACTATAACCGCTCATGGATACACACAGTTTTGTGTGTTGGTCCGTTATACTTCCGGATGGCAATGTTATGAGCTTCTTAGCCAAGCGCATACTATCTATACTCATAGCCTGACAATGACCAAAAAATTACGTCCAATTACAAGTCGACGACCACAAAAGAAAACAAATCGGGAGTTTTATTCATTACAAATGGGTTCATCCGTTGCTTTGAGCACAACTAACGACATTTCACTAAGCCGTGGACTAACCTTTAAATGACGTCAAAAGACAAGTCCTATTATGTATCTGGCTTTTGATGCATTGCGTTTAGGTAAAAAGCTCACAACTCCCGCCAACCGGATATAACGTACCAACATACAAAACTATGTGTAACCGTGAGCGGAGATCACATGACAGAGTCAGTAGTAAGGTTGCCAAGAGACCAATAACTGGGCCAACACTTCCACAGAAGCATGAAACGTGGCTTATATTGTTGTCAGAGGAGCATGCTTAAAAAATGAAAATCAAAATGGCTGCCATATTCTACAAACAATTGTAAATATCTCAAAAGTATCAACCTTTCTACACATCAACTAAAAACAAGTTAAAGAATATTATATCTTAAACTTGAAGGAAAATGTCAAAAGCGTTCATTGGTATTAGACGAGAGTTATAGTTCCTGCAAAATGACCATTCATGTTTAGACAAATGCTCGATAAAATAATAAATGCAGAATTCAATGCACTCTAAAGAAAAATAAAAGTTGTTGCACACGAGGTTAACATTTTATATACATAATTAAATGATTTTTGAAAACGTTAACTTTTTGATGCATTATGCTTTCAATTTTAAAATACATAAACTACCCGATTTAAGAATCGTTTGTTTTGTATTGTTTTTATATAGCCACCCTGCGTTTACTATATCGTAAACATTGTATTCAATTCATTGAAGGTCTCATTAAACAAACAGTCTGTTACTCGTACCATATTGTTAATATAATTGTTATACTACAAATATGAATTATCTATATTATGTTGCTTTCACAGTTACTACTGTACTACTTATCGATCAATGAATTATACTCTCGCACTTGGTATTTTTAAAAATAAAAATCAAATGGTATCGCCAATTCAAATTTGAGATGTATGTAGAATGCTAACACAGTAGTCGCGTTATGAAGTGGTTTCAGCTACCATGAATTTGTCCAAGTTTTGAATTTTTAACTATTGCAAATTTTGTTTAAGTAAATATCCAAAATCTACTTATTTATTTATTTATATATCTATTTACTTAATCATGACTTATCATTCAAGTAAGAAATTAACAAATTACTTTTGAGACGTATTTATATGTTCTTCACTTACTTGTATCATCCCTATATCACATCGTGCTTGGAAAAAGGTGTCGAACTAACAATTGAGAAACTGTTTAGACAAGATTTAAGAAAATAGTTTCATTTCTAAATGAGTACTAGCACCGTTGTGTTGTACAATTTTGGTTACAAAAACTTTTACTTCACATACCTTTTTTCTAGTCAAGTCTCAGGTTTAGAATTTTTTTTTGACAAATTGGGGAAAGAGCATATTCCACTCCTTTTGGATGGTGTCCTTTGACCTCCCGTAGTAGATGCGGAGGTCACTGTTGCTGTGTCTTTTATTCCCTTATATTTCCTTTTCCAGGTTGCTTTCTGTCTTTGTTTTGGAATGAGATTACTTGGTTTTGTCCTGGCCCTGACAGGAGTTCTTGGCTGAAGGAAAAACTTAAAATTTATTTAGATGATATTTTCACGTTGTTGTACTATTATATGTTTGCTTTTGGTATATTTTGTAAACATTTGAATGTATTGTCCTTTGTGTCTGGATGAGATGATCTCAAACTAAGTACATTAAGAATATCTTCTTGGAATCAATTTCTGTTCCCTATTTGAACCAGCCCTCTTTGTCTCACTTTTTCTTGAGTGCTTTAATTAAAAACCTATATTTCTTTGGTTATCCCATTTTCTTCCTTTTTACTAGTGCTGATATTACATCAATGTGGCAAATACGCCATAAGAGCTTTGAAATATAATTCAATATTCTAAATAAAAGTTGTCCTTATCAAAGTGTACATAAAAGTATATGTAATCTCACTGCCCAATTTGAAAGTTGTCTGCAATCAACCTTCCTCATACTAGAATATTAGGATTGATTAAAAGTTGCTTGCTTTTTCTATCCAGAAATTGGCAACTCGGATTCTAAGGCCTGGAAGAAAATTGAAGATTGATGGTAAAAGAAGAGCAAGAATTGATTTCATCAAAGGTAGGAATATTAGAGCAAAGATCGGAACAAGTCAGGCTACCTCGACTGGAGATCGAACCTCAGACCTTTTGATTACGTGCCACCATTACACGCCGTCTGACCGGTAATCAGAAGGTCTTAGGTTCGATGTCCAGTCGATGTAGACTGATTTTTTGGGATGTTTTTTTTTCGCGTAAAATTCAAACGGACTCCTGTTTCACGCATTTTGTTGTTCAATACTTATTAAAGAGAATGTTCCCGGGGTTCGAATCACAATTGAGACAACCTGGTGAGAAATAATTGAGAAAGGCGATTAACTCACAAATTATGTATTCTCGTATTATTAGGGACTGATGTACAATGTATTGAGGTGACTAGGGCCAGTTAGGGGACCAAGACCAGCCCCTAAATGTGCCCCCCCCCCCCCGCCCCCCAGAATGAAAATGATTTAAAATGGTAAAATGTACATCATTTTATACATTCCACCCTTCCCCACCCTTAAGAAAAAGAACATTAGACAGGTTATTTCAGTGTCAAGCTATATCATATAAAGATGTTTAAAACGGTCTAAAATACCAGTTTATACAATGTAAAAATGACAAAACCATTGCTTGTCACACTCTCAGGAAGTCAATGACATAATTCTTTCAGAACATATAGATCGAGTCTTTGCTTTAGCCACCAAAGTTATTGCTCGAAAACAATCTTGTCCGCGCAAGTCGGATGCATTACCAATTGAGGATCCTCCAATTAAATAATATGACAAATCGGTATTGATACATTTAGTGAGAAAACCGTTAAATTGGCAACCTACATCGCGTTTCTATAATTTGCTTTCATATCGACTTCGAAATACTCTTTTGCGACATCACCATTGTTATTTAAATTGATAGGATACAAAACAAACACAATGATACTTATTTCGAACAACTCAATGAATTTGTGAGTAGGCTTGGTTTTCCTTCCATTTTCTCCTTTTTATAATGGAGAAATCACCTGATCGTATTATACACGAAACGGTTCTCATGTCAATTATACAACTCTGAAACTGTACGCTAAAATGAAGTTTAGAAGTTGTTTTTTTTTGTGCTGCATGGGGAAGGGTTGTCTCAAATGTGACCCAGCATCTCAAAACCTTATTATGTCGGGATGAATCGGACCTCAAAAAGAAAAAAAAACGTGAGCTTTTAACAAGGGCGGGTTGATATAATATAAGTACCGTTTTGTTATAACTTTTGGTTTTTAATAGTATATACAAACATAATACATGAAAAGAAAGATTAGATTCTCTGCTACGTATTTTACCATTTATTTTGCCACATAATCACCATCATGAGCAACACAGAGCTGCCAACACCGAACTAGTTAGCAGCGAAGAATCTCGGTGATTTTGCTCGGCACTATCGACGATAGTCAGTAGTTGAGTGTTTGCCACTGTAAGAAATTGTAGTTATTCTCCACCGTAACGCAACGATATCCACCTCATGTTATATATAATTTGTTGCTATAAATTAGATTTTAAGCATCTAGTCTATCCAGATAAGATACCGCTTTGATACGGTGGGTTAAATGTTAGATGCTTAAATGAATTGCTTTGTGATTTTCTGCTCTTTCTTATATAAATGTGTCCTATTGTTATTACCTTTAATTCCTTATAAAAATTTTCTCATTTGCAACCTATCATCTCAACGCGTTTATCATGTCGGGTGAACCGATTGGTAAAAAGTGAAATGAAAGTTGAAATGATTAGAAAAATTAAATTATAGTTTTTGGCATTATGAGAAATAATGCCAATTTTCATCACAACAACACATTACAACACTCCCTTTCATCTTTGGCCCTATTGACCTGTTCATTGATGTACTCCGCGAGATCCCCGGTTTGAGAGTTTTTGCCAAGACGATGGTCATTTATATCGATTGATATTTGAAGGACGAGTTTTCTGGCCAAATTTTTAAATACGTGTCTTTCAAGAGTACGGTCAAAAGAGAATTCTAAAGTTAAAATGACTAGACATGGTAAATGCTATTAACTGCCAATTTAAGAAATAGTATTCATTCTCATCAATCAAACATAAATACTTACACGTGTCTCATATTATTTACTATATGTTTGGCTATGCGATCTTGTGGTATGACACTCGTCGCTTTCGGATCGAAAGGCCTTTGGTTCGAGCTTCGCTCAGTGCATAGTTGAGTCCTTGGAAACAACTCTTTACTCACATTCTCTCATCGCACGGTAAATTGAGTACCTTGCCGTTAACAGCGTTGTCTCTGTTCGAAAAATTGTAATCTCGCCCAACAGGCGCCATGTCTCGTTCTACATGTTTCAGGGACGCTTTGTAAAGCTCTTTGAGCACGTTTAGTGGATATTGTGCTATAATATAAAAGCTCAAATTAAAAAAAAAAAAATAATTTCAATGTTAATATCTAAACCAGCCCGACTTCATACCATGAAATGGTTGTTATGAAATTGGATGGAAGCAAAATCAAATCTGTTTAAGCATGAGGTGCTGATTGATTCCTTGCATATCAAAGTTTTCAGGTATGCGCTCGCGCTCGCGTGTTTGTGTGTGTATGTGTGCGCGTGTGCGCGCGCGCGTACATTTACGATTATATATATATATATATATATATATATATATATATATATATATATATATATATTGACCTTACTTGAGATAACTTTACTCGATGTTATTTATGGCACGAAGAGAGAGAGAGAGAGAGAGAGAGAGAGAGAGAGAGAGAGAGAGAGAGAGAGAGAGAGAGAGAGAGAGAGAACGAAATTATGTAAGCAGCATTCAATGTTGCACATTCATAAGACAAAAATCGAATTCAAGATAGAGTGATTAATGAATGACTAAAATGAGATGAAAACTGACTCATATCAGGAAAAAATACCAAAACTAAAGACGCAATAACCTGTTTTTACAGTTCTTGCTTTTAACTGTCCTCCAAAATATTGGCTATTTCTCAATACTTGGGTCTCCCCGCCTAATAAATTGCCTGCGGAATAACACTCTTCAGATAATGTTTCCTTAACACCCAACACCCCACACCCACTCATCCTGATAGCCAGACCTACTATCTCAATTATAAAAAAAAATTAGAAATAACACTGCTCCTAATTCAATAACATATCAAAGACATATCCCCTATAAAAGTGGCTGTCATGATATATCGTGAGCTAATCATCCCGCTTGAAGCTTCTCATTACGTCACTTCCGGAAATCTATCACGTGACGGGAATAGCTGACTGGTGGGAGAACGATGTAGCAGCCTCTTAATTTGTTTTTACTTTTTTTCTATTCTATCCGCTAAACATCTTTTAGTTAATGTCTCCGCCTAATTAAAGAAGAAATAAATAACATAAAAAGAAAGATACCCCCCCCCCCTAACCGCCCCCCCCCCCCCCCGCCCCGCCCATCCACTTTAAAACGTTGGGATCGAAGCCCGCGTTTGTTCACCCTAAATCTTTGGAGGCGGCACGTGGGTTTGAAATTGAAACTAGATTCGTCTAAATTACAGCCATTTAGAGTGTGTGTTTGAGTTCCTCCCTCAGGGATCGTCAAACGCAGGATGCAATGGATCCCTGTTCTGCTGAACACTCCGTCTTTTTCAGCTGTTCTATCCCATCCCTTCCAATTACTCCCTATTCGATTTATTCCTTCGGGCAATTTTAGAAAAATCTTAACGAACCACTCTCCAGTGCGTTCCATTTAAAAAATAAGACTAACATTAAGTATATAAATAAACAAAACAATACAAACAAAAACAAAAAGCAAAATAAGAGACGAAATCGAGAATCAAAACATGATGCTAATAACCAAACGTAAAAAAAATAAATAATAGTTTTAAAAATTTAATGAAAAGTAACAAAACTCATAAACAAAAATATGACAAGTTAGGAGATAAACAAGTTGTTATGAAATTCTTTAGGAAATATTTGCAGGAAATCAAAGAATGAATCAGATTTGTTTACAGTTTGATGATCTACATTCTCTGTGTCATGATTGATGTAAACAATATTGGCTCAAGACAGTCTCAAGTGATGGAAGTGTGATATCAAATATTTGAAGTTGGGCTCTTCTTTGGCCTGAGAATGTTGTTTTTGTTGTTGTTTTTGTTCTTCTTCTTCTTGCCTTTAAACTCTGCAAAACAGAATAGTTAGCTATAAGTATAAGGGTTAGGCATTTTAATGGTGATCATGATTATGATTGTAATTATCATAATTATTGTTGTCATTATTATAACCATCAATAATATCCCCATCGTCATCGTCGTAGTCGTCGTCGTCATCATCATCATCACCATTATCATCATCATCAACATCATCATCATCACAACTACCATCATTATCATCTTCATGATTATCATTATCATCATCATCATCATCATCATCATCATCATCATCATCATCATCATCATCATCATCATCATCATCATCATCATCATCAT
>NC_088364.1:34482004-34484504 GCF_034508935.2 Berghia stephanieae | reverse complement strand
AAATCGAGGCGTTCTGCATTTCCATTACAGAAAAAGTGAGTGCAACCATTGGTAAATTCTACAAAACATGCGTAAATAAATTTAAAAAATAAGATTAAAATTCCATTTATTCATCCCAAAGCGGAAATTTGTCTCTAGAGTCTATTCCAAGGGAAGACTGGAATAACCCAGGCGTCAGCCGCAGTACAGAGACGCATATTGAGCTAGGGCGAGGTAACTTGCTCAAGGCCACACAGCGCAGCGGCGAAGCAAAAACCCGACCTCTGAGCCACACTGCCCGAGTGACATGTCAGCATCTAATTGATTAGTTACTCACAAATCGTCATGAATACAGCTTTATCATATAATTAGAAAATAATATTGATGACGAACGCTCGAGAACGTTTGCGGTATTGATTAAGAAGAAACATACGACTTATTATTTTTTTTTTTTAGCTGAGTTGAAGAGCGTTCAAGACTCCAACATCGACCATGTTGCAACTTGGTTACCGTGAGCTGTATGGATTTCAAATAGCAAGCTCAGCGTTGATGGAAAATTCTTGGATGTAACGAACTGTTATTGATAGCGGCAGCCATGATACAACACGTGATAATATCAAAAATTATCAAAAATGTGACTCATTGTCTCAAAATGGTATTATGTCGGAAAAAGAACCCCGGAAAATGAATTTAGAAATAAAATGATGAGAAATACAGACGTCAAGTGTTTTGCAATGCAAGAAATAGTATATATTCTCCACCATAACCAAGAGATGCTTACCTAAAGTTTCATGTTTGTATCTTTAAATTTCAATTTTCTTAATCTTGATCATCCCAACACAAAACCGTTTTGAAAAGTTTGGTCAATGAGTAAAGAGATTTTTACCAAGGCTCAACTATGCCCTTCAGGACTCGATCCATGGACCTTCTGGTCCGAAGGCGAGTGTCATATCAATAGGCCATATAACCGCATTTGAAACGAAAAGAGTTCGGGCCAAGATGCAACAAATACTGTTAAGTCAGAACTCGACAGTATAGATTCAGGCAACCCAATGTATTGACCGATATCAAATTGGACAAAACTAAATAAATTCTGGTTTCGGGAGGTTTCGGGCTTGAGCCTCTATCGTTTTTCACCCTGGGCAAGACTATTAACCCACAAATTGCTCAGTCGTACAAATTGAGAGATTCCTTTTGATATCCGATGTTTGTTTGACTTGGATTACCCATATTTCTTTTTGAAATGCCTGAGTGACGGCTGCTGAATTTTTTAAATTTATTTTTTTATTATGATTTATTTTAATTAACAAAATGGTATGACTACATGTCAAAGATAATACTTTTAAAACGATTGAGAACATCCACGTTATGACTCTAAGGAATTATAACAAATGATTGTGACTCATAACATTGTAATATTCACTAGGGACATCACTCAGAAACGCATATCATTGTCCGTTGATAATAAAAATCCAATTTTGCGCTACATAAATGCTCAAATGCTTAATTTAGGCTCGTGATCGAGATTGCCCTCCCCCATGACACATACACACATACACATACACACTCTCACACACAAAAACACACACACACACAAAATCATACACATCATTGAACATTTTAGAGGCTCACATTGAAGATCGCATTGATTCATTAAACCATCTCTTAATCGCCTTCTATTCGTGCTCCTCCTATAACACATTCACATTCTCCTTTTCTTCTTGCCTCTTTTTAGTATTCTAAATCATCACAATGTATCTGTTCATTTATTGTTCAATTATACTTCTCCTTCTCAGTCTGAAATTCTGCACTTTCCATCATTCTCTATAAGGCACCCAAAAGACGTCAAAAATTGCTCCCATAATATTGTTAAAGCAGTAAAATTGTTTGCAACAGCAATTTTTTAAAATCTAACATTAAATATGCTATCGTAATAGTTGAAAAAGAATTGGAATCGATTATAAGAAATTCTAAATCGTCAAGAAAATGGGCGAACAATAGCTTGGAAAGGATCAACACAAAGAGATAGAAAAAAAATATATACTGACATTGAAAATATGGAGAACAGGATTTGAAAAAAAAAATGGAGCTAATTATTTCATACCAGGTAAACCTTAAATTAAATGGTATTAACGTTATTGATTTAGAACGGAATCATGACCACCACTGTGTTCTGAAACACATTTCCTGCACGATAACATATCTTGTTACAAGATACATACAATTAACTTCATTCGAAGACGGAGGCGTTAAAACTTTTAAATTGAACAATACTCGTACTCTACTATTTATACAATTAAGGCAGTTTCCACGCGTATTTCTTCTTATTTCTATCCGCCATTTAACCATTTAACTGCCGTACTCTGCAAAAACAGGTATTTAAAAATTTGGTCAGAAAACTCGACATTCAATTATCGATCGATTTAAATGACTCTCATCTTGGCAAAAACTCTATAATCTGGACCTCGCAAGGTCCCAAGTTTAAGAGGTTTTTGCAAAGATGAGGGTCATTTAAATCGAT
>NC_088364.1:34452004-34477004 GCF_034508935.2 Berghia stephanieae | reverse complement strand
GAAGAAGAAGACATACACACACACATACACACACCTATACACACACACACACACACACACACACACACACAATATTGTCGGTTTATAGTGAGTTGCAGTTACATGACTATAATTGTTGGTATCCCTTATGGTGTGTTGTTTCCCTCTAGCTATGACTTTAGACAATCATTGATACCGTGAATCGATTGTTAAAGCAACTTCTTCCATAAGAAACATAGCCATGTTTTGAGAAAAAAGACAAAAAATACTCTTCATGACAAAACTACCCAATATTATATGTAGACATACACATACACACACACACACACACACACACACACACAATATTGTCGGCTTATAGTGAGTTGAAGTTACATGTCTATAGTTGTTGGCTTCTGTCTTGTGAACGTCCTTCCCTTGAGTAGGTTTGGAAATGGCAGGCGCCGTTAAACTTCTTATTTTTAACTGCTCAATTTGACTTTAGACTTCTTGTCATTTAGATCGTCCTTTATTTAAGATTAGTTTTGTCACCGGCATTCTGTTTTACTGATTTCAAGTATCATCGCAAATTTTGACATAATACATATATATCTCCATTTTCTATCTCAAATAAAAACTCGATTGAATTCTGGTGAATTCTGATCCTTATGACCAGACGCCACTCTCAAGCATCCAATAATAAGGGGATAGGAAACAACAAATAAATATGATACGCGACTCAATCGATAGAGCAACTGATGAATCACACGTAAACGAACTTGGTTCGGAATTGTGTACTATCTATTTTTCACGTTTCCTCCTATTGTAGCAACACCCGTACTTTTTAATCTCTATTCTCTTTTATACCCGCTTTCACAAATGTTGAAATATAGCAAGAGCAAAGCGATGAGATTTGTAATGGAAATTTTATTGACAATACAGTGATTTATAGATTGCAATGACAGCCATGATAAAAATAAACTCCTAAGAATTTTCTTTTAATCAAATGTGTTTTGGTAGCACTGCTCCATCTATTATTAGTTGAGAAAACTATTCTATGAATAAAGATCCGAACAACTGCGTATGAAAGGTGCCAGACAAAGCAAGAAAGAAATATTCAAGAAAAAAAAATATCTCAAAAAATCAGTCTACCTCGAAGATAGACTGATTTTTTGGGGATGGTTTTTTCTTGTATTTTCCTTTCTTGCTTTGTTTGGTGCCTTTCATACCCACTTGTTCTGATCTTTATCTTACACCGGTGCCTGCTCCCTAGTTTCTTAATTTTATATAAATACTCGGAATAAAAACGTACAATCTTCTATTTCTGGCCTTAAAGTTAAATTGCAACTTTATTTCTTCCAGCGCCAGCCTTGTTGATTTGATACCGGTTTAGAAAAATTGGTCCATTTGATAATGCATGCATGCATGGGTCTGTTCTAACGCTTACCTATTTCTTGTGTGAGCACTTCCAGTCAATAACATTTTAAAATCGTATTTTCTCAATGAATTTAAACCCCAAAATCTCAAATATTTATCCAAAACGTTCAAAAGTTTTCTTCTTATTTGAATGATCCAAAAAAGTCTGTCCTAAGGAAAAACAGCACGATGGATATACTCTAGAACATTAAATTAAACCAGCGTCAGTCTTAGACCGAGAAGGTGTTATATGAGATACATTGGAGAGAAACACATTTATAGTCAAGAGAAGAAAAGACATTCAACAATGGATAATGAAAGATGAATAATTAAGATAGCATGCTGTTCTTTCTTTTGTTACCTATTTAACCAATTAACTGCCGTACTCTGGAAAATTTCGTATTTAAAGATTTGGCAGAAAACTCGTTCTTCAAATATTATCGTTCGACGAAATATTTAAATACGAGTTTTTCCAGAGTACGACATTTAACTGTTTGACGCTAATCTAGAATTTTAATTTGCATGCGCTTATTCACGGGTTTGTATTTTATAACATTAATCCAGAACGATAAGTTGCATCATTTTTAAAATATCAGACGTAGGCATGTTGTAAACCACTAT
This sequence comes from Berghia stephanieae, assembly GCF_034508935.2. NCBI lineage: Eukaryota > Metazoa > Mollusca > Gastropoda > Nudibranchia > Aeolidiidae > Berghia > Berghia stephanieae. The sequence goes on along the minus strand of NC_088364.1, from coordinate 34,475,009 downwards.
AGTATTGTTAAAAATACTTCCTATCGCTTTTTCTGTCTCTAAACCTCTCACCCCTTGTCTACTAACACAATCATTTAATCCACCTCTTTTCAGAAAACACTGGAAATCAAGAACAGGCCTCCAACATATTTGATTCATCTCCATACGAAAGAGCATCATCTAGATACTTACAATGTGAAATAAGTATCAAAAAATTTCAAATGCTGGTAAAGGAGTTACGATTAAACTACAGATCTGCAGGAAAATATATATAGCTGCAGGTGTCGTACAACGACAACCCAAGATAAATTGAGTATTAATTAAGTGTCGGTTTATTTGTATTTTTTAATCTTGATTTCAATAATACTCTCGAAAGAATTTTATACAAAGTGCATTTGGAATTAACTTTTACAAACAGGAGTAGCTTGGTATCGTAGCTGCAACGTTAAACTCTGAAACATGAAGCTTCCGGCGTCAGTTCCAGACCGATTCATCCGTCTTTGGGACAGATTCCAGGACAAGATCCGGGATCCTAAATCTCAAAGAAGACTCGTACTCGTTATTGTGTGTATCGCTTTACTGCTTGATAACATGTTGTACATGGTGATTGTGCCTATCATTCCAAACTTCCTTGCCAAGAAAACTGAAAGTGGAACCGAGTACATGTATAAATATTGGAACAGTAACTACAGCAATTGGGCCACAACGTACCACCCGCTCGGTGTGACCGAGTATTTTTACGTGCCAAAGGGTCTAGATGCCTCGAAGATATTAAAAGATGGACAGATTGTTGACGGGGTGCATAGAGTTCCAAATCATCACAACACAAGTTATCATGTTAAAGATGGAGACAAAAGAATTTACTTGCTAAAAATTCCCGTGCCACCTCCACCTATATCCTATGGTGATGAAGGTTTTGCCATCGGAGTATTATTTGCATCTAAAGCTATATTTCAACTTTTGGTAAACCCGTTTAGCGGAGGACTAATAGATAGAATAGGATACGATATTCCTATGATGATAGGACTGACAATCATGTTCTTATCCACATCAGTATTTGCGTTTGGAGAAAGCTACGCGGTTCTATTTTTAGCCAGAAGTCTTCAAGGGCTCGGGTCAGCGTTTGCTGACACATCCGGAATGGCAATGATTGCGGATAGGTTTACGGAAGAAGCAGAAAGAACCCAAGCTCTTGGAATCGCACTGGCTTTCATTTCTTTTGGATGTTTAGTCGCTCCACCATTTGGAGGTATATTGTATGAGTTCACTGGCAAAACAGCTCCATTCTTGCTTCTTGCCTTGCTCTGCCTCATCGACGGAGTTTTGATGATTTTAGTCATGAAGCCAGTACGACTTGAACGGTCAATGTTAACGGGAGAAGACCGTCCTAAAGGAACACCAATATGGCGTCTTCTGATGGATCCTTACATCGCCGTCGTGGCTGGAGCTCTTGCAATGGCAAACGTGTCTTTGGCTTTCCTAGAACCGACTATTTCTTTATGGATGAAACAAACCATGGGGGCAGATGAGTGGCAGATAGGGTTTGTCTGGCTCCCTGCTTTCATCCCACACGTCTGCGGAGTTTATTTGACGGTTCGTCTCGCCAGGACTTATCCAAGATACCAATGGCTGATGGCTCTCATTGGGCTCACTATTGAAGGAACATTTTGTTTTTTCATTCCGTTTTGTCAACACTACATTACAGTCACCGTCCCAATCATGGCTCTCTGTTTTGGAATCGCGTTAATGGACACTGCACTCCTTCCTACCTTGGGATATCTTGTGGACGTGAGGCACGTCAGTGTTTATGGAAGTGTCTACGCTATTGCTGACATCTCTTACTCGCTGGCATACGCTTTTGGTCCTATCGTTGCCGGCAGTATTGTCCAGTCCTTGAGTTTCATGTGGCTTAACGTCTTTATCTTTCTTAGCAACATTATGTACGCCCCTCTGCTGATCACTCTCCGTAACATCTACCTTTATAAACCATTCGACAACGACGATGAAGTTCTAATCACTGACGATCCTCCACCTAAAGGCTATGACACGTACGTACAAAATGGCGGAATGAACGGGAAACCTGAACGACTCAATCACACGGACAACTTTGCCAATCACCTCAAAATTCGCAACCAAAAAAGCAATGAGATAGATTGCTACCCGCCCCCAACGGAACCGGAATACGTTTACAACAAAGACAATACTCACAACTTCTACAACCAGTTTCATTGATATTGGGTGATACGTTAGCCCATTATAGTTGAGTCCTTTTTTGACCAGAGAGAAAGACGAACGAATGGGAAGGAAGATTACTATTCGAACGTAAAGAAAAAAAAAAGAATGAGATGTATCAAAGTAAGAAACAAATGGATGTTAAGAGATCAATAACGGTGAATGTGAGGATAATGAAAATGAGGAGATTAACCTTTTACAGGCGGGGACGAATTATAATCAAACTGAGATTAGATTTTACTATTTTACCTATAGTGGGACGATGGAGCCCAATTCACATAACTGTAATTGCTCTCTAAGTCAAAGACGTTTCGATCTAGATGAACAAATGATGGGAGAAATTTGTATTGGAAATCGCCGGTAAATAGTTAACTGTAGTATACTCTTACTTAATGACAATGATTGCTGAATATGACTATGATAACGATAATGATGGAGTGAAAGAAAACAAAGATATTAGATTAACTATATCATGGAAGATGATAAGCATGATAATTTGCCGATTTAGATTAGTTATACATTGCAAAATTGATGACAAATATCACATAAAGTACATCTAATAGCAATATGAATTGGGGATAAAGGGAAATAATTACTATAGGATATGACTAGTCATTCACTTAGAAAGTCTTATCGATCATGAACAGTATTGTTGTGGTACTCAAATCGAGTTAAGCACGCCGACTAAAACCTGAGTACGTTGTAGAATTTAAGACTCAAATGTGGATCTTACTATTACTAATTTGTTTGGTATGGTTTGTGATACAAAATGGGGTATTGATTTGGAGAAGGTTAACTCTGAAGAAAAAAAAACCATATTCAAAATTTTGGCCGGAAAACTCGTCATTCAAATATCGATTAATTACAAATGATGCTCGTCTTGCCAAAATCTCTCAGACCTCGGACTTTAATGAAGTTTCATGTTAGAGAGTTTTTGAAAATCTTAATCGGCATTATAATCGATCAATATTTGAAGGGAAAGTTCTCAGGCCAGATTTTTAAATTTGTGTTTTTTAGACTTTCATATGAGCCGGTCAATTAAAATTTTTGTCTCTTCATTTCTTCAAATGCATGTGTCCACTTTCATGTTGCTTTTGATCCTGTATGTGGAATGAAACTGCCTGGTTTTGACTGGGCATCGACTTGGATAGACTATTCGCTGAAAGGGTAACATTCAAACTTCTCTTCTGTAAGGAGACAAAATCATGTTTCCGTTTCCAACCTGACGCTTACCATTTGGGTGGGTTATTTTTTCTGCTTTATTTTGATTGTAAGCTTCTTCATCTTTCTTGGACGCTTAATCATTAAATCTGTATTCTATTATGCCCTACTCTGACAATACACATACTATTTTTCTTCAAATGTCGCTTGATTAAAATGATACTCAACATGCCCAAAAGCCATACGATACGAGGCTTCAAAGAAGTTCATTTCATACTCTCTTTATAAGTAGTCTAATACTAATATTTTACAGTTTTTTACAACTAGGGGTCGTCGTGATCCATTGATATTTGAATTAAAACTTTTCTCGCTAAAACGCAAAACGTTTTTGTCGTTGTACAACGCGTTGATTTCCTATCACGTTTCTTTTGCCTGGCGCTGACATAACCTCAAAGCACTACAAGCGTTTTTAAACTCCTAGAGACAAACAAAACGCTAAACAGTTAACTGCCGCACTATGGAAAGACACGTATTTAAAAATTTGGCAAAAAAAACCAACAAACTTGTTCTCTAAATATCGATCCATTTAAATGACCCTCATCATAGCAAATTATCTCAAACCTGGGACCTGTCAGGGTTCAGGTTTTAAAGTTTTTTTTCAAGATGAGAGTCGGTTAAGTCGATTGATATTTGAAAGACGAGAATTCTGGCTAAATCTTTAAATACACGTCTTTCCAGAGTACGGCAGTTAACTGCTTACGAGTCATAAAACTTGGAGGATCCGATTAAAGAGCTCTTGAGTACCATTGATTTGAGGTTTTATAATTTCCTATCCATCTCGATTTTCTTCTTCTAAATTGTCATTTCGTGGGTTTTATTTACCGTCTAGAGTTGCCCCTTAACTGATGTTTCGGATTATTATACCATTGTAAGGTTTATTTTTCTCAGGCAAACTTTGATGGGTGCTTTACAAACAATAAGTATTAATTTCATCAATGGGACTTTGGATACGTTTTTTTCTTACTTTTGAAATGATTGGTCGTGTTTTTCGATTGTTGAAGAGAACGATTATTTATTTCAAGATAATTATTATATACATAGATTAACGAATAACATTACTGAGCTGTGACTATGTTGAAATATTTAAAACTGTTGAGGTAAAAAAAACCCCAACGAATCACGTTCTGCAAGAAAAAAGAACTTGTTTATAAAAATGTAAACCGTTTTAAATGCTGGGCTTGTTTACATTGTTTCAATTGAGAATATTTTATCATCATAAAATGAAAACTGAAAACTGTAAAACTCGCAAATAATTTACTAGTTTATCTGTGTTATTTATAAAGAAATGCATGTTTGGGAATGATTGTTTGAAACACATTACACGAGTGATATTTAAGAATAATCAATTTCTGTTGTTTTCCAATGCCAGACAAATTACGACTGACTACGATATAATAGTTTGTTTTACCTTTCTATTAATTGTTATTACTTGAGAGTGTAAATAATTAATCAAAGTATTGACTTTTGTTTGTATGCGTAAATGTATGTGTATGTATGTGTGTATGAGAGAGTGAATGAGAGAGAGAGAGAGAGAGAGAGAGAGAGAGAGAGAGAGAGAGGGAGATAATAGGGAGAGAAAGAGAGAAAGAAAGAAGAAAGAGAGAGAGAGAGACACACACACAGAGAGAAAGAAAGAAAGAGAGAGAGAGAGAGAGAGAGAGAGAGAGAAAGAGAGAGAGAGAGAGAATTAGAGATAAATAAATAAGTGAAAGACAGATGAACAGACAGACAGATTGACAGACAGATAGTTGAATAAATAGAGACCCTATGTATACGTGGGAACATTCTAGAATAATTTCATTTTTATGTCTATTTTCAAACGTGGGTAGGTCAAATCATTATAATTCCATTCTGTTTTTTCAGTTGTGTAAATGTCGTTTTGCTGTTTAACAATATTACATTAAAAAATAAATCATAATGATAATAATATTTATAATAAGATAAAGAAAAGTCAAACAAACTGTCGCCATTGATCTCAAATCTTCATGTTAATAAAGTAGGGCCAGAGTCGTAGACAAAACAAAGCAGGAAGTTATAATTTCAATTTCTTAAAGAAATGGAAAACTCCAGCAGAACTGCCTTATTGTAGACCCTGTTGGATGACAGAAGCTGATGTGAAGAAGTTGTCATTCAAGACTTGTTACGGTGATTATGTTTACGTTTTATTTGTTACAGTTCAGGAAATTTAGAAAATCCTTTTGTGTGTGTGTGTGTGTGTGTGTGTGTGTGTGTCTGTGTGTGTGTGAATAGATAACATTGGTATTAATCAAGCAAGTCATTGTAATATGCTTGATAATACTTTGCAAACAGCTTTTCTATAATAACAGACTAGAACAGGACGGAGATAGAATTCTGGTCGACGTAGTAAGGCGATACACATGCAGGAAGGATAGGACATATAATGATGCAACAAAAGGCATATCAAGGCGTTCTATTGCGATTGATCTTACTTTCCATAATATTGCAAAGCGATTGCGATGAGATACACAGTAGAAATACAAAATGATTTGTATATTGATATTGCTAGGCGAAAACAAAAGAAATGACAAAGCGCTGGAGTCGATTACTTGCGGAGCATTCGAATACGTTCCACCTGTGTTTAAACCACATTTAATGAATGATTTGAGACAGTAAACACTTCATCAAGGATTTGTATTGCTAAACAGGAATACTCTGATAATTGAAAATACGTTTGAAGAATAAATTATAATTAAATCCTATTGCCATGCCTGGATTTGAAACACTAACAAGTGTGTGCGTGCAGGCAGTTGGTTGGAGCTGGTGATAGGGGTTTCTATCTCCTGAGTCTGTTGTTCTTTTCTTGTGGTGTTCTGTGCTTCTGTATGAATCTTTCTTAACTTAAGGGCTGCGATGTTATAAACGTATTGCGACGTTTAACATCATAACCACATCAATTGGGCTAACTCTATCGTAATTTTTAAGTCTAAGAACAAAACAAAACAAAACACAACAAAATAAAAAATAACAACAAAAAACAAAACAGAAATAGATTGCCATTCTCTCAAACCAAAAGTATTCATTACTTATCTTGTTAATAACTACATTTCATGTTGTCAACCAGCAATGCGACATCGACTTTACTGAATTTCGAGTCACAATTCTCTTGGCAAAAACATTTATATTGGTCTACATGGTAGAGTTATATCTTAACTTGTCAGTAAGGGGTTAAAATCCAAATAACATCAACATAATTTTTGATCCCTAATCTATTAAACTTTTCGATTATATCGACACGTTTGTGGATACACAGGAAAATCATTGAGAGAGTTATAATGTTTACTTTGCTGAAATGAGTGGAAAATCAATATTCATACAATGGCGATTGTTTCATTTTTACACGTCTTTCTGTCGAATGTGGGAAATAGAGATAGATAGATAGATAGATAGATAGATAGATAGATAGATATAGAAATAGAGAGATAGAGGGATAGATAGAGAGAGGGAGAGAGGGGAGAAATAGAGAGAGACACAGAGAGAGAGAGAGAGTGGGGGGGGGGGGGGGCGAGAAAGGAGGAGAGGGAGAGCTTGAGAAAGGGAAGGAGTGTGAGAAAAGAAGATAGATAAATATATATATATATATATATATTATATATATATATATATATATATATATATATATTATTTAAAATATTTACCACAATGTTTGGGGCAGTCTACATCAATGTTTCAGGCTTAATTTGCCATCTATTTTAAATAATAATTCGCTCCATTACTACATGTCGAGCACTTTTCGTACCATATTTGTATCAAACACGATTCAATACACAGCTCCGCACCGTTGAGCACTCTTAGACACAAAATGGATACCACGCCACAACTTAGACCTACTACTTTCCCATATTCTACAAAGAATATCCCTACCTGCAACAGAAAATCTTACATTAAATCACTAATAGCAAGAACAGAAACATTTGTCAAGAATCTACGATGGAGAACATTCTTTTTTCTGAACCCACATTTAGAAACCACCCACAAAAAAACGTACGGCTTCAACTCTACAAAGATGGCAAATTAAGCCTGAAACATTGATGTAGACTGCCCCAAACATTGTGGTAAATATTTTAAATAATAATTCGCTCCATTACTACATGTCGAGCACTTTTCGTACCATATTTGTATCAAACACGATTCAATATATATATATATATATATATATATATATATAATATATATATATATATATATATATATATATAGATAGATAGATAGAGAGAGAGAGAGAGAGAGAGAGAGAGAGAGAGAGAGAGAGAGAGAGAGAGAGAGAGAGAGAGAGAGATGGAACAATACCTTGCGGTTCACTGAGTAAACGGAGCGCAATGGGATGTCTCATATTGCAGTTTTATTTATTTTTTGTAAACAACTAAAGCTAAAGTAAATTAACATAAACTTGTAAGTACCAGGACTCAAGCTTTGATAACCATACTGGCACTTTCATAATATTGTTCATTGTGTTTGTTGAAGAAAGAAATTCCTATACCTCTGACAAAGGTCCAACCAACTCAGTTCTCTATTGACAGTATATGACTTGCAATTTTTGTTAAATATCTTACCACATGCTGATTGGTAAAAGTTAATGTGAAATCCAAGATGATGGAATGTACACAATTAATATAACACATCAGAGAAGAACTAAATACCAAGCTTGGAACGCTTCGGGCTCAAAACCCTTCTTCAATCAACAAATAACAAAAAATGCGTCACTTTGAATCCAAATAGACATTAATATATAACTGTTTTTTTTATATTGACCGAATTAATATTTTGAGCCCGAAACGTTCAATGTTAAGTTTTTATTCTAATTTTAAAGCTATTTTTAGCATTTTTGTCCATTACTTTCTGACAAAACCATAACAATTTTCTAATTAAACCAAAACCTTATTGTAAAACAACACACTTGAGGTGGAGTGAGAGTTTAACTGTAAAATCCCGTCAAGTCATCATCTGTGAAGCTCCCGAAAGCTCTCAAAACATTCATGCCATGTATTCATTACCAAAGAAATAACATTGTATTGCTATAGCACTTTTTCTTAGTTGGATGTCATTGAATTTGATATCAGTTGAATTATTTACCCCGAAGCTATTACTGCTGTACTCGGGGGAAAAAAAACAACACGTATTTAAAATTCTGGCCAGAAAACTCGTCCTTGAAATATTGACCGATTAAAATGGTCCTCATCTTGACAAAAACTCTCAGACTTATGACTTAAGAAGTCTCGGGCCTGAGAGTTTTTATGCCAAGATAAAGTTATTTAATGCTTTGATATTCGAAAGATTAGTTTTCTGGCCAAAATTTTAAATACAAGTTTTTATTTTTGGCAGAATAAAGCAGTGTAGTCGTCCTCTCATACTGTTCTCTGTTTTGTGAATTCAAGATATCTTGTGAGAGCTATTGAATCACATTTTTGTTGATATTTATTGATTGGTTTTATTTGTATTGAATGAATTCCATATATCAAACACATTTGTACATTAAATTATAATATATATTATAATTTCAAAGCTGTGATTGGGTAATAATTGATGAAGATTATATACGGTGTATCTGTGATTTTCTATTTATTTTGTTTGAATTACATGTTGTTATTAAACTAGTAATCCTTTTATCAAATAGCAGGGATAGCAGAGAATCGAATACCCAAAATATTTCCACTGAATGAGACATTGTGAGTAATTTTATGTTTGGATTTTTTTTTTAAGACATAAAGTTCGTTTGTCAGTATGTCTTAAATAAAAGTGCTAAGAAAATAGCATAATCAAACTTCTACTATACCTGTTTTGCCCTGTTCTATGTAAATTGGATCGCTATCTCTATCCCAGAGGGAGATGAATGAACGGTTTTGCCCAGGCCACATTCCTACCCTTAAAAATCATCTTGTAGTATAACACTCGGCGTTTGACCTGCAAATCCTAGGTGGAGTCCTGCTGTAGAGGTGCAAAGTTGAGTCATCGAAGACGACTCTTTTTTGGTCATATTTTCTAAACATAAATTTTAATCATGTGTAAAATGGGTACCTGGCCGGTAACATTGTCTCCGCAAAAAGTAGTTTTATTAACTAAAAATTAGGTTCAATATAGTCTGCTTGGAGAATAGATTTAGCATTGTGAAGAACAGAGAGTGTAATGGAACTATTAAAATGTGCTATGTAAGAGTGAAAAGTTTGCTTATTTAATTATAAAAACGTTTTTCCTCTTTGCTCTTACTTTAAAATGATCTGCATCCCAACGTCATGTTCTCTTAACCAGTTAACCAGATTTATTTGGTACTCTGGAGAAACCCATATTATTTATAATTTGGCCAGAAAACTCGTCATTCAAATATCGATCGATTTAAATGACCCTCATCTTGGAAAAAACTATTAAACCTGGGAAGTCGCGAAGGTCATTTGAGGGTCATTTAAATCGATCGATATTTGAAGGACGAGTTTTCTGACCAAATTTTAAAATATGTTTTTTTTTCCAGAGTATGGCAGATTTCGGGCCAAATTTCAAATACGAGTTTGGCCAGAGTGCGACAGTTAACTGGTAAACCTGCCTTGATAAACTATATCAGAATGGAATGCATATTATGTACTCAACCCTCCTAAGATCTAATAAACCGCCGATTTTGATATAATCTTTAACCCCCCCCCCCCTTCTCTCTCTCTCTCTCTCTCTCTCTCTCTCTCTCTCTCTCTCTCTCTCTCTCTCTCTCTCTCCTAATGAAATTAGGCTAGAATTCTTTCCCATGAAAGAGACGTTTATTTGTAAGCGTGTATATTTTATTTTCGTGAGAGATGATAATTTCCCCATATAAACATCTCTCTGCGTGACTGTATTTCCACAAGTATCAGAAACCACTCGAGTGTCCCAGTCCTAACGGTAGGATCCTATGCCGACGACAGTTATGAATTTTGGATTTTTGGGTGTCCTTAACGTCATAATTTCCGCTGGGAAAGGAATAATTGAATGAATTATTTGCCGTTGTTTTCATTGTTATCATTCATGTGTTACTCAAGTGTGTTAAAGCATCAAATTATCGATTTCTCCAACCATTCTTTTGTGTTGAGTACCACCTTTCTTATCCTAGGCGCTTCTAAAACGAAATACACATCAATCAAAACACATAAATGACGTCATGATTATTTCTTACTAAATAATTATTGGAAATTTCTATTGTTCATACCTGCTGATTTTTCTTTTTCCCTTTTAAAACAGATTTCTATATTAAAAAAAAAAAATACTGCTGGTATCGGGTTTTGCTATCGATTATTCATTTTCGAATTACCTTTTCGTTGATGTGCATGATCTAAGAATTGTTGCAGGTACTAGACTTTAAATTAAATCTGTCCTTTGTGGTCATCACGTCATCATTTTCTGTCTAAGCAGTGAGATTAGTGAAGTGTAACGATCACTATTGCATATCTGTGTAATAGGCTCAACTATACATTTTTAAAGTTTTGATCAATATGGCTGTTTTTAAAAGCCATAATTAAGACACAATAACATCGTTGCCAAAATAAATTTTTGCAATTTGGTCAGAAAAATCGATTGATTGCGATGATTGCAATCAGTAAAACAGTTTAAGACCTGAGCAAAACTCAATTAAAAATAAAGAAAATTCTTTTATTGTTTGGCTTATATTATTGACATTTAATGATGACTTACCCTCCGGGTTAAATTGTCTTTATGTTAAAAGCCTCACAATTGGTAGGTTTTGTGGGTGGTCGCATTATCAATTCCTGTCTAATGAACTAATCAGAATGTACCACATTTGGCACACATTATTTTTGTTGGAGGACAAAATGAAAGTGGATACTAATCCACAAAGTAATAAGGTTGGTATTACACTGAGAATATTCCACTCAAAACGGTGACTATCTTATGGGAGACGTTGATATTGTATAACTTATATATATATATATATATTTATACGGAGAGAGAGAGAGAGAAAGAGAGAGAGAGAGAAAGAGAGAGAGAGAGAGAGAGAGAGAGAGAGAGAGAGAGAGAGAGAGAGAGAGAGAGCATGTGTCGAAGAAATAAAAGTGAAAAATAGTAGAAAAAGAATAAGAAGTAGACAAGACAAAGGAGGAACAAATGAGGATGGAAGGATGGAAAAAGGAAGACGAGAAGGAGGAGAAAATAAAGGTCTAAAAGATGAAGAAGGAGAGACATAAAAGAATAGTTTTAGGAACAAAAAAGGGACGAGGGAGAACAAAAACAAAGAAATACAGGTGGGAAAACAAAGAATATATATATATATATATAAAGAGAGAGAGTGAGATAGAGAGAGATTAAGAGAGAGATTAAGAGAGACACGCAGAGAGAAATAGAAAGAGATGAAGAGAGAGAGGGAGATAGATAGCGAGATAGATAGATAGATAGAGAGAGAGAGAGAGAGAGAGAGAGAGAGAGAGAGAGAAAAAAGAAAGAAAGAAAGAGAGAGAGAGAGAGAGAGAGAGAGAGAGAGAGAGAGAGAGAGAGAGAGAGAGAGAGAGAGAGAGAGAGACCTTCACCTATTTTCTATTGCTGTTGGTAGATAGAATTGTTTCGTGTGAGTGAATAGTTTAGTCTTTTATAACGTTTACTCGTGATATATTATGGTATATTATGTATTTTATTCAGACACTGGGCGGGGCTCCCAACTTCCCATAGTGGGCAGGGAGGTACTTGCTATGTCTGCTATACCCCTATACCTGTTTTCCAATTGCTTTCTGTCTTTGTCTTGGAATGAGATTACTTAGTTTTGTCCTGACCCTTGTCGGAGTCCTTGGCTGGGAGGGAAATAGTCGAATGTAAAGTTATAGTTTTGGGAGATGATATTTTTTTCACTGTAAATCATCTCTCTGTTATGTACTGTTATTTTTTTTTTATATTTAACATTTGATTTGTAAACATTTGAGTGTATTCCTCTTAGTGGAATCTTGAGCTGGTGTCTGGGTGAGACTTTTAGGTGATCTCAAACTAAATACACTGATAACATGCTCTTGGAATCTACATCTATTCCTTATTTGAACCAGTCCCCCTTTGTCTTTCTTTTTTTTTTTCCTGAAGTCCTTTTAATTGTACATCTATAATGTTTTCACTATCCAATTTTCTTCCTTTTTACTGGCGCTGATATGACCTAAATGTGTTGCAAGCGCCGTAAAACCCTTAAAAACCAACAATAAAACAATAGTTCAAAGACATGTAATTTGATACTTTATAAGCTATGTGGATATAGATACTGCCGTACTATGAAAAAAACACGAATTAAAAATTTTAGCCAAAAACCTCGTACTCCAAATATCGATTGATTAAAATGACCCATGTCTTGGAAAAAAACTCTCAAACCTGGGTCCCAGGTTTGAGAGTTTTGTTGTTTTTTTTTTTTTGCCATCACGAGGATGATTTTAATCGTTCGATTTTTGAAGGACTAATTTTCTGCCCCAAATTTTTATTCCGTATTTTTTTTAGCACGACAGAATAATGAGTATTTCTTGTAGCTCTGTAATCGAAGTTCAAATGAAATACTACATTATAAATAGCCTGTCAATTAATCACGAACTAGTAATTAGTGAAGCAGTGTTTCCGTTGTTATTTCATGAAAACATACTTTTTATTGACATAGAAATCTTTGTTTGATTATCTTGTTTTTGGGGCCACTTTTACTTTAGGCGTAGTTGCTAAGCAATTTCAACACATTCCTACCCTTAAAAATCACCGAAAATCATTCGTGCGTGAGCGTTAGTTTTCCTGCTTGCTTGTGTGTTTGCGCGTATGTTTACATGTATATGTTTATGTGTGCATGTTTGTGTGAGTATATATAATCTCTATAAACAGTTGCGAAGGACATTTTTTTACATTCATATTTTTGAAAATCCATTCAGTGATCACTCTTAAATTTAAGACTTGATGTAAAAGACCTCAGCTTGGATGGCACATTAATTCTTATTTGATTTATATTTATTGATTCTAAGTGTGTGCGTATAACAATGTGATTTAGAAGCATTGAAAGTCTCCAAAATAATGACAACAGTACAACAAACCACACACACACCCCCCCCCCCACACACACACACACACACACATCTATATATATATATATATATATATATATATATATATATCGTATCGGACATCATTTATAATTCAATGTATTCCATGTGTCTACACATATCCATCTTAAGTGTGGTCTGCAAAAATAAAATGAATAAATGAAAAGAAAACAATAATTCTATAGTAAAAAATCAACAAAATATCACGATTAATGTGACCAATCGCATTAAAGCGGTATTATTATGATTCAAATTTAATTTTAAGCATACATTATTAACTTTGTTTTGAAATAAATACCTTCATTGAGAAAAGTGGACGTTTTTTCTTAAACTAAAAAAAAATCCATCAAATTTCTTAATTTTGGCAATTCTTTTCTTATTGATTATTCCGACAAAACACCAAATTAACGCGGAAGGTCATAAATAGAATTTTCACGTGATCCCAAAAAAAAAAATGATTAAAAGAGTCGAAAGCGTCGCCTTCGTTAACAAATTGACATAACGAAATAGACGTCACTCAGGTCTTTGTTATTGTTTTTAGCCAGCCATTTTTGTCAGTAGTTCTCACTAAATTATATCAATCAAACATATAATCCCATTGGTTGAAGTTCTGAATGCAACTCACGATTTGTTTTTTTTTTTTTGTTTTTTTGTTTTTTTTGTTTTTTCTGTGGTCCTGGACTTGAATTTTGGCGTAATTGTTTAGTCAGCTTTAGGCTATGAGTTTACAAAGACTAAGCAGACAGACGGTAAGTCTCATTTTGCTTGTTCGGGCATCATGAATGAATCCTTGACCTTCTTGCACATGTCAGAAGTATGAAAACTTAACTTAAATTTAAAGTAACAGCATATATATTTCTTTGTTTTTATGGAAAAGAGTTTACGCTGGCTCCAGAAGATATTTAAAAAAATTATATCTTGACTATATCAATTTAGGCTATAAGACCCAAAATAGTTTGGCCACACTCCCTTGATTGTTAAATTGTCAGAATATAATTTGTTTGTGATGAAGTAAATACAACAATTTAAAACAAAACTTTGTTTCTGTTATTGAATTCTCTGACTTGTGTTTCAGTCGTCCCTTTCAGGCCCTTTGAAAATACAAAATGATGCCGTCTAAAACAACTTCTATTTATTTATTTATTTATTTGAATTAACCATTTAATTGTATTATCAACAACAACGATGAAAGGGCTATTGTTTCTGTTTATGTTGTTTATTTTACATTGGTATATATTATTTGACGTTCTAAGGATGTCGTAAAATTGATAAAAATGTGTATGTTTGTCATCGTTTCAACGAGGACGTCTTTGAAGAGAGTTAAACTTGTTAGAAGTTCTACTTGATTTTGTACTGTATTTATAGCAACTTAGCAATTCTCTGTGTACTTGAATTAAACATTTATATTTTTCGGTTTTATTTGAAAATGTATCATCCATGACATGTTAGAACTCTGACCCATGCACTTGGGTGAGGTAGCTTGCTCAAGGCTCTTGTGTCAGATAATATTCTTTGTTTTGCAAATTGTCTCACTAAATTAATAAGTGTGAATAGAAAATTATTCGAATGTCTTTCTGTCGCGAGGATCCCTTCTTTGTGGCTGAGTGAGAATTTGAATGAACTGAAACTGAACACACTGGTGGATTGCACCTGGGCAGTGGTGTGGCTTGCTTACAGTGTTAGACGGTGTCAGAATTAGAAGAAAATTACTTAAAATATGCTATATTTGTAAATACAAAAGAAAGGAAAAAATTTGAAAGAAAAGACTTACTCACATAAGTAAGAGGCGGTATATACTATTTTTCAATTCTATTTTTTAAAAAAATGCTGAAATCCATTTTTAAAAGATGGAGATAAAGGTAGTATAATATAATATGAAATAGGTTCAGTCTCGAGTTTATGCCGTGAGGTGACAGTGTGTTCAGTTTAAGTATCAGTTCTGCCTCCCTATGTTGTTTAGCGGTGTGACAGAAATGAAGGACGACGATTTGGATGTCGTGCACCCATTGAAGTGGTGTTTTGTTGATAAAGGGGAAAACCGAAACGTCCATTTTATCTGTTTTCGTATATTGAAGCTTACCTTCAATTTCACATTTCAATTTATTTCTTCGAGCTTCGAGCAGCAGCATTTACACAATGTTAAAAAACAAAACAAACGTAATGTTAGTGGATCGTTGTTTGATAATGTGTTCACGTCACAAGAAATGTCCCACTATTCTGATTAACCAGTTAACTACCGCGGTCTGGAAAATCTCGTAATTAAAAAATTGGCCAGAAAACCCGTCCATCAAATATCTATCGACTTAAATTACTCTTATCTTGGCAAAAACTCTCAAACTAACCAGGTTTGAGAGATTTTGCCAAGATCAGGGTCATAATTTAAAGCAATCAATATTTGAAGGACGAATTTTCTGGCCAAATTTGTAAAATACGAGTTTTTCCATAGCACGGTAGGTAGCTGGTTAAATATAAATGATCACGTGATAATTACGGGTGTGCTGCAAAACGTAAATTAATATCACGCCTGGGAAATTGACAAATTATGTCGGGCACTGCAATCTAGTTCTTTTTAAAACACACATTTTTGCTTGAATCAGAAAGAGCAAAAGAGATTGAATTCAAACCTAAAAAAATAAAAGGGCTTTGAAATGTTTTTGTAAAATAAAATGAATACTGCGTTTTCTGTTTAGTTTTTGCTTGTTTGAAGAAAATATACCATGTACGTTTCTATAATCTGTTAATCTGTTGGTCTTGGTAGACTTTGATCAGCTTCTTTTTTTTCTTGTAAAATGTACGATCATTAATGTCATTTTTATCTTTTACTGAATTTTAAAAATTGAAAATGTATTGATTTTATAGCCAAAATATCAAACAAAAAAAACAAAAGACGTTTTTTTCAATAATAAAAAATCTAAAACTCCATTTGATGACACTGCATTTACTTATTCGTTCCCCTTCGCCTCAAAACGGTAATCTATCAGAATTACTTGGACGCTAAGAATTTACCATACTTGGAATCGATATGAGTTCAAGCTTTCGATATGTAGAACCAAGTTGTTATCAATCCTTGGCTCAATCTTGGACAAAGATCACGTGAAGCTCATAAGATACCTATCATCAAATACTACATTACAATTTGAATCCGGCAGAGAATTAACAACAATACTAACCTCGATTGGATCCCGTCTCAAACACCGTAAAACCATTAAAAACAAACTACAAACTCCGACATAATACCGTTTTGAGACGACGTGTTACATTTAAATGTTGAAACCAAAACAAAACATCAGTTATTTGGACTCCCCAATCTTTTCGAGAGAATCGATAAGATCAACTCGTGTTGTACATTTTCCTTCTCAACATCATTTGTCTCTTTCCAAGCAACCTTGTGAACTTTTAGGAATAAGATTGATTTTTGAAAAATAGACCTTACTTTGGGTCTCTTGCCGAGAGGCAGACAATGAAAGAGAGTCTCTTTTGTTTAGAAATTATGAGAGACGATGTTCTTTTCTTACAATGCATCTTTCTCTACAATGAATAAAGTTGTCGTTACTCGGTTCTATGACATTGTTTTTTGACCGCTAGCTATGTGATTATGTTTTGGTTTTAATTTGTATAGCGCAATATTCACGGAGTGCTCAAAGCGTTATACAAGGGATCCCAAGCTAAAAACAAAAAGTTATCTTGTAGGACGAGAAATAACGAATGTAAGGCGATATCATATTTTTTTTTGTCAGTGAGAGTATGTGAGTCAAGAGCCTTTATCCAAGGACTCAACATTGCGGCGCTCAGAGTGGGACTCTGATCCTGGACCTGGCGGTCCAAAAGCGTTTTAAAGAGTTTTTGTTGATGAAACTGTAGATAACATACCTAATATCAATTATAGAAGCAATAGCAGGTCATTGTCGGATGTAGTGATTTATAAAAAAGCCATCTTTAAAAAACTGCGCAGGCTTAATTGTTTAAAAAGTTTGGAACCTGATAATCTCCTTCCAAAAACATTGAAGGAATTGGCTTTAGAAATAACTACACCATTGTTTATTATATTTAACAAATCGTTTACCGAAGGAGTTCTACCATTTGATCGGATAATGGTAAATGTGACAGCAAAGGGAGATAAAGGAGACTCAAGTAACTATACACTAGTAAGTCTCACGTGTATTACATGCAAATTAATATAATCATTCATAAAAGATTATATCTTGAATTATTTGGAAAGCAACGACTTGTTCAGGCCCAGCCAGATGGCTTTATAAATAATCGTTCCACAACGTATTGAAGTGATGGGCAATTTTACTATCATGATAGATGAAAAAGAAAATATTCATATTATATATTTAGACTTCAGGAAGGCGTTTGATTCTGTACGACATTTAAGGCTGCTTCAAGAATGGAAATCGTATGGATTAAGAGGTTGCATGTTGAATTGGATAAACTCGATTTTAAGTAATCGTTCCCAAAGGGTAAAGGTAGGAGGTGAGTTTATGGAGGTTTGTAAAGTTACCAGCGTTCGACAAATGGATGATGCCAAGTCTGCAAAGATAGATCATCATCAAGCCCTACTGCAACCTCCTCGTGGTGTCGAACGGTAACAGGTCAAGCTGGCCAACTGCAGAGGGCGTCAAGAATAGGCAATGGCAAACCATTCTTGTAACTTTGCCGAGTTAACTGCATGAATAAGTCCAAAAAGTTAAACGGTGACAGCGTAAAGGGGAGCATGTTTTCACGGAAGACTGCTGCCTCGCTCGGTTGGGAGCGTGATGTTCGTCAGGTCACACCGAACCGTCAGCCAGTTACTAGGCGAAATAAATTTAACAAATGTGACAAAACCAAAATTGGGTCATGGAATGTCAGGACCTGTGCCCAAAAAGGAAAACTAAACAACATTCTAAAAGAAATGAAACGGCTCCAAATAAATATTCTTGGCCTGGCAGAGATGAGATGGAAAGAACAGGGAACCATGTCAAAACAAGAAAACAACACGACATATAAGATCATATGGCGCCGATGTAGACAGTGACCATGTCCCAGTTGTTTGTACAGTGAGGATAAAGTTTAAAGCTATTCAGAGAATAGCTGGTAGAATAAAGAGGGATTACAGGTTATGCAAAGACAATGGCATACAAACAAAAATGAGAGAAGAATTTGAAAATGCACTCATGATACAAAGCCAAAGTGAACCTGATAACGAAAAATGTGAAAAACAATTTGATATATTCCAAAAGTGTGTCAAAGCAACTGCAGAAAAGCATTTACCAATAGCTCAAATAAACAGCAAAAAGGAATGGATGACAAATGAAATTCTAAACCTATTTGAAGAAAGACGAAAATGCAACAAAGGGTCTGCAGAATACCAAACATTGAACAACCACATTAGATCCAAATGCATCGAGGCACACGAGAACTATCTAGACTGGAAATGCTGCGAAATCGAAAGAGAATACAAACCCAACCCCCAACAAGCTCACCAAAGAATAAAAGAACTATCAGGGAAAAGGAAAAGCAAAGCAGCAGGAAGTTGTATCCAAAACAAACAAGGGGAACTGCTATTTGAAGAAACATATAGAAAGCCGATGGGTAGAATACATAGGCGAACTGTACAATGATCCAAATAGAAATGAACCACCACTGAAATTCAAAGAACCATTAAGCGGACCAAACATCACCAAAAGTGAAATTGAACATGCCATGGAACGAATGAGGGATGGTAAAGCAACAGGCCCTGATGAAATATCTGTAGAGGTATTAAAAAGCCTAGGAGATCTAGCAATTGATGAACTTCACATATTATTCAACAATATATACAACACTGGGAAAATTCCAGAAGATCTCTGTAACTCTATTTTCATAGCAATACCAAAGAAAGCAGGTGCAGTCAGATGCGAAAATTTTAGAACTATAAGTTTAATAAGCCACATCAACAAAATACTGTTGCGTATAATTATCAACAGGCTAAGGAATAAGATTAACCCCGAAATCGCAGAAGAGCAATATGGATTCCAACCTGACAGAGGGACAAGGAACGCAATATACCTCCTCCGTGTTTTAAGTGAAAGAGCTATACAGGTTCAGACCCACTATACCTCTGTTTTGTCGACTACAAAAAAGCTTTTGATAGAGTACGCCACGAAGAAATACTAAAACAACTGCACTCCATTGGCGCTGATGAGAAAGACCTCAGACTCATGCAAACATTATACTACACCCAGCAGGCATCTATCAAAATCGGAAACTCTACAAGAAATTCCATTCCTATTAAGAAAGGAGTCCGTCAAGGGTGTGTTGCCTCACCAGATCTGTTTAATCTATACCAAGAAACAATCATGAGGGGCATAACTAATATGGAGGGAATAAAAGTAGGAGGTCACAACATAAATAATATAAGATACGCAGACGATACGGTACTCATTGCAACATCAGAAATCCAACTTCAAAAGATTGTCGACAAAGTGGTAGTAGATAGTGAAGCCAAGGGAATGGAAGTGAATATCACCAAAACGGAATGCATGGTAATACAGAAAAACCCCGAAAACAACAACACCTGCAATATAACGATTCACGGCGAGCAACTTACCAACGTAGAAAGTTTTAAATACCTAGGTTCAATAGTGACAACAGATGGAAGATGTAACCGAGACATACGAGCAAGAATAACTCAAGCCAAACAGGCCTTCATGGACCTCGGAAACATTTTGAAAAACAAGCAGATGTCGTTCGGGATTAGATTCCGAGTCTTGAAGTGCTACGTGTGGCCAATCTTGTTATTCGGATGCGAAAGCTGGACTACAAATGCAGAAACACAAAAGAACATTGAAGCTTTTGAAATGTGGTGTTTGAGAAGGATGCAGAGAATATCGTATACTGCACACAAAACGAACGAAGAAGTGCTAAAACAAACATACCAACAAAGGAAACTAATGCCCTTAATAGCGGATCGACAACTATCCTTTTTCGGACACATAGTAAGGAAAGATAAGAATGAATACCTGGCAAGTTGTGGAAAAATACCTGGTAAACGCGCCGGGGGAGACAAAGAAAAACACTCATAGACCAACTGAAGGGCTTCACCAACCTAACAATCCAAGAGCTGTTTGAAAAAGCAAGAGAAAGGGAGGAATGGAGAGAGATAATTCATGCAGTATCCGAAGCCTGGACCAGGCATGGAACCTAGAAGAAGAAGAAAGTTACCAGCGGGATTCCCCAGGGTCTTGTTTTGGGTCTTCTTTTATTTTTGATCGTTATCAATGACCTCCCACGTGTAAATTATTTGCCGACGACACAAAGAATTACAGCACTGCGCATAACAGTTAAATATTACAGGACGATCTTCTGTCTTTATTTGCTTGGATTTGGAGTTGAATTTTAATATTTCCAAATGTCACGTGTTACATATTGGAGAATACAATCCAAAAATATATATTTCACTGATGAAGAACATAATAATTCTTTGATTGAAGTGTTTTCAGAGAAGGATGTTGGCGTGATATTTGATCACACTCTCAAATTTATTTAATCGACATATTCATGATATAATTAAAAGAGTAGATAAGTTGGTTGGAATGATAAAACGAAGTTTCTCACATTTCGATTGTACTATGTTTTTAACGTTATTTAAGACTTTAGTGAGACCCGCTTTGGAAATGCCAATTGCATATGAAGCCCAATGTATAAGAGACAGTCCATAGCCGTGGAGAACGTCCAAAGGATGGCCACTAAGCCTGTCGCTGAATTGTATTATCTGTTTTATAAGGAAAGATTGGAGCGCATTTCACTTCCGTCTTTAAAGTACAGAAGACTTAGAGGTGATCTAATTCAAATATACAAAATCGTACACACGATTGACAACTTGGTTTCCAGGGAGTTCTTCAATTATGCGGTTTTGACGTCAACAAGAGGTGGGGTCTTCGAAATCTTCAAAGACCGGTGCTCGACCTGGACACGTGCCCTTTCTTTATTTTCAGGACCGTATATATTTGGGACTCTCTCCACGCCTCTTCAAGATCTGCGAGAAATGTCAGCGTTTTTTAAGAACTACGCCAATAAGGAATTAGATCACCTTAAGTTTCATTTCGATGGGTAATTTATGTTTGTTTGTATAATTGATAACCTGTACTTTATATCTTACTAATGGATATATTTTTGTCGCGAAATGTAAATCATCTCTCCTTCTATTGGCTGAGCGAGGTCAGCTCAGACAAGACACCGGTAGGGAGGTGTTGTTCCTGACCGACATGTACTTATTAGCAGTTCTGATAAGCCAAATTGTTATCTGGGCCCATTGTTGTAATGGAAACATTCTCAAACCAAAGTAAAATATTGCATTATAAAAATGTTAAATAATTCCATTCGTTTATCAGACTTGATAATCTGTGCACGTTGCACCTAACTATCCTTATGCCTCCGAACTTGTCGCCTTGTTAATCCACTCCTTAAAAAAATTCTCACTACAGCTTTTACCGACACTGAAACGACCTACACTGTTGCATGCACCTTAAAATCCCTAAAAGAAAACACTCGCACACATATTACATAAATACAAACACATACACGAATAAAAGAGCAATTGTGACCATTTATATCTGGTGCTTAAGTTTGAAAATTAAGTTTTTGTTTCTTAAAATTAAAAATTGTAAAATTCTGACCATCTTGACTCAATTTATTTTGTCAAATTCATTCTGACACAATACCATATTGACGCGATATCTCATAGTTTAATGATCACATTAATATTCATTACGTCATTGTCAGTTGCAAATAGTTTTGGTTTCATTTTCGGAAATTACAATCATTCAATTAAAGACAAGCCTTTTGTCTATACAATTAAATATGTCCCAGTAAAAACTATAGTTTTATGTTAAAATAGCTCGCCTAATGACATTCCATGCTATCGCAACAATTATCAATTAAGTTCCACATCAAAGAACGCTTTGTATCCCACAGTCATAGCATTCTAATAATAACATCTAAAGAAAAGAAAATCTCACTATGTTAAGATCCCTCTTTAACCAGGTAACTGCCGTGCCTTGAAAAAACAAACAAACACGCATTTATAATTTTGGCCAGAAAACTTGTCCTTCAAATATCGATCAATTTAAATAACCTTCATCTTGGCAAAAACTCTCAAACCTATGACTTTGCGATGTCCGACGTTTGAGAGTTTTTGCCAAGATGAGGGTAATTTAAATTGATGGATTTTGAAGGACGAGTTTTCTGGCCAAATATTTAAATACGTGTTTCTCCAGACTATGGCAGTTAACTGGTTAAATAAGGAAGACAAGCCTCAATAAGTGTGTATCGATCACAGTGAATGATCCCGCTGCTGTGATGGCAAAAAGCTGCTCTGTTTGCAAGCAAAGGTCACAGCGTTTATCTCCCCTTGTCAATAATATGTAAACGGAAGTTCCAATTTGCTCCACTGTGATGTTGCAACTTTTTACAAGTTTCTTTTTCTTTTTTTTTCTGTTAAGATTTTCTTTTTGAAAATGCAAACAACTTAACTGGGCTCGAGTTTTAAAATAGTTAAAGTAATTGATGGGAAT
>NC_088364.1:34379504-34449504 GCF_034508935.2 Berghia stephanieae | reverse complement strand
ATTCTGGCAACATTTTAAAACGTGTTTTGCCAGAGCACAGCAGCATATTTGTTCCTTCTTCCAAGTGATTATATGAACAAAAAGATTGACAAGCGCCATTACATTCTAAAATCAATCAAACAAAATAGAAACAAAAAAATAAAAACAAAAACAAACAAAAACAACAACTTAATTTCTCTTCTCCTGTCACTACAAACACTGTTAGTCTATAGTTTAAAAACAAACTATTCCCCTGCTTATTATCAATACTCCCACTCAATTATAGCCCCAGGAAATATAGATTGCCTCACAAATTATTTCAGTACAAATATATTACAACATTATCTGATATAACAAGCTTTAATTTTAACACCCAAAGTTTATCTTAACAGTAAATTGACATACGTTGGAAATCAATAGGACGGATTCGTAAAACAATGAGGCAAAGTCATTACCACCATGAAAAAAAAATTAAAAGGGAAATGGATATGCCTCCTTTTTTTCGTGAAATAATAATAAACAATAATCAATGCTCCCTATTGTAATGTACTATTTGGCGCATCAAAAGAAGACCCAGCTATGCAGTCAGAGCTGTACTGGGTGAATTCGGGAGGTGTGGTGTTGCGAAACTCTGATTTTCAGAGGATTCAAAGCCTTAACAGTTGACTAACACAAGTAAGAAGCAAACATTGTCGGCGGAATTAAAAGAATATAGACTTAGAGAGCTTTGGAATGTTTAGTATGGGGAGAGACAGATGCTGGCCTTTATTGCTGCCCTATAAATACTCGTACATGTCAGCATAACACAGACAGAGCTCCTGAAGATCATCAGGCAGAGAAAACTTGCATCCGGTCATATTAGTAGGCGTGAAATGATCCAAAAGAAGAAGCTGCAGGGAAAAGTAGACGGAAAGCGAGGTAGCTGAAGAAAGAGGAAAAGCTGGCAGAAAAATATCGAAGATCAACAAAGATAAACATATGTTGAGAAATCGCCCCTGATAGAAGGAGATGAAAAACCATGGAATCCAACATCTGGAAAGAGAAGAAACCCAGCTGATGATGATGATGATGATGATGATGATGGTGGTGGTGGTGATGATGGTGATGCTGGTGCTGCTGCTGCTGATTATGATGATGATGATAATGATGAAGTGTGTGGTGATGCGAATGTGTTTGTTTTAATCTGAGCAATGATACACATTTATTTTTGGTCATGGCGACGACGACAACGATGGTGTTGTTACATGTGTTGATGCTGTTGTTGTTGTTGTTACTGCTGCTGCTGATGATGATGATAATCATGATGATTATGATGATGATGATGATGATGATGATGATGATGATGATGATGATGATGATGATGATGATGATGATGATGGTGGTGGTGGTGATGATGAAGAAGATAACCTAAAATGTCTAATACTCCATTAAAAGTAAACTGAACAATTCCTCCGGTTCGCAAATGATAAAGTTACTACCAAAGAGTGGTCCATAAGGATGCTGAGGGAGAGATAAACATATGGGAAATGAAACACGAAGAAAGGGGACGACAAATGGGAATTAAATTATTACCGGGTACAAGGGTATGGGAGACTGATTTACCTGAGAAAATGAGCAGGTGGAAATGTCGCTCTTGTGTGTGAACGCGTGTGAGCGGCAGAAATCGAACTCGGGATCAATGGACCTGATCACTAATGAGGCTGTCTGTATTGACAAGAAGTGTACAGGGCTGTCCGCTTATTAACGGGGTAGGGGGTCGTACGCGTGTGTATATTCATATATATATATATTATATGTCTTTGTGTATGTGTGTGTGTGCGCGCGTGTGTGTGTGTGTGTGTGTGTGTATGTATTTAGAAATTTGTGCTTATGTATGCTAGTCAAGGTATAAATGTGAAATGTGTTGTATGGTAGGGGTCGGGGAATTGGATTCAAGTTAAGCATGGGATGAGTTGGGTGGTGGGGTGAGGTCGGTTTGGAGTGGGTGGGGGGGGGGGGGGTCGTGGTTGTTGTAGCGATAATGACGACAGCGGTCGATAGCAAGGAAAATGAAAGACGTTGCTTCCAAGTGTGGAACACAATCAAAAGAACTATAATTACCACCCAGGTTAGTCTTTGATGTTATGAGGTGGGTTGGTAGATTGTTGGTATGTTGAGGTATTTTGCCCCCCCCCCCTCCCTTTGATATATATTGGGTCATTTTATTGTTTCTATCGTTTTATTTTGTATGTTGTAGTAAAGCAGAGTACAATAGAAGCACCATTTAGTATACCATTTATTATAATGCATCCACGCCACTGCCCCCAACTACTTGTCATCTCTTCTATCTACAATCCGAATATCGCTCTCTCCGCTCATCTCTCAGCTTCCCTGTACTTGAACCCTTTGATTGCTAAGTCGTATTTTTCACGACGTGCTTTAGCACATTCTGCTCCCTCTGTGTGGAATGCCCTTTCAGCAGACACCGTAATTCCCTGTCCTCCTTTTAAGCCTCTTTGAAGACAGTACTTCGTTTCAGTTTTATGTGAGTGATTTTATTGAATGATATCTATGATCGCATGTGCACACACACACACACACACACACACACACACACATATATATATATATATATATATATATATATATATATATATATATATAATATATATATATATATATATATATATATATATATATATATATCTTTGTATAAGCGTTTCCGATCACTATTGGTGGAAAAGGCGCTATAAAAATTATTATTATTATTATTATTATTATTATTATTATTATTAATTATTATTATTATTATTATTATTATTATTATTATTATTATTTATTATTACTTTATTATTATTATTATTATTATTACTTGAGCTTTTTATTTAGCACAATATCCACTAAACATACTCAAAGGGCTTTACAGCTCATACTCCAGCATACACCAGCTTATGACAAAAAGTTAAATTATAATCTTGCTATACCAACTTAACCGGACACATTTTTTTCCTCAAGTCAAAGTGATGCTTCATGTTGCTTTTAAAGACACGTTGATAAATAACACCAGCGACTGAACATTGATCTCTATTTTAGCGATACAGGATGGACAATATTCATCCTAATATGAATTATGACATAGAGTAGATTCAGGCTTACCGGACACACAAGCCTTATCTGTGGTCGTCTCAGAGAATGGAAGACTGCTGGCCAGAAATAAGACCAATGCTGTATAGTGATGTCGTAAAATGTAACGCTCAAGTGGCCGGTTTCAGGTGAACAAGCCGATTTTGCACCCTAAGCAGTCTTTTCCATGTTCTCGACGCAAAATGTTATTCGTGACATTGTGGTACTACCGGACACTTATGGAACGTTAAGGTCCAACCGGACACCCAACTTGGGCAAACCGGACACCCTTCACGGATGTTGAAAAACTCTGTTTTCTTTTGTTTTTTTAATAGTTTTCAATTCATAAACAGTTACAACAGATCCATAGGCTCAGTTTGTAAAATATCTGCCGGGTCATTGGTCAATTTAGGGTTCGATTCCAGCATTCCAAGGACTTTGAAGGACTCTTTCCATAAATTGGCAGAATGTTTCCTTCCCCAAAACGACTGCCATATATTTTCATAAATAGCTAGACTAGATCTAGACGTCTAGATAGATAAATAAACACCTTTATGTTCATTTTCACCAGAGAAAGACAAAAATAATTTATTCAAAACAATTTATAGGGTACATAATCATAACGCAACATGTCACTTGCACAATGTACAAACAAGCGTGAAAACACTGATCTTCTCCTCACTCATCCCCAGTATCTTCTCTCTCTCTCTCTCTATCTCTTCTCTCTCTCTCTCTCTCTCTCTCTCTCTCTCTCTCTCTCTCTCTGCCAGTACATCCTCTGTGGTACCACCTCCCACACTTGCACCAAATCCATCCATCCAGGTTCCTATCACTTCCACAAAAATCACATAAACGTTCATCTTTGTCATTCACACCACATAACTCATCCATATCCATCTCAACGTCCGACCTGTCATCATACACAACCATCGTATCATCATCCTCTGCACTAGACTCCACTCTTCTCTTCTTGCCCTTCCCCTTCCGAGCACCGTCACTTGGGTTTTGTTATCGGAGCCGACTTGATAGGGGTGCTTGGAAGAAATGTCTGCAATGATGACTGAACCTCCCAGGTAGAAAGGGAAGCCAGTCTCGTCGCAATTGAAGACGTTGCTGGGGGGGGGGGGGGACCTTAGTAATGTCGATGCCATTTGACATTAGCGATGTCCGCATGGTGTGGAACCACCCACGTATCTTTCCTTCTGATACCTGGGCGCGTTGTTCCCCAAGGGACATCGCTTTTCTCTCCCGCACCTCCCCCTTGTGTCTCTCCATGAATGCTTTGTACCAGTAATATCCTGGCTTGTTGTTTTTGAAGGGGGTCTCTCTGCCTTCAGCATTAATTATTCTTTGCACCTCCAGGCACAGCTGCTCCCTGTCCTTCCCTTCACCTGCCCTGGCACAGGCCACCATCCATTTGACAAGTTTTTTTCTCCTCCTCTGTGGCCAACACTGTATGAGATACCCTATGGACGGGGTATTTTCCGGCCATCTTGTCCATCAGGGTTGATTTCGGGACAGAGTAGGTCGCAGCGGCCTGGCGGAATGAAAGATTTTTTGTGCGGATGGCATCAAGTGCAGCATCCACACTCTTGTCAGTGTACTTTGATCGCGGCATCTTGGTGCCTGTAACAATGTGAAAAAATTAACTTTATTTAGATATTTGATCTTCATTTTCATAGACTGGCTAGTCTAATAATGTAAATTTTCCTTTACAATGGTGAACATAATATAATTTTAGGGAGGCCTTCCGAAAGCTCCTACATCCCCAGTATTTTTTTTATAATGTTCTAGTAGGGGGTTTGGGAGGGGGAAAAGTTTTATTTTTAAAGTCTCCCCCCTCCCAAACCCCCTACCAGAACATTATAAAAAAAGTTTCCCCCCTCCCAAAACATTATAATACTGGGGATGTAGGTGTAGAGGCTTTCGGAAGGCCTCCCTAATTTTCTAATAATAATAATAATCATGATAAACATAGGCCGGTCAACAGAAATACAAGGAAAGCATTGCAACAAATAATATTATAGACGTCTAGAATAATAATAAACAACTTAATCAACCCGTCCGGTTTCACCTGAATCGTTTAAATTTTCTTTGGTCAAACCGGACACCCCCAAACTGGAGCTAAAATGAAAACCGGACATCGTCAGACGATCTAACCACAATCAAACGATCCTAAAATAGCATGTAGTGCAGTGGTTGAGCCGAAACTCCTTAATAAAAACGTATAAATAGCTTAAATAGCAACTTCCTTGCACACCTTGCAACCCATAACAAAGAACGGGATACTTACGTTTTGTGAGAAATATCTCGATGAAAACACAGTTCTTTGACTTCTCCTTGATTGCACTCATTGAAACGGCAGGAAAAACGTCACAAGAGACGTGTGCTTAGTTACTAGAAATATGCACCGGGGGAAAAACAAAACGAAAGGAAATTAGACATCGAGTCGGGTAGCGTCCGGTTTGACCCGTGTCCGGTTTGACCTGAATCTACTCTAATATTGATATGACATATCTAAATTGTATTTCAAATGTCACATTTTCCCCACTTGTCTTCATCAAACGTTTGCACGGATCCTCATTCATACAAGACTTGAGTTCATGCATGCTTGATTCAACCATAATATGGGATAAATGCTATCGTAATCCACTCATGTGTGGCTTTGTGCTATTGGATATTATGTAGGCCCTTGGTTTAAGTTCTACTTTAAGCATCGAAAAGTTGAGTTCTTGGAAAAAGGCCAACTTCCGATGTAAAATGAGTTCCTGACCGATAACAACCGCATCTATGTGGAAATAAAATGTAATTTTCGCATCACTGGCTTCGTGTCTTGTCCTACATGTTCAGTGTTGCTGTTGACTATGACTCTTTTAAAAAAAGCGATTTGAGCAGATTCAGTGGATATTGCTCTATATAAAAGCTCAAGTTTTCATAAAATTCATATCCATTTAATATGTCTATAAAATAATGATTGGAGTGGAAACATAAAACCTTTCGAGCCTGAGAAAATACGTTTAAATAACAACAACTAATGAATAATACCCAATTATATAACAACAACAACAACAACAACAACAACAACAACAACAACAATTACAACGTCTGCGCAAACACACACACTCAAGTTTAAAAAGACTTGCTGAGGCAAGAGACAGAATCAACATTTATTACCCATCCTCTCTCATTACCACGCTACGTGGCACAGCGATGTGGTCTTTGAGTCTTACACTGAAAGTGCCGAGTTTGAGTTTCCCCCGCACGGTGTGGCTTAGAGCGAGTTACCTCCCCTTAGCTTTCTTTGCGGCTCTAATCTGCAGCTGGCGCCTTGGATATTTCAGTTCTCGTCTTAACCCTCTCCTTACCGGCTATTTTCCGGATTGTCCCCAAAACTTCACACCAACCTTGATATACAAAAATATCACTCAAACACAAAAGCTGTAAGTTCTTGCTATAGCTCTACATATTTTGATCTGCTAAACGATCTGTTCAACACAGTGTTAATATACTTTTACTATAGCAAACATTTTTGTTCAAATATTATGATGTACTAAAGAAATCAGAATGATACATATGTTGGCTGCATCGTAACGAATGTGACGATTGTCCTTTGGGTGGTAAGAAGTGGGTTAAGGATACGTATAAAGAGGACATTTAAAAAAAAATCATATTCGCTTTATCAGTGCAATTTTCAGATTATTCACTTTTACAATATTTAATGGAAATTTGCCCCCTCAAAGTAACACTAAACTTTATGTCACGCTTTCACTAGCCATTTCAATCCCTTCAAATAAAACCGTAAAATCTCAGATCAGAAAGAAGTTTTACGGTAACTCGACGCCTTAACTAAGGGCAAATGGAGGCAGTGACGGAAGCAGCCAAACATAAAACAAAGTTTGGGCGGAAATAGACACAACTTGAATTCCCCATCTTGCATTCTGGGAGGGTGACATTTCGTTTCCGGTTCCTGGATTTCTATTAGGGTAGGGAGCTATACACGCGTTGGCGATACACTGCTTCAATTACACTTTCTCTATGGGTTTGCATGTTGTTTCAATTTCGTACACGTATCTTTATTATATACCAAAAGTTGGAGTCTTTTAGAACTATGAGAACCAAGAAGTCGGAGGGAGCTTATACCGGCTTAAATGGTCAGAAAAATGAGAATTCTATTTTCTATCCAAGACTTAGATATTTCTTAGGTTCTATCTTAGAAAGACTGGTGGGGTGGTGTCCCCACTTCGTGTAACAGCTTCCGATTTATGATCTCAACAAACTATCTAATTCAGCCATGGGGATTCTGATGGCTCAATCCGGAGAGTGCTTAACTTGCTTGAGTTGCGTTCTTTGCCCGATCTTGTTTCCGCCCAGTAGCATTTGGTTGGCTGGGTCTTTTTGATCTGTCAGACTGTACTCTACAATTGAGTGGTCTACTATGATTACGACCGATAGTTACTGTTTTATAACACAAACCAGTAAAAGTTTCGGTTTAATGGCTATTCTGACACTAAAGGACTACCCCGTTGAAGCTCTTGATTTTAGAAAAAATGTACAAAAGCTCAATTCATCACAAAATAGTCGATTTCAACTAACAATGTACTTAGGCGATCCCAAGTACTTGGTCGGTAGAGCACTCGCTTCACACACAAAGGGACCGAGTTCGATTTCATGGCTCTGAAGGACTACTTTTTAAAAACAATGTACCTACTTAAGTGTATTTTACTACGAGTTTTACTCTTCACAAATCTAATAGACCTAGCAAACCATTTACTGTTGTAGAAGGACAAAGTTATCGACTCAAGACGGAATGAAAATCAGTCCCTTTGACAGGTGTCGTACACTCTTCAATTGAGTAATCGATTCCTCTACAAAAAGACGTTTGCTAGCCAATAGAAGAGTAAAGTTGGTGCAATAAAATAAACAACATCACGTGACCATTTTAGAAGCACGTGGCAAAACACATGTTCCTGGCTTTGACAGCTCACCTTCCAATGTAAATTATAGAAAAAAAATAACCATTAAAAAATGTCTGTTAGGTGTCAAAAGAAACACATATTCATAAATACTCGATCACGCGTCAAATAATATCTAAATATTGATTTTTTATTAAACAAATGGTAAAATTTATCAAAAATTACTGTCGGTCTATTTTTAGACCACGGTCAAGATTATTCACCAAAATCAATGCGCTTGTGTGAACAAAACAAGAACTCTTTGAAATCTGGTTTTCGGAATAATTTAGCCATAGACAAAGAATTTAACTAAATAACAATTTTAATTGTACGTGTTTGTTTTTAACTGAATGTGTATTATCTACAATTTGAACGACAAAAACGGGAGACCTGTTTTGTGCGCAACGTTGTCCGGCTGCTAAAGTTCCTAATCACCAGCAAAGAATGGCAGTCCAACTCATGCAAAGGTAAGATTCCAATTTCAGTGTTTGAGTTTGTAATTTGTATCGATTGGTTTTGAGAGCAGGAAACGATTTAGTTCAATGTTAATCCATAATAACGTTCGGGTATTTAACTTTGGATGTCTCACCGGCATAATTTTAGAATGCGTTGTTTATTTGTTTTCATTTCACTTCGCAATTTGACTGTCACTGTCAGTGTCAGTCATTACAGTACAGCTTCACTCGCCGATTCTCACTTACAGAGTTTACGTTTCCTTCACTTATGTCTGCTTCATGCTCATTCAGTGAGTGATTCGAATACTGTGTGAGAGAAAACACTTTTCGTAATTTATGACATTTTATGGGTAACGTTTACAGTCTAGAACATGTGTCAGTCATAACTTGACCGAAAAAGAAAACAGAAAGGAACAAAAAAAAAAAAAAAAAGCAGACACCCCCCCCCCTCCTCAGCAGGTGGAATCTCAACAAAAGTTGTATTTTTTTAATCCTCATCTTTCGTGGTGCGAAGCTTTCATCGCTTGTCATATTTTATTGACTCTCGCTCTTTCCTAACCTGATAATAGATTTCGAAACAATCTTTAGGTCTTCATTCTTCATTATCTGTTCATGACTGGAACTGGAAAAGGAACAAGACAAAGGCAAAGGGTCTCTGCCACCGATTTTCAATATCTTGTGTTGTTTGAGGGATTTAAGTTGGTAGCCGTTTTTGCCACATAAGACTTTTTGTTATTGTTTTTGCTGAGAGTCGATGGGAGAAGGAATGGCAGAGAGGGAGGAAGGGGTGGTGAAAAAATGAGAATGTCTGGGAAAAGAAAATGTCCCACTCAACCCCTTATCGCATCTTTGATATTTGGCAGGTGTCAAACTACATGTATGACGTTTTGGATCTTCCAAGCCTATTCGCCTTATTTGGTCGGTAGCTGTGTGAAAGAAAACATATTTTATTGTAAAATGCAGGGAGTGCGGTCTGATATTTTCGTCATCGCTATGATTATTCCCAGACAGGGTCTGCCAATAACGAAAATTGGTTATTCCCAGACAGATAGAGGGAAAAAACCCAATATTTTTGTATTAAAAAGAAAACAAACAATTTTAAGAAATTCATGCTCAGAAACTGAACAAGGCCAAACAAAAAAGGAGAAAAGAATAGACTCGCTCAAAAAAAAAAAAAAAAAAAACAAGGGGGGGGGGGGGGGGGGGGGAGGAAAGCGATTGAATTCGAATCTGTGCAGCTAAAATGAGCAACGAGTTTCCCTTGGCTCAAGAGAAGTGAAAATGAAAAAACTGTGCTTAAGTTTTTGTATGAGTGTTTGGGGGGGGGGGGGGGGGGGGGGGGGGGTCGTTGGGGGTTTTGTTACAGTTTTATACACATCCCTGTTAGTTCAATCAATTTTGTGGGTAATGATCAAGAGGGGCCTGGTCCTACAACTCTTTACGGATTTACCTTGGATTGAAATGAAAACTAAACCTCTCTGATTACTTTAGATTACCTAATTTTATTTCTACGTTTTTTTATGAAGAAGAAGCTTTTTAGGATTTTGTAATTCATAGGAATCACCATGATATGTGAAATGATGTCTTATCTAAATTTTGCCTCAGGAATAATAAGCGAACAATTTTGAAAAGCTCTCTCTGTTGATCGAATTATCAAAAAATTTATTTGTGATCAGATATTTTATTTGACTTTAAAGTGAAATCTAGAGGCATTAAAATATATTCAATGTTTATTAGACTTTTCTTATGTGATCAGAAAGTTAAATACAGGAAATATTGATCAAATGAGTTCACCGGAAGGTAAATAAAAGCCCATTTTTAAAAAGCTAATCGACATTGGTTATGTAATCTAGCCTTCATGATCATAAACCTCTGATAAAATTAGACCTGACCCAACGGTTTTAACAACCTTGTGGTATCTGAGTTCCAGGTCCATTATGTTTTCTAATGTTTTTATTGAATATAAGCAAACCATTAAGAAATAGGTCATGTCTATATATTCAACATTGAATGATATTTCTTCTTACATTGAAATAAGTGGTTCTTTAGAGTAATAAGGCTCATGGAACTGGAGTTTTTCCTGTTTCTGTAACATGAAGCAACAGACCTTAAATAGTGCTTGATAACTTTCTTAAAAAATAAATGGTATTTCATTTTACTTTGAAATAATTGGTCCTTTAGAGTCATAAGGCTCATGGAACTGGAGTTTTTCCTGTAACATGAAGCGACAGACTGTAACAAGTGCTTGCTGAAATCTGAATAAGTTGCACATTTACATTTTACTTGTAGAGTTAGATCCAGTTATTCATTCAAACATTGGTATCTTAATTTCGAATTGTCATTTAATTAATACATATAAAGTTAAATAAATCCAATGATAATAATTGATAAAATAAGGTAATTATAACTTTTATCCATTGTTTGGTCAATATGAATTTTACTTTATGATTTTGTGTGAGATGATATTGCTTTTTATGGGACCATGGGAAAATGGTTTAGAATGCCATGCTTATCTTTTTTTTTTCAGATCTAAATAACATTACAACAAGAATGAGTCTCTGCATTCCTTTAATTGTTCTGGAAGCATTGGCCTGCCTATACCATGGAAATTAATCAATTTATATTCAGGAAGAAGTATCATAATTATTATTATTATCATCATCATCATCATCATTGAGTCTTATCCTTCAAGATTATCAAAATGGCTTTCATGTTACTGTATCTTATAGAATTCCTCATATATCATTATGGACCCTTCTTTGTTTTTTTAAAATTGGAATTAATGTTTTTCTTCTACTTCTATATTCTATATTCTTCATAAAACCTCTCAGCTTTATTGACCTAATCTAGAGACTAGAGAGCGGTGATTAAGAGAACAGGACCATATTTTGCTTTCGAGCGTTTCTTAATTTTAAAAGCAGCTTGCTGTAGTTTGTAAAGATTTTTAAAACGTTTTTCTAATGACAGTGTCTAATACACGTTAAAACCAATGCATATCTATCCCTATGTAATTTTTGGCAGTGATCTCTCCATTTTAATGGTATTGGCT
This sequence comes from Berghia stephanieae, assembly GCF_034508935.2. NCBI lineage: Eukaryota > Metazoa > Mollusca > Gastropoda > Nudibranchia > Aeolidiidae > Berghia > Berghia stephanieae. The sequence continues at coordinate 34,437,967 of NC_088364.1, read as the reverse complement.
CCTGTTTATTTATAAAAATGCCCTGTGAGCTTGTTATACACTTGAAAGAAACATTTACATAGTGAAGTCAAGAAGAATATAGCAAAAGAAACCTGCTTCCTTGGTTATGAATAAGAAATTTAAAAAGAAATAGGCAATGACCTCTTTATCTTGTCTACCATTTAACTTTATAATAATTTTTTAAAGTTTATTATATCCTTTTCTATATTTATAATTTAATTTATCAGCAAGATAAGAGTACTGATGAAACCATCTATGTAGCTGATTTGTAATGGTAGTAGAATTTGATAGATGGGACCATGTGATGTTGCAGAACATATTTTTAAAAATTGTATTGCATTGTTTCATTTATCAGCAACATCATATTAAATAATGCAGTGGCTTAATCACAAACTTTCTGCACTTCATATGCAAGACAGTGATGCTTTTGTGCTACATTTCTCGAAATATTCACAAAGTTTCTGTATTTTGTAAATAAGACCATGGCGCTTTTGTCTTAACTGGTTAGTCGCAAATTCTGCCGTTGTATTCCATTTCTCGAATAAAATTCTTTTCTATTTATTCTATTTATTTGCAAAGTTTCTGCACTTTATAAACAAGAACATGATGCTTATGACTGGACAGGTTAATCGCAAATTCTTCCTTTGTGTTCCATTTCTCGAATCAAATTATATTAAATTCTATTAAATAATCATTTTAATGGCAAACTTTCTGCACTTGATAATTATATGCAAGACCATAATACTAAAGTCTACACAGGTTAATCGCATGTTCTGCCTAAGAAGTGCATTTCTTGAATCAGAACCTTTTTTAACCAAAGCTTTTGCTGAGGCTCTTACATCACAGATTTTTAAAATGGAACTACACAGTTTCAGTAATAATTATCAATTTTTTTCTTTTTTTTTTTCTTTCTCTTTCACAGGATGAGAATACAAGCATACCTTTAATGGAGAAACATCATATCTATATTTTTTAAATGATTTCAGTGTGAATAACATGAATATGAATGAAATGACAATAAATATGATATAAATTTATAATCTGTTTTTAATTTATTTGGATTTCACAAGTTGTGTTATGGCACTCAGATACAGCATAACGGGTGAGACTGAGAACCAATCCTCGCAATAGCACTAGAGGTCTTGTATATATGCAAGATGTGATTTCCATTGATACAGTTTAAAGACTGTCCTGTTTTTATTCATTCTGGTGAACGCTGTAGGGTTGTTTTTTTGTTTCTTGTTTTAAAAAAGATTTTTTTTCTTTCAATCTAAGTCTAAGACTTGATTGAATTCTGACTCAATGCAAATCAACTTTGTTCCAACTCCTCAACTTCAAATTACAATGAACTTGTGCGCCCTTCCTTCTCTGTTAACCTACAGGTTATTGGATATGTAACTTTAATACATATATGTACGTCTACCACAATGTTAAACTAGCAATCTATCTAAATATCTTGCAATCGTCTTTTGTAATAACTTTTCATTCTGGGTTACACATAAAAGTTAGCACTGCCGGGTTACAAAAGTACTTTGATGTTAAAAAGATCAGCATCCTGTCATCTTACTTATATATTGGCAGGTGTAAGACTTATTCATTTTGCAAGTCATCATCGTCACAGTTTCGCACCAACACCGAACCCACTCCACAGCATCTGGGGAGCAGACTCTTGGGTCATGGTCAGTGCAGCTGAGCGCATCCTGGCATTCTCTAAGGATGTCTGCTCTGGGCACCCACATGTACACAAGCTACTCTCAACCAGCCCCACTTTTTCATGCTTCCAGTTGTTCTCACAAGTTTTGCCTGTGCTCTGTTCAGTGTTACCAATTCATTCCTGGGGAGCTCAGTTCCGTAGGACAGTTCTTCTCTCAGATCTCCAACAGCTTCATTTGCATGATTGTTCCACTCTCTCAACGTGGAACGCCTGTATACAGCTGCATGGTCAGGGTTGATGCTTTCTTCCATCGTGAAGCTCTTTCTCGACTTCAGTCTACTTGTCATTGGGCTGTGCCTTGGGTGCCTTGGGTCCATTTTCTATTCATATTTCTGGGCTTTGGAATCAGTGGCTCTTTGAATGTATGGAGGTGCAATGCCAGCCAGCCGATGGAGGACTGGAACTGCAGTCGGTTTCAAGTTACTCTAATGATCCGGCAGGTGTTATTTTGACATGGCAGGATCTTACTCAGACTGGTGAGACCTATTCGGCTGATGAATAGCAGAGGGCTACTATGGTTGTCCTGACTGTTTTCGGATCTGCTCCCCATGGCGTGTAAGTTTTTGCCTCTTTTCTTAGGAAGTTGTTTCTTGTGGCCACCTTTGCTTTTGTTTTCTTTGTGTTCTGAGAAAAGGACATTGTGCGGTCTACGGTAACACCGAAGTACATGGGAAATGTGTTTTTATCCAATATGTTCCCATTCCAGATGTTCAGTTTCCTGTTTTCTTTAGGCTTGGCGGTTCTTTAAATGGAAAGCACACACTTGAGTTTTTCCTGGGTTGGCAAGTGAGTTCTTTAAATGTGGCCTCAGAGAGTGGCTCCAGGACATCCATTAGTCTCTCCTCAATGGTCTTGAAATCAGAGGCCTGGGACACAAGACACAGATCATATAGAAACCCCCTGATGTTCTCAAAATGAGGTTGGTCGTTGGTATAAACGTTGAAAAGGATATGTGCAAGTACCGATCCTTGAGGGAGTCCGTTCTTTTGTGATCTGCTTTTCTTCCCATCCATTTCCACAAAAAGTGACGGTTTGACATAAGGAATTTTATTATTGCAACTATTTTTGTGTTACGAGTTACCCTTGCAACCTTTAGGAGCAGTTTCCTATGATTTACTGTGTCATAGGCAGCTGCCAGGTCCACGAACACAGTTCATATAATTTGTTTGTTCTCGTAGAGATGACTGATCCTACCTCAATGGCGATAGGTCTGTATACTGATTTTGGAATGGGGTTGCCGACAGTTTTTGACATATCTGGAAGACACAAATGCAAGGTCTGGGTTGTAGCCTGTTATCCAGCAAGCGCTTGGAAAGGATGCTTCATGCGTCATAGAAGAGTGTCAGATTATATTGGTCAGCCCATTCCTCAACAGTATCTCCATCTTTGTTGTTCTCATTGTATCCCCATTTGGTGCTGTGGCAGTTAAAGTCACCTATCACAATCATTGGTTTCTCACTAATGGTGGATGTAACTGGCCACTTGAATGGCGTTGGTGGAGGTTTGTTGACAGTAATATCACATTGAAGTGTCTGCTTTCAATTCTGAGAATTTCCACCTCACTTACTGTCATGTCCTGGTTGTATGTCACTATAGTTAACGCTACCGTGAATGTTGCTTTCATGTTGTTTGACTAAATGCATGCCAGGGATGTTTAGTGCCACGGTCTTGTGCGTCTCTTGTAGTTGTAGACAGTACAGAGTTGCGTCGCTGGATTACTACAACACACACAACACCAACATCTTGCAAGTATCTTTAACACTTTTTTAAATCATTAATAAACGGTGATACTGACAACAATAATAATTGTTATTGTTATTATTATTATATTGTTATTATTATTATATTGTTATTATTATTAGTAGTAATAGTAGTAGTAGTAGAGGTCTTGTAGTAGAAATAGTAATAGTATCCGTTGGACCAAGTACATAAATATGAATATTTATACAGCGCATTTCTACAGATAGCCGTGAGCAATGCGCTTCAAAATGTTTCATATTTATCCCCCCACTTCAACAAGCCGTGTGGAACCATATTTCTTTGTCATACAGCCTGTTAGGCGACCCTTGTGTACTTAAACTGTCACTACACTAACCGCCATTTCTGTAGCCAGATACTCATTCAATCGAGTGGGGTAATGTGTGTATAATTTTTCACGATTAGTCACCATCCTATTACTGATCACACTTAGCATTGGCATTGCTCGACTTTTGTGACAAGACGAAAACCGTACCGCTAAGCCATACGGTCCATTAGTTCTAGTAGATAGTATAAAAGTCTATAGTTTTGTGGCATCAGTGGTTATAATACAGTAGTGGTAGTGCAGTTATAGTTATAGTGTAGAAGTAGTAGTTGTCTTCTGTCAAAAGGGTCATCTGAGCGAAGAGATAGGAGATAGATTCGAATTTACTCTCTTCATTACATTGACCGTATGCTTTGACTTTGATCATTTGATACGCTGTAAAAAAAAAAAGTATGGTCCGCCTTAACCAAAGACAAGCAACCATCTTCGTTTCCCTGGACATAGATATGGTTTTGTTTACGGGAGGAGGGGGAACCATGATTATGGTTTTCCTATAAAATAAAAGAAGGGGTATTTTGGCGATAAAAAATATGATCGTGGCCTCCCTAGCTATCTCAGACTCGGAGTAAACAGCTTGAATTTATTCGCGCCAACTTCAGTTTTCTGCCTTAGCAACATGTAAACAAAAAGTTGGTTGGATGCGCATGACATTACTAAAGGTCAATTGCAGCATAGTTCGGGTCATTTATAAAAAAATCTGGGTCACGTTTAATGTCAAATATCCGGTCACGTGATGTTGTTTATTTTATTGCACCAACTTTACTGTTCTATAAAACTGCGATATTTTATCTTCTTTTGAAAAACAAATTGCCGCAGGTAGATTTCTGACATAAAGCTGCTTTGAAGAGTGAATTGAGATATTGAGTAATGGAAATATTGAAATGCTGCTGTCTGATGCCTAAAGAAGTTAATAACAATGGAAAAAAAATCCAAAACAAGATACACACAAAACACTCCATCCAAACAAAACAACCACCCACACAAAAGAACAATATAAAAACAAAATAAACAGAATAGACATTTCAATGTAATTTGCAACGACAAAAGATATGGTCTTTTCTGGTTTCCCCTTTGTCAACTAAACACGTTGAGTAATACACATTCATCTTTATAGAGTTTTAATCATGGTGTTTTGTTGACAAAGGGGAAATCCGAAACTTCAAAATCATTTGTGAATTAAATGGAAGCTTCTATTCTATTTATTTCAATTGATAATCACATATTGAGAGAATATCAAATTTTTAAAATGACTTATAAATCTACCCTTCACACAACCATAATTAGTTTTCTAGAACAACTAAACAACGACCTCTCACCACGTCTTTTCGTTTTTAAAAAATGACTAATGCACCTCACCCTCGGCACATCTCTTTGTTTCTGAACGACTTATAAAACTATCTCTGGATACAATATCCATATATCTATTATATGATTGTAGTTGAACCTTTTATATATATGACTCATAGTCACTAAACGTTAATATGTCGGGATGGATTGGACTAAAAAAAAAAGTGAAATCAGAAATAAAATGATGATAAATAATGTACTTCAAGTTTTGTGCAATGCAAGTAATAGAATTTACTCTCCATTATAGCGAAGTGATATTAAACCTTTTGGGGGTTATGTGGTCTTGTGGTATGGCACTCGCTTTCGGATCGGAAGGTCCTGGGATCGAGCCTCGCTCGGTGCATAGTTGAGTCCTTGGAAAAGGCTCTTTACTCACATTCTCTCACCGTACTCATGTGTAAAATGAGTACCTGGCCGTTAACAGCGTTGTCTGTCGGAAAAAAATTGTATTATAGCCTTATAGGCGTCAGGTCTCGTTCTTTATGTTACGTGTTGTGTTGGTCAGGGATCCATTGCAAAGCGCTTTGAGCACGTTTAGTAAAGCTCAAATTTATAAAAGCTCAAATTCAAACCCATGTTTCATATCTATGGCTACACATTCAATTTCCAGCACATAATTCATTCCGACATTATACCGCTTTGAGACAGTGGTCACGTAATAGAAAGAAAATTGTCATTATTACTCTTTATTTTCTGATGGTCTAAACAGTAGAGTGCCTGGCGCGTAAATGACAGTGACTTCCCTCTCTCTCCTTTCCTAAGGGAATGAGATTAGTGGAAGAGTAGCGTCCCTTGATTGGACGTCACCAATAGTCTGTGACGTCATCGGCGGAAAAGTTATTCGCGAGGACGAGAGACGCATGCGCACAACCAACATGACGTTCTCTCTCTAATAACTTTTCCGCCAGTGACGTCACAGACTATGGGTGACGTCCAATCAAGGGACGCTACTCTTCCGCTAATCTCATTCCCTAGAGTATGATTGGGAAGCTGTGTCTCACCCATACCACACGGAAATTACTCATAATAGATCCAGTGTCATCCGATAATTTTTCTGTCAAAAATACCATGGAATTATTATTGTGAGAAAAGGGCTTAAGATTTTTTTTCTCTATTCATATCCAAGCAGAGTATTAAAAAGAACCCCTGCAATTAAAGATTATTGAAAATCGAAGGGGGTCAAATAAGTTCGATATAATAATGATAATATATTAAATTTCAACACAAATTCAATATATATTATCTAGAATATCGATGAAATTTAAAACAGTAAATACGGGTGTTGAATGATAAACTAATATTCGGTGTGGAATTTATTATTTGCTTTCTTGGTGCCTAAGAAATTCGTTGATGAGGGTGTGAGGTAGGTTGTCAGAAATTCATAAAGAGCAAATATTGTCATTTGCTTATTGTATTCATAGCGATTAACTCATAGAAATATTACTCTTTTCATTAATGAAGCCGACTTAATGATATAGAAATTGTAAATATGTCAAGAAAATGTGTTAGAAAAATGTGAAAGATACTCACTTATGATGGGAATGACCAGTTTGTCTTTTTGGTGTGTATTACAAGTAGCTATAGAATTAATGAATGCTTGCCAGTCCTGGAAATTAATAGTGAAGGGGACCGAACTGGCTAAATGGCAGGTAATTTTCTGTTTGGTTAATGCTTAGTACAACGCGAACCATCCATTTAATATAATATAATTAAAATATTAACTTAACTTTAAGTTATAATTATTTATGCTACCATTACCACTACTATTACTACTAAAACAACTACAACGTTAGCTATTTACACTCCTGCTAAAACAACAACAGCAACAACAACAACAACAACAACAACAACAACAACAGCAACTACTACTACTACTACTACTACTACTACTACTACTACTACTACTACTACTACTACTACTATTACTACTACTACTACTACTACTACTACTACTACTACTACTACTACTACTACTACTACTATTACTACTACTTCTGCTATTACTACATCAACAGCAACAACAACAACAACTACTACTACTACTACTACTACTACTACTACTACTACTACTACTACTACTACTACTACCACCACTACCACTATAACTACTACCAATACCGCAACATCAACCAGTAATGTAAAACGTTCTGCTGCTACTATTACAACTTGTAGCTACAGCAGTTGCAATAGCGGCAGGAGCAGTAGCGATTACAACATCAATACTTTTGCTACTAACAATAATGATAACACATGTTTAACACGGCCTGTGTTTGGAAAATAACAAGCTTATTTTACTATATTATCTTTGTTATTTACAAGAAGAAAAACAAAGCGTGACTAAAGTAGCAAGAAATTCGATCGAAAACGATTGCACAAGGTATCAATTATGACACCAATTATAAGCTTGCCTTAATATTATAAAGTATAGTTTCTCACATTCGTTTTGTTATAGATGATAATTATTCTTATTTTCTCGAGTGGATTAAATATAAAGGTTTTTTCATTATATATCGATTTTATAATTTGATATTTTCTATCATCTACATTCCGCATATTTTCTCTGTGTTCTTGCTTCGCCAAAAGGGCGTTGAGATGGATACATTTATAATCCCACACTGTTATCAATACAATGCAATTTATGAAATTGTAATACTGTTATTTGGGCGAGCATAATAAAACGGCTTCTTGAAGCCTGACTCCTGACTTATCTTACAGTTGTCTGGCACAATGATGATGATGATGATGATGATGATGACGACGACGATGATGATGATGATGATGACGATTATGATGATGATGATGGCGATGAAGATGAAGATGATGATGATGACGATATGAAGATTTTATCGTGTTGATGATGACAATGACAATGATGATGATGATGATGATGATGATGATGATTATGAAAATATTGTTGAAGATGATGGTAGCTATTACTACAACTACAACTATACTTCTTCCTCTGATTCTGAAATTACAACTACATCTACCACACAACCATCACCACAATCTCCTCCTCCTCCTCCTCCTCCTCCTCCTCCTACTACTACTACTACTACTACTACTACTACTACTACTACTACTACTACCACTACTACTACTACTACTACTACTACTACTACTACTACTACTACTACTACTACTACTACTGCTGCTGCTGCTGCTGCTACTACTACTACTACTACTACTACTACTACTACTACTACTACTACAACTACTAATGATAATATTGATAATGATGATGATGATGATGATAATAATAATAATAATACTATTACTACTACAACTACGACTCGTACTACTACTACTATTACTACTACTACTACTACTACTACTACTACTACTACTACTACTACTACTACTGCTGCTGCTGCTACTACTACTACTACTACTACTACTACTACTACTACTACTACTACTACTACTACTACTACTACTACTACTACTACTACAACTACTAATGATAATATTGATAATGATGATGATGATGATGATAATAATAATAATAATACTATTACTACTACAACTACGACTCGTACTACTACTATTACTACTACTACTACTACTACTACTACTACTACTACTACTACTACTACTACTACTACTACTACCACTACTACTACTGATAATAATTCAAATGATGATGATGATGATGATGATGATGATGATGATGATGATGATGATAATAATTATAATAATAATAATAATTTTCTGGGACCAACTCTCAAGGACAGTACAGTTAAAAAATTGGACATAATTTGCATTCCAGATTTCATATTAAAATTCACTCACTGGTTGTCTATATTTGGGCGATCAATTTGATGGAGGTACATAATTTGTGAATCTGTGCGCTCTTTTAATTCATTTTAAACGTGGGAATTATTGGAACCACAACTCCATAGTATAGTATGCAGAGGTAGTGGATCATACCTTGCAACAGGGTAACATTTTGTCTACAAATGATGCGATGTCAAAAAATATTAAATAATGATTAAAGATAGCAAGGATCATTTGTTTATTTTTATTTGCAACTTCCGAGAATCCTAATGGTGCAGAAAAGTGCATCATTCTCTAATTCCACAGTCCTTGGAAGTCTGTAATTGTACGTATTCAATCATAAGGTGGCATAACTCTTTTAGTTGCAGGATATTGTATAGGCAGATTCTTGGGATTACGGGACGTAAATGAGAGAGGAAGGATGGTCTTTATTGACGACCAGCAGATATTAATTTAGTTTTTTGTTTTTGACATTCGCTCAAAACAATACAATGGAAATTAGATGCTGCCATTGTATTATTTTCAATTTTGACTCCAAAACTTATATTCACCTATCGATCGAGTAAAACTATCCTCAGCTTGACATCTTGACATGATAGACTTCAAAGAAATGTCAGGTTTGAATAATTATTCTTTGGACAAAGAGTTGCTCGTTATTTATATTTATACACTAAGCTGCTACTAATAAGATCTTGTCACTCAGAGAAAGATCGTGCGAAACATTTCTCCGCCGTTTCTCTCTAGTTTTAAAGTAATGTAATAGTTTTTTGGTCGTTGGCTGAAGAAGAGTTTTAGTCGGAAATGTTCTGTGTTTGGTATTTTGTTCTTTTTTGAAGCTGTAATGTTGATTGTTGTTTATTATTCGATTTTATAGATATAAACACACAGACTAGTTAAGGTTGTCTGGCCAAAATGAAAAAAAAAGTGTACTTTTTTATCGTCTTTTTGTTCTTTTTCTTCAAATAAAACGACTGAATTGGTCAGAATAATACCGTCGATATAAATATCCAAGAGAAACTTGCATTCGGACCAGAAAGTCCAGGCTTCGAATCCCGCTCTGAACGGCGTATAGTTGAGTCCTTGGAAAAGGATCTTTACTTACATAAAGCCACACGACCTTCTAATTAATTCTTGGGGTATGGGGATATTTCTTATCAAGACAAAGACGAAGACTGACCAGTAATCACAGCACAAATTACTGCTGTGGGTGGTTGTCATATTAGAACTAACAATGTAACTGCTACCTCAGCTCATACAGTTTACCTTATACTATATTACGTCTTATGTCATTATAATACGGTCAAAAACATCTCATATCGATCTATCGAAGATTAAATGACCCTCAACTTGCCACGGATTCATAATGCTCATTGCTTTAAATCCTTCAGCTTTTTCGCCATAATATAGATTCAGATTTATTTTCTCTACAGTACAAGTCGCCTTTAGGGTTTCATATCGTTATTGTCATTCTTATCATACACGTCACAGCATACAACTAGGTACTCTTTCACATCTGAGTCGAGTTGGGTAAATGTGTAAAATACTTTGTCCAAGAACAAGACATTGAGGCATCGTTTCAGGATAATTGATATTGTCATCCTACCCGTTACTGATCACGCTCACCATGGCTAGATTACAAAACAGAGACATACGAGCTATGTTTCAAATTATGTTTCCCTGTCGCGCTGTACTCAAATAATAATACGAATAACCTTTATCTGGCATCAAATGAAACTGTATTTAATTACCTATTCAACATAAGAACCGCTAAGTTCCCCAAACTACTGCATTCTGGGTACCCAATGGTCAACATTGTGACCAGTGGCTGTTTGTCCAATGTCATGATTGCATTCCTCATTGTCGCTTGAATCTGTTTCTCGTCTTCAAATCGTTGACCTCCCTGCAATTCTTTCACCTTCTTGATTTGTTTTTGCTCTTCTGTCAATAAATGAGGCACCCACTTTGCGATCGCCTTTCTGTAAACGGTTGCAACGGACTAGTTCACGTATCCTTCTACAAGTTTAAAAAAAATCTTCTTCTACACAAGCTTTCGTTCTCACAACAGTATCTCCACAAGTGACAACAGGAGGTCTCACATTGTGTTCCTCATCCTGCATGTCAGAACTCCCATATTCAACTTCCCCGACCCACCTTCTAACAATTCGAATTGAAGGAACAGTGTGCTCCAAAGCATTACAAAAGTCTCGTGTATTTCTACAGCAGATTTGCCGAGAAAAGTTGAAAATTTGATGACAACCCAAACACGGATAACAATGATTACCATTACGTTCAATGACTCGATTTGATTACGATCATACTTGTCTTAGCCATAGCTTTCTTGATATACATGCCGACGAGCCAAAGTTATAGGCCCTCCGAACCTCAACACGTTTCATAATTATTTCGGAACATGCAAGTTAAAATGCATTTCCCCGTAAGATATTTCATTTCAAGTATCGCCTCCACTGTGTCAAACCATTGTGATCAATACTCCCAAACTGGAAGACTCTTTGAAAATAGAGCCTTTGGCATTTTGAGACAGAATGATATAGATAGTATGCGCTTGGCTAAGAATCTCACAACATTGCCATCCAGAAGTACAACAAACCAACACACAAAACTGTGTATAACCTTGAACGTTTATTGTCTGGTTAATACAGTTAAGAGAGAATTACTCATAAATGTGGATGGCAAAAAGCAATAACAAAGACCCGAATGACGTCAATTTCATTCTATCTGTTGATAGTGTTAACGTAACATACATCTTGCAGTTGCTCAGGCTGCTGGTGGGCACCGAGGGTGGGCTGGAAAGTTTTGCAATTTCCCTTTTAATTTAAAATACATTCAATTTGGTATCTTAAGATTTGATATAAATACTTTCAAACTAATTGGCTTTGATGTATCAAAATTTCTAAGCTGTATAACATATCTGCATAACGTAATTGCTTTTGTTCCATTACGTGGTCAATAACCTCGGTCAAAAAAAAAATGAAAATGGCTGCACCAAAAGATATTCGATTCAAGCAGCGTGTTGATATTTAATTTCTGAATGTTGAAGGATATTCACCCATTGAAATCCATACCAGAATGAAACGTGTTTATGGTGACGATTGTGTTGATTATAGCACCGCTTTGCGAGAGGTAAGATTCGTGGACAGAGGACACCCGATCGAAATAAACCTTCGAGATCAAACTCGTTTGGAGAGGAACCGAGCTGCCAGGTGGGTCTTACGAATGTTGACAAGTGACATGAAAGAGCAACAAAAACAATTTTCTCCAAACTGGGTATGAAGGTATAAATATGAAGACGAAGGTGATGCATTTATTCTGCAAATAGTCACTGGAGACGAGTCATGAGTCCACCATTTTGGCCCAGAAAGCAAACGCCAGACAATGGAATACCGACACAAGAACTCTCCTTGTCCGAATAATGTTCAAAGTTGGGGCGTCCATTAGAAAAGAGCTGCTCACGATTTTCTGGGACTTTGAATGCGTAGTTCATATTGATCTTTTGGAATAGGACAAAATAGTGAATATCAATCAATATGTTGCCACTCTGGAAAAACTGAGAGCCCGACGACAGAATAGAGTGCGAGCCATAAAAATGCGATATTGCAAGACGATAACGCTCGACCCCACATGAGTCAACAGACTCAACCCGCACTGGGGAAAATGGATTTCTTCACCTTGCCGCATCAAACCTACAGTCCCGCCGACCTAACACCTTCCGACTTTTTCTTCCAAAGGAGTATCTCAAAGGACACCGCTATGAAAGCGATAAAGATATGAAGGCTTCTGTCCGATCTTGGTGTAGAAGAAAAGGGCGTCATTTTATTTACCGATGGGGTACGTCAAATGGTGCGGTGTTGGCAGCTCTGTGTTGGTTATGACAGTGTCTATGTAGAAAAGTACAGTAAGCAATCTGTAGCTGAGATTGCAAAGTTTCTTTTGATGTATTGTTTTACGAAATATTCCAAAAAATGAGCGAGTTATTATGGAAATTGAAAAATTTTTCAGCCCACCCTCGTATTTTGTCAAGATAATGGTGATAATGATATTTCTTTACGACAAAGATTGCTCAATGTGGAAGTTAATAAGAAAACAATGTAATATCATAGGTATGCCTTTCTATGTTGAATGTATAATTGTAGAATCTGTTTTACTTCCCAGGAATCCACTTACGGCAATTTAAGTGTTAAAGTCAATAGAAATTATTGTTTGACTTAAAGCAAGGTTGACTTTATCCATTATCAGTGGAACTCATTTAGATAAAGTACTGAACAGTCCCAGGTTTGAGAGGTGTTTTTTTCCAATATGAAGATCATTTAGATCGATCATATTTGAAGGGCGAGTTTTCTGGCCAAATTTTAAATACATGTTTTTTCAGAGTACGGCAGTTAACTGGTTAAGAGTGTTGACGATATGCAGATTCCGCCGTAAATCTTACTGTAATAATAATAGTCTGTTTACTATTTTACAAGAGCAAAGCGTTTGGGAATATTGAAGTGATCAATATCAGTAAAGTTGTCCGATTTGTTTATGTCCAATTGCTGTGATTATATTTGTTTATGTCCAATTGCTGTGATTATAGTATAACATCGATGGTGTTCAATGACTCTATGTGATTATGATCCCACCCCCCCCCCCCTCTCCGCCATTTTGGAAGCTATTTTCGTGGAGCTGACATTTCTGTAAAACTTCTTAGAAATCTCAAGTTAAGCATATTTGACAAGTTGATGGTTATCTTAATTTTTCTACATATGGAGCAATATGATTATATGCTGTTTGTAAGAAAAAAAACATTTTTTTTTTGAGAATGTAGAAATGGGTACATAAGAAAAATTGTCCAAGTTTTTAAAAAATGTTTTATTACAGTTCGACCCAACATCTCATAACAATTTGGAATCGCTTACCACCTGAGACAATCCTGATACTTTTCATAGTTTACCATCACTTTGTGCTCAATAACATCCTTAAGCATCAAAACTCATCATTTGATTCGTTCAACAATCCTTCATCAATTTCCTTTATCAGTTGTTACTAATTTCTATTGAAATGCAGGTCGGTCTTCAAACAGGAGGTTTCTACATAACAACAACAACAGCAACAATAATAATAATAATAATTATAATAATAATAATAATAATAATAATAATAATAATAATAATAATAATAATAATAATAATAATGATTATGTGTCACAATTTTGTTAAAGACTATGAGTTATTTTGTCGATTTGTGTAAATGTTTAGTTTTTGAAATCTAATACAATAGTATTCGACGTATTAACAAGATATGAAGTGAGTAGAAAAGTGCCAGAAGACAATAGAGAATAAAAAAAATTTTTCGCGGCGGTGGTGGGGTTTGAACCTGCGACCTTATTGGTACGACAACTCCGCCTGGCAGGTGAGAGCGTGGCTCTACCGTGTGAGCTATCCACGAACACAAAAATATTCGTTTCAAACCCAAAGTCATTTCTAGATCCCTCTCTCACCCACTTCTTGAGATCGCCGATTCGTTCACCACCATCGCGAAGTAATTTTGACCAGCAGTTAAGCTTAATAGCCAATATTCTCATCACAAACATATAACATAGAAACGATTGAGACATTGAGTATGCTCCGGTGTATGGGGTGAATTTTTAATTCAGAAAAGCGAGTGGAGCAGGCACTTATGTTGGTAACAACAAGATATGAAGTGAGTAGAAAAGTGCCAGAAGACAATAGAGAATAAAAAATTTTTTTCGCGGCGGTGGTGGGGTTTGAACCTGCGACCTTATTGGTACGACAACTCCGCCTGGCAGGTGAGAGCGTGGCTCTACCGTGTGAGCTATCCACGAACACAAAAATATTCGTTTCAAACCCAAAGTCATTTCTAGATCCCTCTCTCACCCACTTCTTGAGATCGCCGATTCGTTCACCACCATCGCGAAGTAATTTTGACCAGCAGTTAAGCTTAATAGCCAATATTCTCATCACAAACATATAACATAGAAACGATTGAGACATTGAGTATGCTCCGGTGTATGGGGTGAATTTTTAATTCAGAAAAGCGAGTGGAGCAGGCACTTATGTTGGTAATAACAAGATATGAAGTGAGTAGAAAAGTGCCAGAAGACAATAGAGAATAAAAATTTTTTTTCGCGGCGGTGGTGGGGTTTGAACCTGCGACCTTATTGGTACGACAACTCCGCCTGGCAGGTGAGAGCGTGGCTCTACCGTGGCTCTACCTGCCAGGCGGAGTTGTCGTACCAATAAGGTCGCAGGTTCACACCCCACCACCGCCGCGAAAATTTTTTTTTTTATTCTCTATTGTCTTCTGGCACTTTTCTACTCACTTCATATCTTGTTGTTACCAACATAAGTGCCTGCTCCACTCGCTTTTCTGAATTAAAAATTCACCCCATACACCGGAGCATACTCAATGTCTCAATCGTTTCTATGTTATATGTTTGTGATGAGAATATTGGCTATTAAGCTTAACTGCTGGTCAAAATTACTTCGCGATGGTGGTGAACGAATCGGCGATCTCAAGAAGTGGGTGAGAGAGGGATCTAGAAATGACTTTGGGTTTGAAACGAATATTTTTGTGTTCGTGGATAGCTCACACGGTAGAGCCACGCTCTCACCTGCCAGGCGGAGTTGTCGTACCAATAAGGTCGCAGGTTCAAACCCCACCACCGCCGCGAAAAAATTTTTTTATTCTCTATTGTCTTCTGGCACTTTTCTACTCACTTCATATCTTGTTGTTACCAACATAAGTGCCTGCTCCACTCGCTTTTCTGAATTAAAAATTCACCCCATACACCGGAGCATACTCAATGTCTCAATCGTTTCTATGTTATATGTTTGTGATGAGAATATTGGCTATTAAGCTTAACTGCTGGTCAAAATTACTTCGCGATGGTGGTGAACGAATCGGCGATCTCAAGAAGTGGGTGAGAGAGGGATCTAGAAATGACTTTGGGTTTGAAACGAATATTTTTGTGTTCGTGGATAGCTCACACGGTAGAGCCACGCTCTCACCTGCCAGGCGGAGTTGTCGTACCAATAAGGTCGCAGGTTCAAACCCCACCACCGCCGCGAAAAAAATTTTTTATTCTCTATTGTCTTCTGGCACTTTTCTACTCACTTCATATCTTGTTGTTACCAACATAAGTGCCTGCTCCACTCGCTTTTCTGAATTAAATATTCGACGTATTGCGACTTTGAAATCACTGAATAGATGGTAACTCTATTTTCCAAGACACTTCTGTATGTAGAGGAGTGTGTTTAGGACAGACAATATTAAATTTTAACGTTCAAAAAAAAAAAAGCAACATTATCTACAAACACACTCCTTTTATTTTCGGCTTAATTACGACCGGTTTATGATAGAAAAGATTCAGACATTCGACTACAACTTGGCATCGAGTAATATCGATATTTTTATGATGTTGTTTCAAGACAATCTTCTGTTAGTTCATCGAAATTAAGATTTATCAAATATTTCAAAAACCTGTATATATACTTTTGGCCAGTTTGACGTAACGGACCTTTTCATCTCACTTAAAATGTTGTCGATACCGACTGCTAGACTACTATATCGGTTGATCATTGTGTGTTGTAATTCATATCGGAGACAGCCTACCATGTACCTCCGATCATATTCGGTACCACTTGGATCGTTGAGTTGTAAATAATAGAATGTAAGCATTGAGAGCGATATGTGTTTTGTAGTGATATATATATATATATATATATATATATATATATATATATATATATATATATATATATATATATAAACAATCAGACTACAAACGTTTAAGGTTACACCTAGTTTTGTGTAATGATACGTTTCATCTGGGGAGCCGTATTTTACTTAAACGCATAGCCTGGTTCAATAGGCTTTGATTAATTACATCTATTGTTCAACCTTTCAGTCACGAGTAAAATCGATCTTTTGATAACGTAGGTTGCTTGCAGTGCTTGCTTTAAACGAACAATGATAATAAAATTTGGTTTTCCCCGAAATGTCATTTCATTTATTGTATTATTTATCCTTGTCTTTTTACAAGTCGCATTTAATTTGGTCCTTAAAAACATTTAAAAATGTTAATCTTTTATTGTATTTTATACTTCGATATCCACCCTATCATTTGTTTTTCGGTTCACAACTGATAAAATAACTGGCGAAATTGAAGACACTCACCAATAATTAGTCAATTCCATGCCGTTCTTGGCAACGCTGCTTGAGACCCACTCATATTATACTTGTACCTATCGGGAGTGGCCAATCTCTAATCGGCTCGGATAATTGCGTTCTTAAATTAGAAGCAACACACTTCCTCTGACACTGGTTCATTTCACTTTAACCTCTTTTGTTTAGAAATAAATGGCGTGGCGAGGAACTTCACCTTCAGATTGAATGAGAACATAAGTGGAAACATTATTTCAAAATCAAATTTTAATTTGTGGTCCATTAACTTAACTGTTTGGCGACTAATCCGATTTAAAATTTAAAATGAAATGTTTTAAAGCATTTTACAGCGCTTTGAACACATGAAGGTCATATCCGCGCTAGTAAAAATGAAGAAATAGCCAAAACATTCTAAAATTACAAGTAAAAGCATCCAGAAAAAGTAAGAAATATGGGAAAATGGTTCAAATAGCGAACAGATGTATATTCCAAGAGTATATCACCAATGCACTTAGGTTGAAATCACAGTAAAGTCTCCTCCAGACACCAGCACATGGTCTCATTAAGAGGAACACACTCTAATGTTTACAAGATTTGTTCAAAACAAAACAAAAATTACTATCATTGTATGGCAGAGAGATGATTTACAAATATCATCTCCCAAAACTAACACCGTACATTTGACTGTTTCCCTCTCAGCCAAGGACTCCAGTAGGGACCAGAGGACAAAACCAAGTAATCCCATTCTAAGACAAAGACAGCGAGCAACTCAGAAAACAGATAGCGGGGGATAGAAGGCAAAGCTAGTGACCTCCTCCTGTCCATCAAGGGACGTCGAGATACCCCACCCAGAGTTCAAATTAAAATCTTGCCAACTTCTTCACTAACCAGAGATAGATAGAGCGATCATGAGGCCACTCAACTCTTTGTTATTGCCAGCCACATTTAGGTAGTTCTCACTAAATTGAATTAATCAGATTACAAACGTTTAAGGTTACACATAGTTTTGAGTGTTGGTTCATTATATCTCACTGGCAGATGGTATGAGTTTATCAACTAAACGCATAGCATCACTAGAGCGACTTGTACCTTCAACAGTTTCGCTCATTTTCTTGATTCCTGTAGTGAAAGAAATCTACGACCATTACACATATCATGAACTAAGTCTCTGAGCATTTCAATTCCAGTCTGGCATTCAACTTTAACCTTCCGATCCGAAGCCGAGTGCCATACCTTTAGACCACACAGGTACACTGAAAGCCCTTTATAGGCTGTCTTTCAAATGAATGCGCAATTAGTATTTTGAAATATTGTAATACACACACACATACACACATACACACACAATATATATATATATATATATATATATATATATATATATATATATTTACACGCACACACACGACACTCAAACAAACACACACACACACATACACACACACACACACACACACACACGGGAAGGATGCAGGCTATTTTTTCACATAGCACTTTCTGAGAACAACGCGATATCAGCTTGTGGGGTGGAGAGCCATCGAGGGTCGGTCATTAATCCCTTATCAAATATTATTGGAAAAAAAATAGAATTGAAAACGACCACTTGAACATGCGACGATTGATTGGGGCTCTTTATCGGTAACACTTCTGTTTTATCGCCGGATGTTTTTAAAAGTTCATGTTCTTTTTATGAATTCCTTTCTCACATAGCAATGATGAAGTGGCCATAGTGAAGTGGGACTTTTCATGGCATTGATCCATGCCTGTATTCCATTTCATGTTTTCAGGAGAATAATAATGCACGAACGTAGTCGTGGGTAATGATTGATGATGAACTCTTGATATGAATATAATATCAAATATTGTATTTCATAAATTTGATACTCCGATAGGATAATCGATTCCATCGTATGATATTGAGACTACTTGTCCAGTCTCTCTCACCTTCACCTCTTTCAAGCTCAAAAATATTGACAAAGAGTATCTGGTTTTAAAACAGTGCACATACGTGTGTGCACTTTTACATTCGTGTCTTCTGGACTGGGATCCTTGACTTCCGTCGTTGGCAGGGGAGATCACTTTGATTCCTTCTACCTATTTAAACGTAGGGGACTCGTTCAAACTAGTCCCATATTATATCTAACCTTTCTTTGGTGCTTTAAGATTGCTGATCATCAATCCTTACTTACTTTACACTGACATTGAAATGCCCAGATAGAGTAGCAAGGGTTGTTAAATCTCTAAAAACGAACATAAAACAATGAAGAATTAATTCTTTAATTATCAAAATATGGTACCTAAATCTTTAATTCAAATAAAAATGAAAATGAATTAATGCTAAGCTAGTTAAAGCGTTTCCTCTTTATCTAAACAATGTTTCAACGTGTAAAAACATTGGAACCAATGGATGAAATCCTTCATAGCCAGTAGGTTCATGGAGCCAGCGTTTATTCGGTTTCTTAAGAGTGAAAAGGACAATAGCAATGGCTTGCTATCCTTTTGATACCACCCTAGTCTATCACAAAGTACTTTACACCAGATCTAACAGACCCAGCTACCCAAGCACTGCTTTATGGACAGGAGAGTCAGAAATAAAATCTAGACTGCACCACCCGGGATTGATCTTGGTCCAGTTTCGTGTGAAACGAGCGATCTACAACTATGGTGACCCACAGGAACAAATGGAAAGGCACAAGATATTGTTGTGTTTGCATCGTGAACAGGGAGATGAAAAGACCATGTCCTAGTCGCCTTGTCGATGGTATAAACATATCATGTTGTAAATTCTTAAAAACTTATTTTTCATAACTTATTTTGGTAGCACCATTCATTTTTCCAGTTGTTATACACATCTAAATATTTTTGTATAATTGATATTGTTTGAATAAAATTTGGATATATAATGTGGAACATTTATTCATTATATTTTCTACTTTTACGGTAATTTATTTACATCAATTCATCCAATAAATATAACCCCAGACATTGCTATAGGTTGTAATTAGGGTTGTAGCTTTTAGGACAACAAAACTAAAAACACGACGAAACACCAATGGAATCAGAAATTACATAACAATAGTATTCGTATTATATATTTTCTCTTTCAAAATATAAATTTTTATGCAAATATCCACTACAATACAGTAACACACACACACACACACACACACACACACACACCATTGCCTTACTAAAATACACAGTTGGAATATTTGCTTGTATTTTCAAACGGGCTATAATTATAACAGTAGGTGTAAGTGTTTTCCCAAGAGAGGTCTATTAGAACCCGAGTCGTCATGTTGTTGTAACTTCTCTCTTTGTAAAACGGAGGGAAAGATCTAACATCAGGATGGAGTAAAATCCATTTCGCTGGGTCCTTGGATGTGACACTTCACAAAGGACAAAGAAGACATTTTCAATTATTATTCACTATTGAAGTAAAATCTTTCAAAGCTGCGATCGCTGTCCTGCTTTATTTTACCATCCACCTGTCAATAAAAGGATACAGCTAGTTAACTGATAAAGATTTCTTGAAAGTGCTAAATAATGACAGTCATTGTTTATAATACCGGTACATTGGGGTTATTGTTAACGATTCATTAGATACGAAAGTAACGGCAGCTTCGATTCCAGCATTGTATGTCTTTTTGAGCCTAAGGCATCTTGCCGCCATAAAGACCCGAACTCATCCAAGTGTGAGAAAGCTTCCGTTTTAACACACGATATGTGATGAAAACTTTAGTGCAAAATAAAGTGTATCATAAACAGGAAAAATATTTTTTTTTAAAGAAGAAAATTTCTATTTAAAAAAATTAGAAATAAGAATAGAAATGAAGCAAAAAAATGTTATCAAATGCGTTGGTGGACATCATAAAGAATATAACACAATTCTGTTAATTGAATAAATAATTATGTGCAATAGCAGCCAGTCTTTAAGACAAAGGTCTTTGGTATAGTTCAGTTTGTTTTGGAAAGGAACCCCCGGGACGGGGATTGGAGTGGAGGGGAGTTATAAAACAGACACTCTGAAACATTATTGAATGCTCTTTAAAAGAATTTATATAATTATATATCGTACTATATATATATATATATATATATATATATATATATATATATATATATATATATATATATATATATACACCATGATATAAGCACTTAACAGTTTATTTTATATCTCAGTGATTACACATAGACGGGAATTGCAAGATGTTAGGTGTAAATAAAATGTTTAACATTGACAATGGCAAGCGAAGAATTTATCTCTACACTCCATACACTACATATTAATTCAGAAAAGTGAGCGGAGTGAGCATTTATGTTGATAATAACAATTAATGAAGTGATTAGAAAAGTGCTAGAAGACAATAGAGAATAAAAACTTCGCGGCGATTGGGGGGGGGGGGGGATGGTCCGAACCCACGACCCAACGGGCACTTTTCTACTAACTTCATTTCTTGGTAGTATACACTACATTCTGTACATAATATGTGTCCCACTGCAACTAATTTGTATCATGTCGAGGTGAAACACATGGCGAAAAGCGAACTTATTGTTTATAATTATCAGGAATATGAAATTTTAGTTGTTTTGTTGTTTGTTTGTTTTTTGCACACAAAGAATATTTCCTCATCCCAAGGTCTTCTTGTTTCCGGTCTGACAACCCAAATTATCATGGTTTCGTTGTTGTCATGGAAATACTCCCAAACCAACGCAAAATATGGTCTATTACAACGATTTTAAATCCAGTCCATAATTTCGTTCGGTTATCAGACCTGCAAATGTGTGCATCTCGATCCATACCCTCAATAAAATTAATAAACTTCAGCAATTTTTCCTAATTTTTACAAACCCAGCTACCTAATCACTGTTGTGTGCACAGGAGTTCAGAAAAAGTATCCACTTCACCTGGGATCGTCCAATGTCCCTGTGCGGGTGACGCGAGTGCTCAACCAACAGAACTGTCAGGACCCCCATGAAACATGATAGAACAGCATAACAAATAGGATTAATAAATATCTGTAATTTCTGCGTCTGCTATTTTTTTTTCTAAGCACCGTTTTAATTTTTTTTAAACCGGCTGATTATTATTGATTTTGATATTTTTATCTTACGTGTGTTCAAGTGTAAAATGACCAGGGTAATTATCTTTGTCAAAGATCTTGCCAATGGCACTTGGCTTCAACAGTCATGACATCACTTCCCTCGTAATGACGCATAGTAACTTAGTAACTGGCTCTAAACTCTCGGAACAATGGCGGACGCCCTTATGAAATATATCTCCGACGAGCATAATCGTGTATCCATAGGAGAAAAACATTATAAATATGATCATGTTTTGACTTTTATACATTCTGATCACATGGCATATGAAAAGTTTTAGCCAGCATGAAGAATATAAAGTACCAATTTTCTTTGTTTCGAACCACGCTGCTCCCGTTGCTGGGCGACGTGACATAAGACTATTGAATCCAATTAAACCATTATGGTTGCCTTCCATTTCGAACAATGACTCAGCTTGGCTGATAGGACGTGCATTGACAAAGCACAGTTTATCAGTTTGGCCAGAAATATTATATTTCTAAAAATAAATTACATATAACAGCTTAAGAAATAATAAAAAACTGGCGATGGAACATTTCGGGCTCAAAACCCATTTTTCAGCCAATGATAAAAAAACTGTTTAAACGTTAATACATTACATTAAATCCAGATGACGGCAGAAAAGTCTTGGCATATCTAGTCTTTTGTTTGTGCATTGCTTCAAATCCACAACTTGTCAAAAAATTTATAATCTGACACTGCTTTTGAGGTTTGAGACTTTTTGGAAAATTATTGATTATCTTAACCGATTCATATATAAATTAAAGGGTTTTTTTTTTTGCCAATTTTCCTTCAAAATGTGTTTTGCTAGTGTACGGCTGTGTCGTGTCGTCTGTGGAAATAATTATTTCTTTTGAAGCAATTATTCTTGGTCAATTATGATATGATTTTCCAATGTCTCCTATTCTTTCGTCCAAATGATTACAGACCTCGTCATCTCTCTCATTCGTGCTTGGTTGGTTTGTGTGGTAATTATGATTATAGTATTTAATGACGTTATAGTTCAAACAGTAGAGCGTCCGAATCATTTGCAAATGGAAACGGGTCAAACCCTTCGTTTAGTGTAATATTTGTCTTACGCCAGCAGATGGGTTGATTGATGTATTAAATATTTAGTGAAATATACATTCCCCGTGTGGTGTCCGGGGTCCCTCAACTGAGAGGGTCAAGAATAGCCCAACGCCAAGCCAGCGTGTCGTAAAAGGCGACTAATGGTGTGTGATTCCCCCATCTTTGAGTCACCTGGTCCTCCAGGTTGGGGGTTGGCAAAGTGTTAACACCCCTTTCCGTTACACTCAAACCGTTACAGAAACGCAGACGGACAAAACAAATCATTTTTTTAGCTTGGGCGACCAATATACAGAGAAGTGGTAAGACCTGGAATGAGATAAAAAAGTTAGCTCGGGATAGAGAAGGATGGAAACTGTTTGTCTGTGGCCTATACCCTGACCCAGGGTGAAAAAGGCAATGATGATGATGATGATGATGAAATATACATTGAGGATGACAAGGATGCACTCCAAAAATGGCGATGTATTTTTTAAATCGTTAATTCAATGCTACAAAAGCCGCCAAAAGTATCAGTTAATTGCTATTGTCAATGCTAAATAAACTCCCGCTATTTGGTCTTGATGGGATGGAAGGATTACAAAGAAATCGTAAAGAACGAAGTTTAAAATGTTAAAACGAATCGGTTGAAATGAAATAAAGATATAAAAGTATCAATAACTATTGACACAAACGATGGTTTACATTTTGGGTTTCCTCTTTATGTAAACAATAAATATTTAACATTCAAAATTTAGACAAATGAGAGTGAAGAATACATTTTTTCTTAATATTTTAAAAACATCATTTCAAAGAAAAAAAATTATTGTAAAAGTAGTTGTTTTGATAAAGGCAATGTCTACTTATTGGACTCATTGTTGTAATGGAAATATTCTACAACCAACACAAAATATTGTCCATTACAACAATGTTAGATCAAGCCCACACAGACTTGCTAATATGTGCCTGTCGATAAAGAGCAACCCATCATAATATACACTTATTCGTGTAAGCTGTCATTAGTGGTTTATACATCTTCCTTATCGTTCTCTTTTTAATTCAAAGCTCTAACAGGCATATTTTCACTTATCATCGTAAGCGACAAGTTTTACATACTATCATAATCAATATAAAAGTGTTGATCTTAGTAACGAAGCTTACTAATGAAGGATTTTACAATCTATTGTATGAGTTAAAATTTCTATTTATCTAAAGTGTTTTTGAGTCATCATATGTCCCTAATAATTAGAACATGAAACCAAAGCCGATTTGCTTTTGTAATTTTGATCAGATTGACACTTTTCCCTTGTATTGTCAACCTTTAATGGCAAATCTGATTTTCTTTACAATCGTTGTTTTTTATTATCTCATTATCTATTTTAAACCTTGAACTTGATCAGCGAGCATTAAAATTGTGATAGGACACTAGCCTCAGAATGTGCGAGACAAGTAAAATTCATCACGAATTATGCTCTTCAGCTATGCCTACGAATAACACGTGAAAGAACAATACAGTTATTGATTATTGAATCAATCAATCAATCAATCAACAATTCAATGAAATAATAAAAATTATCTCACTTTCCTAGACCAACCATTTCCTGTTGACAGCCCATTTTAAGAAAAGACTGAACTGACAATGACAAACTTCTATCTAAACTTCCTTCCTATTCACAGCCTACAGTGCTTTGCGTTTGAGGCGTTACAATAATGTTTACCATATTATCATTACATAGTATCGAAATTACTGTTTAAATTTGTTTCCTGAATCCATTTTTTCCGCATTCAATCCATCCGTCATGTTGTTATCGATAGAAGTTACTCTTTATTATGCATTATAACGAAAGAAATAGAAGGTATTATTTTATATCTAAATGAATTTGGACGAATAAAGTAAAGGGGACCATAGTTTCCGTAAGCAAAAACAGTTCAATAAAAATATTGTTGTGTTGAAGAAGGATGAGCTTTTTACAAAAATTTGATAAATAGTTACTGCAGAGCAAGGGGTTGATCTCATATTGATAAAATGTTTATTTCTGTCGTGCAATAAATCGTTTCTTCTACTTACAGCAAGAAAACTTAAAATCTGTAAGTAGAAGAAAACTCAATTACTTTGACATCAACAAACTGCATCTTAAATGACTTCGATTATCTTTCTTTTCAAATAAAATTATAGAGGGTGAGTGTTGGGAAATAGGAGCTAGTCGAAGTATAATAATCCCGAAAATACAATGTTTTACTACGAGCAACATTATTACACATTTAACTGGATGTAATGGATACTGTATTCATATTGCATTCAACGTAGTGCTGAAAGGGTACATAGTACATAACCTCTTTAACAGGTCAAAAGCTACACATTAAAATTTGTCAAATCCGATGTGTACATATTTGCAGGTCTGATAACCCAGATTGGTTTGAGTTCATTGTTGTAATGGAAATACTCTCAAACCAAACCAAATTATTGTCCATTACATCGATGTTCAATCAAGTCCATAATTGCGTTCGGTTATCAGACCTGCCAATAAGTGCACGTTGGTCACATCTCCAATAATATTTTAATCGTTTTATTGTCTAGCCAGAAAATGGAAAATATTTTAAGAAGACAATCAAGTGTTTTCGGGGTTATTATATTTCTATTGGCTTTGATTTTCCAACACTCGCCCTTTATTATACTTGGTTTTACTCGAGTCCAGGCTAAAGACTTCTCTTTTTAATTAATAGTAATATTTTCCAAATTGTTAGGAACTAATTAAATATATACATTTTGTTGAGGGTCCGTCCGTGTCGTTCTTTATATTAGAATTTGGACGGTGTAAGGATAGAAAAAAATGGTAGATTCCCACGAAAATTTACTTTTAACTATTACTCTTTACATTTTCTGTTATTATTCTAGCTTCTTTGACTCATAAGTGGTTCTGGCAATAGATAGTGTGCGCTTGGCTAATAAGCTCACGACATTGCCATCCGGAAGTATAACGGACCGACACACAAAACTATGAGTAACCTTTAACCTTTATAGTCTGGATAATACAGTTAAGTGAGAATTACTCATAAACGTGGATGGCAAAAAAACAATAACAAAGACCCGTGTGACTTCAACTTCATTTTTATCTCGCTCAAATAATTGTATACGTCTTTCTTTTGGCGTTGTATGACGTTTTCCTTTTCTTAACCACTTAAATGACATGAAAAAGTCTAGCTCTCTTAAGCTTCTAAAAATAAGATAAAGGAAATCGTCACTGCTTTTTTTCTTAATCAATTTGTAATACAACTCCTCTGAGGTCATTCTGAAAGTCCAAACTGTGATGTTTTATTCGTGTACAATCATTTTCTTTAATTCTACAACATGTGTATTTTTTATTCTGCCTCTCGCTACTAGTCTCCTTATTTACCATTAGTAATTACCAAATCTACCAAATGTAATGGTTAGCAAAAACCATGTAGACATAAATATTTAAACAATTTACCATTTATACATATTGAATTTGACTGCGAAATTCGAGGCGCCTGTTATATTGCTCAGGACAAAAGGTTGACAATTGACAATAGCGAATACAAATATCAATACATCAGTTTAACAGCATTTTAAAGTAAAACAGGGTTAGCTTAAGTGCGTATAAACTCATATGATTGAAGTAAATTAATCTGGAATGATATTCGATTACAATACGTCAAAGAAAAAGAAAAATTACCCAGTAACAAGAAAATAAAAAGATAAAACTTTTAATTCATAATTCGGCGCCAGGTGATGCAACAAGGATGCATTTGCTTAAATGAGCTTTCAGTAATCACTGGATTTTTAAAACCAAAATTTTTAAACAGTTATGCCAAGGAACGTCAGAATTATCATTATTATTATTATTATTATTATTATTATTATTATTATTATTATTATTATTATTATATTATTATTATTATTATTATTATTATTTTTTTTTTTTTTTTTTTTTTATTGTTTATTTTTTTTTTTTTTTTTGTTTTGTTTTTTTTTTTTTTTTATTTTTTTTTTTTTTTGCGAGAGTGAATCCTATCCTGGTTGATATTGTTGACTGTAAAAGGTAATTAATAAAAATGAATATAATAGCTTCAAGAAAGCACACAATTCTAAACATGGAAAGTTTCAGGCTCAAAGCCCTTCTTCAGGAAAACAGCTAAAATCCGTACATAAGGTGAGAAAGGGTTTCTGTAATGTCTAGTCGGGATAAGTGCTGTGAAGTACATTCCGTCATCGCGTCTCTCAAACTGGTAACTACAGAGATTCCACTTACGCGTTAGGATTTTACGTGAAGTGAAGTATTATCACTCTAATTGTTTTTGTCGTTGACTACAGAAGGGTTTTGAGCTCGAAACGTTACGTATAATATGTTTTTTTTTCTATTTTAAGGGTGTCATATTCATTTTTGTTTAATAATTCTTGCGCATGAGTATCAGACACGTAAATAATCTACTTTATGTTGTTTTATTTTTAGCCAGTTTCGGGCATTTAATGTCTAACTTGGTTCTGACAGAACCAACTTTTCGATCGACTAGCCTTCTATAGCAAGCACTTGTTACAGTTTCATCCTTTATACATAGGAAAAATTCCGAGCGATAGGGCTATCCAGGATCTTTTAAAATACCTATAAACATGTTTTGTGTCTATTTGTAATTTGATACGATCTATTTTTATTCTTGTAGTTTGCTGAAGAGATCTAGCTGTTTGTTTTTCCTAATAAAATAAAGCAAAAAGAAAAACATCGCATTAAAGATAACAAAAAAAAAAAAAAAAAACGAAGACAAAGTATTAGTAAAGAAGAAACCCCTGCCCCCCCCCCCTTACAAAAAAACAAAAACAAAATAAATAAATAAAAAAATAAAATAGCAAAAACTTTCCAAATAATGATTATAAAACAAAAACAAAATTTTCAAAAACAACTCAAAATACAATGAAAAGGGTGAACTTTTATATAATGCAGTATCCACGCTTTTCTTTTTCATTTCAGGTACAATGATGTAACAATCTGTCTATGGTAAGTGTAAAGCCTTTTTTCAAAAATCCACATTTAGCCTCTTTCTCCTCTTCTTCTTCCTTCTCCTCTCCTCCTCCCCCTTCTCCTCCTCCTCCCCCCCCCCCCCCCTTTATCATCGTCATCATGATCTTCATTTTATATCATTAAAAAAGTTTCTTTTTCTCCGTCTCATCCTCCTCCTTCTCATCCTCCTCCCCTCCTTATCCTTCTCTTTTTCCTACAATAAACGCCACCACCACTCAACCAACTCTTCAAACTTCTCTTGTTTAGTTCTTCCTCCTCCTGTTCATCATTGTCTTCCTCCTCCTCCTCCTCCTTCCTCCTCTTTTTCCACATTCCAATCCATTGTATAGATAAAAATAATAAAATGTATAAATACAATAAAAAATAGTAACGCCTACTGTCATCAACATCCTATCTTGACAATAAATACAAAAACCTGTAACCGCAAGAGGGAACTTGTAGAACTGCCAGAAATCAAAAGACCGCAATTGAATTTACGACTCACTTCATGTCTTGGAAAGTAATCTCTCCCTCTCTTGCATCGGGGATTATTCCCCCTATCTCTGACCACTTCCGCCAGTTTGCATATCATTAGAGTTCCCTCCTCCTCCTCCCCCATTCACAACCCCCCCCCCCCCCCCACCACCCCCACCCACCCATACACACAGAGAGAGAAAGAGAGAGAGAGAGAGAGAGAGAGAGAGAGAGAGAGAGAGAGAGAGAGAGAGATTCTCTTCAATTCATGACTCACTGTGACAAAGTCGGATTATCATAGCTATAATAAAACCAATAATTTCCTATCATGCATTTCCATGGCCATTTCTGGCGTACCCTGACACTTTTGTTTTTTCATTGGCCAGAAAATGTTAGTTTCAAATATCGACGCAATACGAAGACTCTAACTTGTCGTAAAGCCCCAAATCTGAGATACTCCTACAAAAAAACAAGCAAAAAACGTGAGCATTTATATAGCAATATCCACGAAACGTGCTTAAAGCGCTTTACTCGGGATCTCTAGCCAACAGCAACACGTAACATATAGGACAAGACATGACGCTTGTTAGGCGATATTACATTTCTTTCGGACAGAGACAACGCTGTTAACTGCCAGGTATTCATTTACATCTGAGTCCGGTGAGAGAATGAGAGTAAAGAGCCTTTTCCAAGGACTCAACTATGCGCCGCCAAGAGCGGGGGTCGAACCCTCGACCTTCATGTCATACCACTTCTATACAGCCGTCTCGGGTTTGAGAGTTAATTGACAAGATTGGCGGAGGGGGGGGGGGAGGGAGTCAAATTGATCTATCAGTATTTTAAGTAATATAGTTGTCTTGCCAAAACGAAGATGAATTTGTTTGGTCAGTATGCTGGAGATTTCCTCTATACTTGGAAGGTAAGTCATCATAGTCTTCGTAGTATCCATTGAATCTACCCTTTAATTTTTTCCAATAGAGAAATCGACAGAGAGAGAGAGAGAGAGAGAGAGAGAGAGAGAGAGAGAGAGAGAGAGGAAGAAAGAGAGATATAGATAAATTAAAGGATGGATGGATGTTGAAGAAAGAAAGAATATGGACAGACAGATAGATAGTTAGATGTATAGATAGATAGATAGATAGATAGATAGATAGATAGATAGATAGATTAATAGATAAATCTAGCTTGAAACGATATTGAATATGGTCAATGAGCACATAGGTGAACATAATCGCGTTAAAACATTGTCAAGATTACCTTACCTTACCATGGTTCCTCCTCATAGAGGTCCGGATACCCTAGTCTTCCATATTTCTCTGTCTAGTGCCATCTCTGAGCAGTCTTTATACAGATATACAGATTACCTCTTTTTTTAAAAAAAGGCGCAAATGAGTTGGAGAGAGAGAGAGAGAGAGAGAGAGAGAGAGAGAGAGAGAGAGTAAATGTGACTCATATATAAGGGAACAACACAAACAAACGACGTGTCGGCTTTTGGCCCTCTTCAAGTAAACATGAAAGATGTTATGTGTATTAGATTGTCATAATAGTTGATTCATTATGGGTAAAAATGTGTTTGTGTGTGTGTGTGTGTGTGTATGTATCTTTGTGTGTGCGTGCACGCACACACACACACACACATATATATATATATATATATATATATATATATATATATATATATATATATATATATAATATATATACAGAGAGAGAGAGAGAGAGAGTGAGAGAGATAGATAGATAGATAGATAGAGAGAGAGAGAGAGAGAGAGAGAGAGAGAGAGAGAGGACGACAATGAGATGAAATGTAAATCACGACCAAAACTATATAAATCAAGCATAAGATAGGGGGACGGAAGGGTGTGTGTGTGTGTGGGGGGGGGGGGGGGGTGTTATTGAAGAATACTAGACACTAGACATAGTGATATTATTGACTCCCTATATACCCTATTAAGATGTATATATAATTTTAAAAAGAAAGAACGAAAGATAGAGATAGATAGATAGATAGATAGAGAGAGAGAGAGAGAGAGAGAGACACAGAGAGTGAGAGAGAGAGAGAGAGAGAGAGAGAGAGAGATAGATAGTGCGAGAACGGGAGAAGAAGGGTGCGTTTCAAAGTCATATTTAAAATATTATAGGAAAGAGATAAAATATAAAAATAAAACTAGGTTGACCTAACTCTTAAGTGATAGGTAAATAGGTAAAAAATATTCAAAAATGAAATCAAAATAAAGTAAACTTAGCTTTAAAATTCTCCTCGCAAATGAGTACCCGGTGACAGGCAGTGGCGGGAATTGCAAGAATGCTATTTTACATAAAGGACGCCAGACAGGCAACAAAACTGTATGAAATCGAATGTTATTTCCACATTGCCTCGGCGTTTGATAATAAATAGCAAAGCGTATTCTGGCATCACGAACCCATGCAACTTGCGCAATATAAATGCCTATATCTATTTGTTTCATATTATCATTGTATTCTCTCTGTGATGAACGTTCACTGTCTGGGAAGTCAGCTTACTCGGCTGACAGGGACGTGTTTAGGATCGATGGAATAAGGCAGAGAACAAAAGCATTTTCTCAATATTTAAAAATCAAAAGAAATTTACCACGTCCACTAATATACCACAACTTTCGGGCAGAAAATATTTGCTTTAATAATTGATTTTTAAAAACCACATAAAAAAAATAAAGACAAAACAAAACAAAACAAAACAAACAAACCAAAAACAAAAACAAATGCAAAAAAAAAAAAAAAAAGCAATTAAAAATAAAACAAGAAAAAAGTTTTTTAAAAACAACGAAATAACCCAAACCAAAACAAAACAAACATATGACAGCAACAAAACGCTCAAGACAAACAGCAGCATCAGAAAGAACAAGAACAAAATCATCAACAACAATATCATCATCATCATCATCATCAACAACAACAACAACAACAACGACAACAAAAAGGCAACCAAGCAAAGCTTACACTAACAAAATGACATTCCACACAAAAAAAGTCAATAAGAACATGGATACATTTTAGAAATGAATTCTCTTTTATGCCACATCACACCCCCTTCACCGTCCAAGAGTGAGGCAGCCACTCCCGTTCTGATATTTGTTTTTAATATTTTACCCTTAGCCTTTATTGATTTAGGTCTACATTTTCATTTCACAAAATCGACTTTTCTCACATAACATCCTAGACACTCCCAGCTCTGCGAGTTTTATCGAATTTTCTACTCAGACTCCTATTTTGATCACCAAAAGTCATCACTCCAAAAACCTCGTATCTTATCGCGATCTCCGGGTTTGCGTGATTTGCTAGCAGCTCCCATCGGGGCCATTCCATCTGATGACGTAGAGACGCCATAACCTTTGAACCTCAAGATTCAATTCCGAGGCGGAAAGATTCTCTTCACCCCTGCCCAGACGATCGTCTCACTGCCCGATGTGTCTCCGTCAAGAAAATGAGTTTTCTGACAAATGGATTAGGTTGGATTGAATTTGGGCCTGAACTGATCAAATCCACGCATTTTATCGTGGACAATAAATGGAAAATGTATTTTGATGCTTCATTATACAAGTTTACCTTTTCATGTGTAAATTTGCTGACGATGTCGAGGTTGATGTTTAAAACAAGAAAATAAACTAGTTTAAGAGGAAAAATATGAATATTACATTAAATAATTTGATAAACTTAAAAAGAATGGAATTATTACAGTAAACGATTTTTATGCAAAACTGTCGGAAGTAACCCTAGAAAATTGTTTTAATCGGATAGTGATGATACTTATACCATCTAGCCTGACTTTTGAACTTGGTACAAAGATTAAGACTTTTGATCAATTCATAAATCATTAAAAACAACATAGGATGACCAGTAAAACAAAATGAAATCATAAACTATTTTCATTCCTTTATAATCACATAACGCTATCCAAAGTCCTGCCTGGGATAATCTTTCATATGATATTTCAGTTATTGACCATATTGTATTTTTGGTAACTTTTCTTTCTATAATTTATTTTACAAGAAATTAGAGCTCAAACCTTACTTGAAATTGAAATATCGAATAGTCTTTATAAAAAGTCGCTCCCAAAAATTTTTTATTCTCTATTGTCTTCTGGCACTTTTCTATTCACTTCATATCTTGTTGTTACCAACATAAGTGCCTGCTCCACTCACTTTTCTGAATTAAAAATTCACCCCACACACCGGAGCATACTCAATGTCTCAATCGTTTCTATGTTATATGTTTGTGTTGAGAATATTGGCTATTAAGCTTAACTGCTGGTCAAAATTATTCGCGATGGTGGTGTACGAACGAATCGGCGGTCTCAAGAAGTGGGTGAGAGAGGGATCTAGTAATGACTTTGAGTTTGAAACGAATATTTTTTGTGTTCGTGGATAGCTCACACGGTAGAGCCACGCTCTCACCTGCCAGGCGGAGTTGTCGTACCAATAAGGTCGCAGGTTCAAACCCCACCACCGCCGCGAAAAATTTTTTAATTTTTTATTCTCTATTGTCTTCTGGCACTTTTCTATTCACTTCATATCTTGTCGCTCCCACTTTTATGTGACTTAAAGGTTTAGGAGAAATGTGAGATAAAAACCTCAATAATCCATCGTCTTCCCTCGCATTCTCTATTCCTCCCTCACATAGCTCTCTCTCTCTCTATCTATCTATCTATCTCTCTCTCTCTCTCTATCTCTCTCTCTCTCTCTCTCTCTCTCTCACTCACTTTTTCTTTCTTTCTTACTACTCAGACCAACAATAAGAGGTGGAGAGAAGTCGAAAGGAAAGGGGAGGGGGGGGGGGGGGGGGGGGGGGGTGATAAGATGAGACGAACAAGTCGCCGTTTGGAATTACCGAGACATAGACGGACGAGGCCCCAAGGCCCCATGTCCATCAATCAAAGCAGAAAAAGGGGCCATCCTTGGGGCAGGCAGTGATTTCCCCTGCCTACGTTTTCCAACTAACTGCTCCGTTAGACATCTGCACCAGACGGGGTGGTCGTGCTGCCTCTATCAAACAAAAATCGAACATCGAAAAATAAGTTTGCTAATTCCGAATCACTCCCCCCCCCCCCAATCCCCCTTCCTTTCCCCTCTCCCTTCCATTTCATTTATGATGCCGCTGTTCAACCTCTCTCTACCTCTCAATACCCCCTCCCAATTTCTTCAAAATTCTTTAAATCCCTAACATAAAGCTGGTACCCAATTCACTAGCATTACCGGCTCCCCCCCCCCAATCCCCACCCCACCAGCTATACACCATTCACCCCCCACTCCTTGGGCACTCATCCAACCAATCTCATCCCCCACCCAGCAAACCCATTGGGCTGGCGTCCACCCGCTCCATCATCGAAGGGTGTAATCAATCCATTTAACAAGTAACGACCATCATTTACTCCCGCAGTAACCCCACCCTCCTCTATTATGTACTCTACCCAATCCTCCCAAAATACCATCCCATAATTCTAGTCTCTTGATTATATATGATCCTAACCCCCCCCCCCCCCCCCCCCCACTCTCCCCGCTTTCCTCACCAATTCTCAACTTCAGATAACCCTTCCCAGTCTACAAATACCATTTATTTACCTTTTTCGTCACACCCCCCCCCCCCCCCCCATCGTTGTATCATTTTCGAAGTAAAGAAGATCAACATCCATATTAGCATCAACATTTAATAAAAAAAAAAGAAAAGACATGAGAAGGAGTTGAACTTTATAGCCACAAAACACCAATAGAACATGACTTTACATTGGTTGCTGATGCGATAAACATGAACAGTTCCAATTGCTTGATACACTATGCAGAGGGTACAAATGTATCCCTAAGTACTTTCCACCACACGGAATAGACCCTGCTAAACCGCTCACTAAAGTATCCTGATTTCATAGATATTTGGGGGGAAAAGCCAACTCTTACAAATTCTGTACCACGATTCAAAACCAATTAGAAAATAAGATCACATATCTAAAAGAAACGATATAAGCAGCCATTCTTATAACTTCAACACGTAAAAGCTTATAGAAATATTTGGCCGGGGCATCTTATTCTAAAATTGTGTCATAAGTTTGACTGTGCTCAAGCTTTTTGCAGCTTAGATAAATGGGGGCCGGCCGGGGGGGGGGGGGGGGGGGGGGGTGCGTGACCTTTTGTCTGATAAGATTGCAATAAAGACTAAAGCTAAAGAAACGAAGATTAACTCTGGGTCTAATGCTCAAAAACGCAGACAGAACCTCTCCAGAAGAAAACAATTGCAATGAAAACACAGCCACCTTACTTATTCCCCCCCCCCCCCTCCTACCCTTTTAAAAGGAACAAAACAATTCAAGAGAAATATCGCCATCTAATCTGAAAATAGATAACTATCCAATCAAAAGTGTTCCCGATTCGAAAAACAACTCAAATACAACCCCCGCTACATATCTGGAGTTTTAAATCACAGCAAACCCTCAAACACTTGCCATGTCAATTCTTGTTTCCTAATACGGTGCTCACAGGGCCCAGGGACAATGGCCAAACAAGGGGGATGCCAGTTTGTACTGAGACGAAGATCAATCACCATAACCATACCATCCACCAGTCCCCGCCA
This sequence comes from Berghia stephanieae, assembly GCF_034508935.2. NCBI lineage: Eukaryota > Metazoa > Mollusca > Gastropoda > Nudibranchia > Aeolidiidae > Berghia > Berghia stephanieae. The sequence goes on along the minus strand of NC_088364.1, from coordinate 34,402,626 downwards.
CCCCACTTATACATCTCTCAATCTGTCTTACATTCCATCCGTTCATCTCTCCATTCATCCATCCATCCATCCATCCATCCATCTCTCCGTCCATACATACATACAATACAGCCTATCATTCATCCATCTGTCCATCTATCCATCTATCGACCCATTCGTCTACAAAATGTTTTTAAAAAACAATCAACTGTGATAAAATTATTACAAACATTTATAAATCGCGTTTAAACAGATTCACCAGGAGATATGCGCTTTATGGACTACCAAGCAACATGGAACCTATTTCCATTTTGTACTGTCAAGGTGGCCTGTTCTCTACAATAGACTCTGTCACTGTCAATAGCCAGATAATAATTCACAACCAAGTCGAGTGGGTTGTATTTGTGAAGAGACTTACTCAAGAATACGGCGCCGGAGAAGAGTGTTTCACAATCATTGTCACCGAGCCGAATACTGACCAGGCTCATATTCACGTGACCTTGTAACAAGACGAAACGCTGTACCTCTGTGCAACTGACACCTGCACATTCTAACCCAGGAAATCCACCAACTTTCACTCATGCATCGATTCATCCATCTATTAATCTATCAAGCTATCCACCCATCCATCCACACATCGACCCGTCCAAAAATCCACTCACTTACTGCACATCGATCTGCCTGCCCCACCTTCAACCCATCCACCCATTTATCCATCAATCCATCCTGTTATCCAATTCAATTGCTCGATGTTCTGAGGCCAAGTGTACTGACTGCTGCTGGCACCATTCCAAACTCAAATGTCTGGTCTTTGATTCATGGCACTCCCAATTCCATATATTGCAGTCTTCATCCTCGCAGATTCAGATTCGTACAGACGTAATTATTAATAAGATTTCCGAGTTCCGAGCTCAAAAGTGTTAAATGAAGTCTGCAATACTATATTTATGCTGAAAGATGGATGGGCCGTGCTTTAAACAGGGACAATTTCTCTCTAAACGCACTATTCTTCCCTACAACGACCGAAATATTTTTTCATCTACATCAGTTTGTGTTTATTTATCGGTAGATTACAATGACCTCTTTCTTTCAGACCTATTAGACCTACTGTACCCCAATTTATCACAATTTCTATAGCGTAAAACAGACAATAGCAAATGATTTTTGCTACCCTTTGGCTAGGAAGCTAGTCTATCGCAAAGTACTTTCTGTCAGATCTTATAGACCCAGCCGCTCAATCACTGCCTGTGTGGACTTGGGGCGAGTGTCAGAAAAAAAAAGATCTAGACTTCACTCGGGATCGATCTCGGTCCCATTGCTTGTGAAACGAGTACGCTACCATCTAAGCTATCGTGATTCCCACAACAATCCCTGGCTTGTCTGGATTAAATTTCAAGCTTATTTAAGACATTTTTGATAGGCTCAGAGTATTCTTATCCTATCAATATTAAATGAAGTCTGTTTTTTGGCCTAAATGAAAAAGAGGCGTTTTGCGATTGTATGATTGATATTAGAAGGACAAGTTTCCTGGCCAAAAGTTTTGAAAATTATTTTTTCAGTGTACGGCAGATATGGACAAAGTTCAAATAGTACTTTTCCATTATGCGGTATCAAAATATCTTCCATTTACATCGAATTGGTTTTCATAAGATATAATGGCTGTCAATTAATAGTCAAGACAGGGCCAATTTGAAATTTTAATTTAGGTGATTATGGATAAGAGCAATTGTTAAGATGAGCTTCGTGAGTTTGCCATGGTTCAAGGGTTGAGTAAATGTTGCTGCTCGGAGCTCGAAGAAATAAATGATAATGTGAATTTGAATGTAAGCTTCAAGTTAATTACAAAAAATAGATCAAATGAACGTTTCGGGTTTCCCATTTATCAACAAAACAGGATGAATGAAACACGACAGGCAAATGAGATAATGTGGTAGTGGCGTTGTTAAGATGAATAAACCAAACATTCAATTTCACAGTATTATTTATTTCAAGGGTTGATGACGTCAGTAGCTGGTCAACTCATAAAATGTTGTTATTATCAACTAGAAAGCATATATTATTTCAGTAATATTATGGTTCATACCTTTTAGTTGTTGGCACAAAAGCATCATAAACCTTACATATTATGGGGAAAAGAGGAACATGAAAATAAAACACCACCTTTGCTTTTAGTATATCACCAAATGTAAATAATTTGGAACATTTTTCAATAAAAGGTCTTGAGAGGATTTTCACATCATGTTAACCTAAGCCAGGGACAAGTCCGTATAAGATTATGTTTTTCTTAAATACAAGACCTTTCTTTAATTTGCAGTGGATTTGTTAATCAAATAATCTCTCTTTTATAATATCACAGTATAAAACAACCTGACAAAATGTGGGCTGAGAAAATTAGTTTTCTAATTTTATCTGAAATCGCTTTTGTGAGGCAAACTTCCATATATGTATTTTAGACTCTTTACTTTAATTCATTCAAATGAACCAATAAATTAGATTATCACATTAATCAGACTTTATGTTTTCATGAAATTCTTTTTCTATAAATCACAGTGAAACAAATTGGGATCTAGCATACAAGTGATGTCGTGTGCAACATTTGGATTGCGCGACTTTAACTAATAACAAAGGGGTAAAGCATTTGTTTTGTGTCCAAAGGTTGTGGGTTGACTTTTAGTGAGGATACAAATTTTCTCTTGTGACCTCGGGATTTTAATGGCTTTGTTTCATAGTTTAGTGCTGTGGATATTTTTTTCAAAATAGTCAGTTCAACCTCGTGATATTGATAATTATAAAATAATTATATAATATGATTTTAAGTCTAAATAATATTTAAAAAGCATATCTAAGCACAAAGCACATCTGTTGAATGCATTGATGTCAGTGACACATATTTCTGCAATTGCTTTCACTCGTAATAAATATCTATAATATTTGTTTATGTTTGAATAGGACATTAGCATTCTTTCCAATTCGACGGCTTACAATAAAAAATCGTTAATCTGTCATTGGAATAATTGGAGGTGTTTTGATATCAAGAAAAGCTTACTCAACATTTGTACAACTTTTCAAAACAAGTATTCAAATCTAAGTTGAGCTGTTGTAGATCCTTTGAATCAGGAGAGAATGATTTTATCTGAACAAGATCGCTACTGATACATGCGAAACATCAGTTGCAGCAACCCAAGGATATAGAGAAAAAGTCTGTAAAAGAACCATTCGGCAACGTTAGGATTACCGACTCGCCGTCTCATACATAGTCTGATGGACCACCGTGTGTTAAATATCTAACAGTTATCACACCCATTTGACCGTAAGACCAGAGTGGAAAATTGTTCTCTTCTTAGATAAAATCCGTTACAAAGTGTCTTTGATAAAATAAAAATTCTAAAAAGTTAAATTCCCTTTATCCGTCCCCAAGGCGATTTTTCCCAACAAGTCTATTATAAATGAAGACTGGATTAACGGGTCTATCTATTACAATGGAAGACTGGAGTAGCCCATGCATTAGCCGCAGTGAAGCACAGCAAAGTTGGCTAAGACAAATGACACGCTTAAGACCACCCGGCGTGGCGGATAAATCGAATCGGTGCAATAATGCTGTACCCAATGCCCTCTGACAACGTAGATGTATATAAAAAGACATAACGGAGAAAGATACACTCTGGTACTTACTTATACCCCCTCCAATCAAACCCCAGACTATATTCATGACAACGATAACTATTTTCTATTCCGTACAAAATATGAAAGATACAATGGTATCTGCAATTTTCAAGTATATAAAAATATTTTGGTCAGATTTTCGACATATGAAAGGTACAATGGTATCTGCAATTTTCAAGTATATAAAAATATTTTGGTCAGATTTTCGACATGTGGTCACTGGAGTGAAACTGAACAGGAAATGTAAGTGACCTCCACTTTGATTAAATGCATGATTAAAAAATTATAAACAAAGAATAAAAGTAAACATAGTTTCGCTTTTTGAACTGATGGGTGTCAGAAAAAATCGTAACATCGCCTTGCAGACGTCATACCTACTTTTTAAAAAAACAATACACGATCAGTTATTTTATTTTTCTATCATTTCCATGAAATAGACGCATTAAATTTCATTTATAAAATATTTAAGCGATGGCGACCATCGTCAGTAAATAAATCCATGAGACTGATTTCAGAGAAGATATTATATATAGTCCTGCGTTTTAACCTACTTTAATGGGTAATAAAAGTTAGGGATAATTATTATGAATTATTTTTATCAAAGCAGTTTCTACCTTTTTATAGATAGTTCGAAGATGACGTAACTCAGGTCTTTGTTATTGTTTTTTGACATACGCGTTCATGAGTAATGCTCACTGAACTGTATTAACCCGACTATAAACGTTCATGGATACACAGTTTTGTGTGTTGGTCCGTTATACTTCCGGATGGCAATGTTATGAGCTTCTTAGCCAAGCGCATACTATCTATATCATCTAAAGCTGACAGAAAATGTTCAATCAGCTCATCAGTTGACACGTTCTAAACTTTTTATAATCTTAGATACAAACGTCAAATAACGAAGACCCAATTTTGTTTAAACATCTACATAGCTGTTCATATCCTGTTATTTTTGTGATTTAGGAAATCATATTCTTGTTCAATGTCTCAACGTGTGTAAATCCTAAAGTCTGCTGAGAGCGTTATAAATAGATAAAACATTGGGAAAATATAACTTTCTGTATTAACATACGTATATTTTATACCATGCGGTCAGATTTCCAAAATGAACCAGCAGTTTATTTTGTAACCCAGGGTCGCAAATCACTGTCCATTCATTTCACACAGCAAAATTCTGGTCTGGTAGGCACTGGGAGAATTGAAGACAGATTCGATTGTCTCACCCACAAACCAGTCCATTGAAGCTCTGGAGCATTTGCCGCGGAGCTTACCCAAACTTTGGTGTAGCAGTAGTAGTAGTAGTAGTAGTAGTAGTAGTAGTAGTAGTAGTAGTAGTAGTAGAAGTAGTAGTATCAGTATTAGTTGTAGTAGTAGCTGTAGTAGTAATATTAATACTACTACTACTACTACTACTACTACTCGTAGTAGTAGTAGTAGTAGTAGTAGTAGTAGTAGTAGTAGTAGTAGTAGTAGTAGTAGTAGTAGCGGAAGTGGAATAAGAAGAAGAAGAAGAAGAAGAAGAAGAAGAAGAAGAAGAAAATGACAAAGGAGGAGGATGAAGAGGAGGAAGAGGAAGAGGAGGATTGACGACAGCGACAATATGGATATGTAAATAAAGACGTTACTTTTATGTTAACTATTGCTAGAGGCGCAATGTTGTGTATATTATTTTATACTCATGTTCTTCTCTTCCGTCCGTCCTTTGAAACCCAGTGTCTGTAATCTAGGGCAACGTGTAATGGTTCATCTTGTAGTTACAACAGTCTTCAGAAAGGAAACTCGAAACTCAATCGACCCTAGAGCGCCGGAAGTAAGTGACAATATGAGCAGAAGTCCTCTTGTCATTTTAAATTGGCGTAGACTAGGTCATGGTCGTGAAAATTTTGTGTTTACGTCGTTGGCCAATCGGTATTGTTGTGTCTGTTCCATTGAGATCTGATGGAGTAAATTGATAATCTTAATACGTTTATTGATTCAATATAGGCCTGAAATAGGGTAAATCGATATACTGTTCAATATAGGTATGATGGACAATATAAGTAGACTTTTACCAATGCATTACATATTATTGTTTTCTGTCATCTATCTCCTCCAGGGTTTGAGATGATGGTTGTGTCTTTTATTGGATTTTGGGTTAAATACTCTATTATAGACTAGAGTCCTATTATATTGGTTGCAAGCAATTTTTACTGTTCATTTGTTTAATTGTGTCCGTTGGCTTTGCTAATTTATTTCAAAATATTTTTTGGGTGAAAAATGTTCTTTAAGCATAAAAAGTAGGAATAAAACGGTACCAACACAGACCCAAGTAAATACAGATTTTGGGTTACTAAGCGCTTGCACTCTGACTTGGGTCTCAATAACTCAAGAACAAGTACAATGGAAATATGTATAATTCTCAAATGTTTATCTATTTTTGCCCTAAATTGGATAATAAAAAAAAAATTACCATTACTTGATCTTAATATCCTATCTACCCCATAAGTCGATTTTTTTTCATCTGAAATTTAAAAAGGCCAGAAATCACTTTAAACACGTTATATATATCATTTTAAAGAGAATATCGCAGCTTATAAGTTCATTGAAGATACTTAATTGTCTTCTCATTAACTCTACGTTTAATATATCTGTTACATATTATTTTAACCACATCGGAAATACATTTTAAACCGGAGAAGTCATATTGTAAATAGCAGAAAAGAGCGTTTGACCAAGACTAAAAACCTTATATTGGACTGGACTTCCATTCCGCCGACAAGGTTTGCCGTTTGTTGTCACGAATATTTAATGTACCACAGCAATCGCTTCTTTTACTAAAAAATCTATTTCTCTCTCCTTACTTGTTCTTGAGTTATTGAGACCCGAGAGAGAGAGAGAGAGAGAGAGAGAGAGAGAGAGAGGGAGAGAGAGAGAGAGAGAGTGAGGGTGCATGCGCTTACTAGCCCAAAATATGTATCTACTTGCTCGGTGTTTGTATCGTTTTATTTTTTTTCATCGGGGCTAATACGATTAAAATGTGTTACAAAAGCAATTCGAGATTTGATACGAAAATCACACACACACACACACACACACACCCACACACACACACACAAACAAAACAATAAAAACTAAAAGAAAAGGAAGACATCCCAATAAACAAGCAACATTAAAAATATCCGAAAAAAAGACCCCAATATGTTCAAAACATAGGCTAAGAATGTCTCCAGCAACCTTTTGATCAAAGGCTCACACATCAATGGCTTGCTCTGTTAAATTAATTTGAAACCGGGTTGTTTCATGAAATCAGGCAAGCAAGGGTGCCTTTTTTCACAAGGCCAACTATCTCGTTGAAAAAAACAAGTAAAGTTGTTTAGTTGGGTAAAAAGCATAGATTTGTCTTTTTTCATACCTTTTGATTTTTGTTAGATAATTTTTAAAATCCAAGTAAGCTTTTATGCTAGCGCAATATCCACTAAACGTACTCAAGGTGCTTTACAAAGGGTCCCTGATCAACAGCAATACGTAACATATAGAACGAGACACGAGGCTTGTTAGGCAGTATTACCATTTGGTTCCGACAGAGACAACGCTGTAACGGCCAGGTACGTATTTTACACCTGAGTACATGAGAGACTCAACTATGCGCCGACGGAACCCAGGATCTCCCGATCTGAAATCGAGTGTCATACCTCAAGAACACATAGCTGCACAATAGTTGATAGAAATAATATTGTGATGAAAAAATGAAAAAAAGTATGTGAGGCTTTAAAAGAATGAGATAATGTAAAGATAGATTGCCATTGCTAATCCCAGGAGATGTGCAAATATATAATAAGTTTGTTATAACGTTATATGGGTTAAATACTCTATTATAGACTAGAGTCCTATTACGTTATAAGTGGTGTGAGAAAAGACATTGTCCAATTTTCCCGTCTTGGAATATCTACAGTTTATTCTGAAAAAGATCTGAACAAGTGTGTGTGAAAGGTGCCAGACAAAGCAAGAAATAAAAATACAAGGAAAAAAACATCCCGAAAAATCAGTCTACCTCAACTGGGGATCGACCCTCAGACCTTCTGGTTCCCGGTCAGACGTGCTTCCATTACACCATTTATTCTGAAAATGCAATTCTGTTCCAATTACTACCATTGTTTTTTTTATCAGAAACCCTCCAATTATCCCTATATTACTAGTCGTTTCTGATTACCAGTTTTATTTCTATTTTATATTTATGTGTTGGGTTCATCGATAAATAGACAGGGATATAGAAAATGAGAGACAGAAAGAGAATATAGAGAAAAAGGGAGATAATATATAATATATATATATATATATATATATATATATATATATATATATATAAGAGAGAGAGAGAGAGAGAGAGAGAGAGAGATAGAGTCAGAAAGATGGATAGTAGATAGATAGATAGATAGATAGATAGATAGATAAATAGATAGATAGATAGATAGATAGATAGATAGATAGATAGATAGATAGATAGATAGATAGATATAGTAGCTTTTGTGTTAAGTTTTACATTATTGTTAATGTAATAATATTTTCCCGCAGGCGATATTGACGAAAGACATGCATAAATATAAAGCTTGAAACTTGAAAGTGACTGAAGCTGTTATTTTTCATTCCTTAAAAAATCCGACCAACAAAAAATGATAAAAACAGGAAAATCTTTAAAAACAGCAACATTTAAAAATGCTTCATGAGACACAATCTAATTTAGGCGGAACTTGAAATCTTATAATTGTAAAAATACATCTTTAAAAGCTTCCACCAAACAAACTCGATTGAGTGGGCGATGCATAAGAAAATGTAGACAAAATTACATGAGTAAAAGGCATGGTGAACACCGGGTAAGTTTATTTCCGCTGGGTCAACAACTGTGTCAGGACGTGAGCAGTCACCAAATCGCAGGCAGAACCCTTTTCTTCACGCATCCCCGGATGAAAGGAAGGAGTTCTTTTGTCATGCGCACGCAATGTCATCTTTGGCTTGGAGTAAAGCAAACTTTTTGGGTGCTCTGATCTAAGGAAATGGGACTGGACTAGTGATTTAAAAGTCTTGGAGGTTCTTGGTACGTGACCAAGAAGGGGCCGTGAGTTATTACGTAGAAGATACTGTTACTACTTTTCCTAAATGACATTCCACTTCCATTTTTTTTTCTTTTGCGGATGCGAGGAATATATACGATTACTTACAGTAAAGTAAATGATATTATTGTCTCTTCTATCTTGGGGAAAAGTTCGCGAATATCGTCATCGCATGAAATCAATGGAACTGTATTTGCTTAGACTTCACCTTATTCAAGGAATATCAATTTTTATCCATTTTGATATCATAGAATAATCACATTTTACCTCAGTATCGGAAAACAATTGTTATATAATAAATTGCGTTTGTATAATGCTTAAGTTGTCACCCCAAAGCGCTTCACAAACACAGTTGGCCTATCGTACATTTAACTTCAAAATCACACAGTCTAATATGTGACCCGCCGCGGTAATTTGGTGTAATGTCGAAAACACTGTTAAAAGTCAACAATATAAAAATTATGATTTAATTTTTTTAAAAAGCTTTTTGAAGGAGAAAAAACAAAACAAAACTCACTCTCCTCAATGACGGCAATTATTTTTATTCAATTTTTTAAAATGTTCAGCTAAAAAATCAGCTTTAAGCTTTAGGTTCAACTAGAATTTTGATACCGTTTTGAATAGATTGGTCACATGTTCCTCTCAAATAAAAGCCAATCAAAACAGCATCGAACTAATTACATCCACATACTAAAGCATCAGTGATACGAACATGATATTTACATATCTAAAAATATATTGAAAATATTGGTTTTTAATTTAAACCTTTGAAAAAAAAAGAGTCTCATCGCTACTATTTGCTAACTGGCAGCGGAAAGGAGTTCCAAACTAGGGGCTCAGCTTCATAGAAAGACCTATCGTCGAATTGATTTGATTTTTTAGACTTATAATCGTTGTTCGTTTCCTAAGAACTTAAGCAGGTATCGAAAGTGGGGTGTGTGGGATGATCGTTTCTTGAACATGAACGGCCGTCTGGACCACGTGAATATAATGCTTTGAAACATGGACCGGTATGTTTTTTGCTTTTTTTTTTTTTTGTTTATTCTATCTCCAACAAGATACCATTGTAACATTTTAATAATCAGTATGGATTCAACGCTTGTTCTGTCAAAACGGTCACTACTAATTACCAGTCTGCCTGCTGTGCTCCGTATTCTTTAAAAAAAAAGACCGAGACAATATATATATATATATATATATATATATATATATATATATATATATATATATAAATCAACAACAACAAAAATACAATGAAATCGACGCAATATCTGAGTCTTAATAATTAGATTATTCCATTTCTAGTATGTAACTGTTTTTGGTAACCGGCAGAACAAAAGATTCAGATTTACGATGACGTGGAGAGTTTGAGGCATTGTTGTGGCCCATAAAGGTCCAGGTTCAAGAACCGCTCAGGGACTTCCTCCCCCTCCCCACTTGGCAAGATTATTAATCCCATCTTTTCTCATTTTGGACAACATGAGCTATGGACATTAGACGTTTGTTTGATAATGATCTAAATCCCATGGTTGGATTGCCAAGGCTACAACCACTAACGTCGTTTTTAGAACCAATATTGTATGTTCGATAGGTTTTTATTGGTGAGAAAAGGTATATAAAGACAGCCGTATTCAAAATTAATTATTTGGTGATCATTGATTTGTAGGTGATATTTTATCACATAGAATTGAAGTTGGATTAAAAGTAGCGTGTCAAATTTGAAAGTAAAAGAGAGGTTGTGTTTTGGTGAAATATCAAAATCTAATACGTATAATGCCTCAGGCGATGACAGAATTTCTAGCTAGATTTATGATGATCCAGCTTGTAATTATCGGGTACAATCGGATCAATTTTCATACAACTGAAGTTAACAGTAAACATAGACTCTGTTTCGATCGCATGTTTAACAATTTCAATTTGTTTGCAAATATGATATCTTTCTATTATTCTCATACAATTTAAACACCCTGCGGCTAACTGATTTAATTATTGGTATAAAAACATTTTCACAAAATATTCATGGCACGGAGGGGAGTGTTTATAAAGGTGAAGATTATAAATGATAAATAACGTAAATATATTGAACAAAACGAATTTTAAAGTTTCAACTGTTCCTGCATTTCTTTTCTTGAATGCACCTCTTGATATTGTAAATTCACTTAAACAAAAAAGAATTATTCCATTTATTCACCCCCAAAGGGAAACTTCTCTTTATGGGTCCATTCCAAAGGAGCACTGGAATAACCCGGACGTCAGCTGCAGTAAAGCGCCACAAAGTTAGCTAGGACAGCAGCTTCTAATGGTGCTCACACTACTGTGTTATGGCGATCGACCTAATCGGCAAATTCTTTACAGCACTCGTGCAAGGTCGCAAACCCACCCGGAAGCTTCGTCACAACACACCGTTCAACGAGATGCTAGCGGTTTCGGGTAGATGTTGGACAGGTGGAAAGTGCCCACTGATGAAGCGATTCGCTACCACCCAGTGTCTCCTCTTGCTGGTGGAGAAGCCTGGCAACTTCTCACCTAGTTTCGAGGTGTATATCCCCGCACCCTCGAGGGATTGAATCCGTCCAGATCGACTTCCATCTCGTCGTAGTCAGGGAATCTGCGTACAAGGGACACCGTCCAATATGCACTTGAGAGGGGTATCCTCATTCCCTCTCTCTTTGATCTTATTAAGCCAGCTCTTTGTAATCGTCTCCTCCGGTCAAGGCCACATGGCACGGTGGGTAGTCAGACTCGATTTCTTTCGGGCAGGAAGCAAAGACCATACGGCTAAGCTAAGCTGCCCTTGAAATATGAGCTTTCTCAGCCCATCTGCCAAATAAGACCGCCAAACCGAGAGAGTCCTCCTCATCGTATCATCTGTTACGATTCCTAAATAAAATGACAACGAAAAAATCTAATCTTTAAAAAAAATAATAGGGGAAATTTTTCTTCGGGGTCTATTCCGATTTAAATGGAATAACCCAGTCGTCGCAAACTGAGCTGGGACGAGGTGACCTGCTTAAGGCCGCACAGCGCAGCGAGAACTCGAATCAGTACCCTTCGGGTACGGAAACGAGACCGTACCGCAGAGCCACGTCGTCCCATATAGGAGAATGAATAGTGCAATATCCACTTGATATGCTCAAAGCGCTTTACAATTCGGTGTTCCAAGCCAACAGCAGCACTTAATATGTACGAATATAACACTGTTAGAGTAAGGTACTCATTCCCAGTTGTTCTCTGAGTGTCTCGACTTGTAACCATGACAAGTTATTTTGAACATGATCAGTGACCGGATGGATGGCAATTATCGCAAACTCTACGTCATGCCCTTGGCAAAGAACGTATCATTTACGACCCCATTTGACCGATGTGTGAACGGTTATGACGCAGGTATAATATCATTATAAGAATTCAATAACAGAAAGGGGATTTTAGATGGCTTTTTGTATGGAATAGATATTTAGTTCTTTAAGATCTGTTGGAGGCAATGAATGAAAAAGAACCTAAAATACTAGAGCATCATTTAGAGCAATATCCACTCGTGCTCAAAGCGCTTTACAAAGGGTCCCAGACCAACAGCAACACGTAACACGAAGAATTGGAAAGTGTGTTATCCCGAGTCCTGCAAAGGAGCCATATAATGCGCATAATTATGTTAACCTAATGACGACTGAATTTTGAACACGGACATAAAAGGCCGCTTGTATATAATATCAGTGGGAATTAAATTTTTTTTTTTACATTCAAGACCCTAATTGAATGTCTCTAGCAAATTCTCAATAAGACTTGTCATTCAGTGATGCCTTAGGATATGTAACAATCAATGGATAGAGAAGCTAATTATTATCCTAGTATTAAAAAGATGTTAATGTTTCATTGCTCTGTTTTTGTTTAAAATAATAATTCAAATTTACTTTACGCGCTCAATGCGTTTATAACATTTTGGAATAAAAGGCGAACACTATTTCTATAATAGTATATTTAATATAATTTAAGCTTTGTTTAATTTCATTTCCTTTGCACACACAAATGTCGATAAATGCAGTTTGAACAAACTTATTACTCATTTACTCATATTAACTGTTTTGTTGTTTATAATCTTAACATTATGTTGAAAACTGTTCAGTTATTTTTGAACTATTAGTTATACGACAGAAAGTAATGAACAAAAATTGATATAACAGCTTCAAAAAAATATCAAATAAACAAATATATAAAAACAAACACGGAACGTTTCGGCTCAAAACCATTTTTCAGCCAATCACAAAAACGATAAAAACATTGATTTTGAACCCGAAAGTTAAGTATTTCGATCTTATTTCTAAGAGGTTGTATTCTTTTTTTTTTATTCACTACTATTTACAATCCACAGCTTCTAGTGACTTAGTATCACTTTTGTCTTGTTGTTACGATAATGGTAGCCGTGTTGATTACTACGGGACCACAAGTACATCACCGGCGTTAAAAACTTGAATTTACTTGCAACGTCAACCTGGAAAAAGCAATCAATTACACTTAATACTTATAAGGTTAAAAAGTAAAAACAACAACAAAAAAACCCATCTAATCTAAAGATTGCACTTCCATTATGAGCACCAGGATAAAAGTAGTCCAAGTCAATATCGTAAAATGTTATTGTTATTGTGTAAAAGTTCATACACGTGCATTAAAGGTTAGCTATTTGTTGTGACGCAACATGAAATCGCCTGTTATAACATGTTAAATCGACAATAAATAAATGGTTGACAAAAGTTTAGACTATCGTTACTTGTTTATTTCCACCCTGACTTGGCACAAGTATTTTCAGCGTGACTGTGTCTTGTGGCTTGAAATATTTATTCTATATGAGTGGAATCAAATGCAGCATCATATTATACGCATGTGTATCTGCAAATAAATTCCATGTAGTAAATAAATATATTATAAAAAATAAGTATAAAATAAAGCTCCACTTCATGCCTCTTCATATACACATGTACATATCTACACACACTATAATATACCTATCCATCTATCTATCTATCTATCTATCTATCTATCTATCTATCTATCTATCTATCTATCTATCTATCTATCTCTATCTATCTATCTATCTATCTATCTATCTATCTATCTATCTATCTATCTATCTATCTATCTATCTATCTATCTATCTATCTATCTATCTATCTATCTATCTATCTATCTATCTATCTATCTATCTATCTATCTACTATCTATCTATCTATCTATCTATCTATCTATCTATTATCATATCTATCTATCTATCTATCTAATCTATCTATCTATCTATCTATCTATCATCTATCTATCTATCTATCTATCTATCTATCTATCTATCTATCTATCTATCTATCTATCTATCTATCTATCTATCTATCTATCTATCTATCTATCTATCTATCTATCTATCATCTATCTATCTATCTATCTATCTATCTATCTATCTATCTATCTATCTATCTATCTATCTATCTATCTATCTATCTATCTATCTATCTATCTATCTATCTATCTATCTATCTATCTATCTATCTATCTATCTATCTATCTATTCTTATCTATCTGTCTGTCTGTCTGTCTATCTATCTATCTGTCTGTCTGTCTGTCTGTCTGTCTGTCTGTCTGTCTGTCTGTCTGTCTGTCTGTCTGTCTGTCTTCTATCTATCTATCTATCTATCTATCTATCATCTATCTATCTATCTATCTATCTATCTATCTATCTATCTATTATCTATCTATCTATCTATCTATCTATCTATCTATCTATCTATCTATCTATCTATCTATCTATCTATCTATCTATCTATCTATCTATCTATCTATCTATCTATCTATCTATCTATCTATCTATCTATCTATCTATCTATCTATCTATCTATCTATCTATCTATCTATCTATCTATCTATCTATCTATCTATCTATCTATCTATCTATCTATCTATCTATCTATCTATCTATCTATCTATCTATCTATCTATCTATCTATCTATCTATCTATCTATCTATCTATCTATCTATCATCTATCTATCTATCTATCTATCTATCTATCTATCTATCTATCTATCTATCTATCTATCTATCTATCTATCTATCATCTATCTATCTATCTATCTATCTATCTATCTATCTATCTATCTATCTATCTATCTATCTATCTATCTATCTATCTATCTATCTATCTATCTATCTATCTATCTATCTATCTATCTATCTGTCTATCTGTCTATCTGTCTATCTGTCTATCTGTCTATCTGTCTATCTGTCTATCTGTCTATCTGTCTATCTGTCTATCTGTCTATCTGTCTATCTGTCTGTCTGTCTGTCTGTCTGTCTGTCTGTCTGTCTGTCTGTCTGTCTGTCTGTCTGTCTGTCTGTCTGTCTGTCTGTCTATTTACCTATCTATCTGTCTATTAATAATCTATTATACATCTCGACTTTAAAACGTAATAAAAAAACAATTTAACTTAATTTTCCATCAACGAAAATATGGTCCTGTTGCTGTCTTCCATATAGTTCTCTAAGATTGCCTAAGAATGAACCACAATGATTTTGCCTCGACCCTAGCTGGGATCCTTAGTCCGTCTTACTCTTATCTTTTGGGAAATGTTTTTTTTTCTGTAATTTTAATGTTATATTTCATTGTTTATTATTTAACTATTACAAAATCTTTTTTGCTGAATGTAGTGTCAGTGTAAGCGATTTGAGGTTTCGACATAAAGAGCTCCATAAATGTACTCATTATTATTATTATTATAGTACGTCTTATAGTATGGTCTATCATAGACGAGAGTCACACATAGACTGCTCTTGGGATCTAGTTCTATATTTAGTCATTTAAGATAGTCCGTTTTGTTAATAGTTTAATTTCTTGGTACAATATTATGGTGTTTTTGACTAGTAGTATACGATTCTTTCCTTTCTTTGCATTTATTAAACGAGTTATTTTTTATCGTGCCCAATAACACTGCGAGCTTGCGAGTATGTATTATTGCACCATAAAAGTATAACGAGTTTCTGGGTGGGGATCCTGACCTCCCATAGTGGGCAGGGAGGTACATGCTGTGTCTTCTATCCCCCCATACCCGTTTTCCAATTGTTTCCTGTCGTTGTCTTGGAATGAGATTACTTAGTTTTGTCCTGACCCTGGCCAGAGTTCCTTGGCTGGGAGGGAAACAGTCAAATGTATAGTTATAGTTTTGGGAGATTATATTTTTTTCCATGTAAATCATCTCTCTTATGCATCGTATTATGTTTAGTTTACATTTTATATTATATGATTTGTAAACATTTGAGTGTATTCCTCTTAGTTGGGACCTGTGCTTGTGTCTGGATGAGACTTTTAGGTGAACTCAAACTAAGTACTTTGACGGTGTGCTCTTGGAATCTACATCTGTTCCCTATTTGAACCAATTTCCCTGTGTCTCACCTTTTCTTTTGTGCTTTAATTGTAATTTTAGAACTTTTTACTATCCCATTTTCTTCTTTTTTTTTATTGGCGCTGACGTGACCTTAATGTGTTGCAAGCGCAGCAAAACCCTTAAAAACAAACAAAACAAACATATCACGAGTTTAATAGATACAAAGAAATGAAAGAATACGTTTATTCCACCCCTCCTTATAAGATATATTAAATATTTCGTGACCGAGTGTATGGTAGTAGTACTTCTATTCACCATAATTGTATTTTCCCCCATCTACTTGAATGACAATTTGACCCAAAAAAGAAAAACGTTGGATTTGTATTCATGCTCACTGAGTGATTATTTTTAATTACTAATCAGCTGTCTTTATATCTCATTTCACACCAATAAAATGTTCGAAAATATTCTGCAATTTTTGCATATCGAGCAAGATCTAAATTTTTTATTCAACCTGTTCAAAGCATTATTCAACGATTACGCATTTACTAAGAAATGATAGGGTTTTCCAATGGGAGGGGTGGAATAATCTGATTGATTTAACTTTCGAGGGCTGATATGACCAAAAATGTGACCAGCGCCGCGCCCAAAATAATAATATAAGATAAAAAAGAAAAAAACCCACACAAAGTAATGTAAATGAACCAAAACAAAAAATCCATTAAACAAACAACAATAGAAAAACAAACAAAAATCCCATTCCAGAATTACATAATCAAAACAAAAAGAAACAATGTTGTTATTCTGTTGAATTTAATAACGCCTTACAAGCGTCGTGTCTCTTCATATCTTGAATATTGCTGTTGGCTTTTGGCCCCCTTTTTTTTACCATATCTAGTAGATATTGCGCGACATAAAAGCTCACGTATTTTTTTTTTTAGATAAGTGCAAGTGAAGTAATCATTTTCTAAACAAATACAGAGGCGATCTTATCTGTTATCCCTCGCCTCAAAACGGTATTCTGTAGGGATAAACTAGAAGATATGGAAATTGAACGTATAAACATAATCTTTGAGCTTTTATATAGCGCAATATCAACTAAACGTGCTCAAAGCGCTTTACAAGGGGTCCCCTGACCAACAGCAACACGTTTCATTTAGAACGGGACATGACGCCTGTTAGGCGATATTGCATTTTTTCCGACAGAGACAACGCTGTTAACGGCCAGGTAGGTACTCATTTTACACCCGAGTACAGTAAGAGAATGTGAGTAAAGAGTCTTTTCCAAGGACTCAACTATGCGCCGAGTGAGGCTCAAACCCAGTAACTTCCGATCCGAATGCGAGTGGCATACCACTAGACCACATAGCCGCACCATAATCACGAAACTTACGTGTTATTTTCTATTCGTTACCGTGGAGAATAGATACAATTTCTCACATTGCATCAACCCAAAAATGTGTATTTTATAAGATTTTACTTTTAAATCCGTTTTTCCGGGTCCGATTCATCGCGACTAATACCGTTCTGGGACGTAGGGTCACATTTGGCTAGCCCCTCGACGCTATCCTTTCTCTCACTAAAATAGAAACAATACATAAGGCTAAACGTCGCATATTGTGATATCATGTCATCTCCGTATAACACACTCCAAGAATATTACAGTTGTTATTTTCCCCCCATTCGCTGCATCATAATGATTATAATTGCCCTGTCGATTTCCTTTCGTAATCACGTACCCGGCAATAATGAAAGGAATGGGAGATTTTAATTGGACGAACATTGTGGTCTAATCAATGACAGGATACCTGAAATAACAAGACTGGTGCATTTTCTCTCCGTCATTTTTGATTTTCGCGATTCTTTCCCACCTCTTTTTGAAATATGCATCATATTATTATTTATGGTATATTTACTTTCCTCAGCGTATACCATGTCAGGCGTCGAAGTTTCGAATCTTTATCCTTATCTTCTATCATCTAAAATTATATGAATGTTTGTATCAAGAAGATTGCATTTAGTCTAATGTGTCCCGAACCTTGATTCCCCCATTGTTATCGTCGATATCACTCTTGCTCTCTTGTATCACCCCCCCCCCCCACCCCTCCTTCTTTCTTTTATTAATTTCCATGTCAGAGAGAGAGAGAGAAAGAGAGAGAGAGAGAGAGAGAGAGAGAGGGGGGGGAGAGAGAGAGAAAGAGAGAGAGAGAGAGAGAGAGAGAGAGAGAGAGAGAGAGAGAGAGGAGAGAGAGAGAGAGATGGTGCTTCTTTTTAAAAAGAATTTAATTATTACTGAAATCTAACGTTTGACAATCTTATGTCACACAATATTACAATGAACTTGAATCATAATGCGTTAATATTTATGGGGAGAGGTAGAATAAAAAGCTTCATTATACGTTCAATATTATGGAAAATGTAATTATAGAAAAACGTAGTAACAAAAAGTCTGGAAAGCTAAAACAAATTTAAAAGGATGAAACCAGCCCAACAAAGCCAGCAGGACAACTTTGGAAACTGCCGTTCAGGGAAACCTTACATAGAGGAACTTGCGATAATATATCGTAGAATTTCTTAAATTAAATTACAATGCCTTTTGCATCCGTTCCAAACGTTTTTGATCCCCATTTCATCTCTGGTGCGCTCAAGCCTTCCTTGGTGATATGTCTGTGTGTGTGGCTGGTTTCATTGTTTTCAGGGTCATGCGTAAAGTACAACGTAGCTTTTAAGGTTCTTATAAATATACTTTTCTAAACAAGAGCAATAAACACAACTTCACGTTTGTTAACTTTTTAAAATGATGTGAGGCACACATCAAAGGGAATTACTCTAACTTATATCAAAATCTATTAATCATGTTCAGTTACATGATACGGCTTAAGATTTGTGGTATGTATAGTGAAAAGTTGTGAAATTTTCATGGGAGATAAGAAACGCTTACAAACCTCACATACATCTCAAAAGAGATAGTGGACGAAGAGATTTTGTAATGAAAATGGAAAATCATTCATCTCTTTTACAGAGATATAAAGTCTAAGGTTATTAAAATTGTGGCACAGTTGTCGAACAATACAAAAACTCATTCTTTTTTTATCACTGCCAAAAGCTTACGTGTCTTAGATGGTTAATAACGCCAAATGCAGCATTTGATAATGGACTGGCAAGATGTTTACTGTTGCGTGCATTTTCACCGAGACACATAATAGAATAGCTAAATAAACAAATAAGTTAATCAATGTTATTGTTTATTATCACAATTAGCGCTACTGCACTCTGCGAACATCTTAAAAACGCGAAGAAATGTCACGATGACATATGGATCTTGGAGGTCAATAACTCCAGTTCTCATGAGTTCTTGTAAACATCTCCAGTAGTTGTGAATAGCAATACCAAATTATACAATAAATACAGAACAAAGCCATTAAAAACAAGACAAAAACAAAACAAAAAAAACCCCCAAAAAAACAAAAAAACAAAAAACAACTAAACAAATAGCAACAATAATAATGTGGCATTTTATTCATGCACCCGTTCTATAATAAGATGTTCTCATTCAACAACACTGCCATACTTTGGAAAAACCCATATTGAAAAATTTGGGCAGAAAACTTGTCCTTCAAATATCGATCGTTTAAATGATATTTGAAGGATGAGTTTTCTGGCCAAATCTTAAATATTATGGGTTTTTTCCAGAGTACGGCAGAACAGTTGTCACACGATTTTAAAAATAGATAACATAAAAAAACAAAAAACAGACACGAACTTTATTTTATCCACTGCTCACTAGATCTAAGGGACTTTGAAGCCCAAGGCCCGTAAAAGTTGACCGTTTCAGTGAAATGGACAAGAGTTGTACAATTGCATTACACAATAAAGAACATGCCTGTAGATAACATTGGCCCTGTTGGATTAATGAAGTCGAATCAAAAATCTGTGTCATTTGTTCTTTTCTCATTTTCTGAAACACATACTTTGTAGCAAAGGTCTTGAAATATTTCAGTTTTTAAAGCATGGAGTCCTCAGAAAATCCCAAAAGATTCGTTAGACAGCCTTTAATCAAAAAAAATTCTCAGTTGTTTTCTTTGTAGACCACACTGTCTCAGCACAATACAAAAAGACTTACCTGACTTATTTAACCGCCTGATCTTTGGTTAAAACCATTTAGACGCCTAAAATATTCTTTAACTAAAGATATGCTACTCTATCCTTTCCTATTCATGCCTTCACATTTGCATTTGTGCCGCCCTGTTAGTTGAAAATGCTGGCCAGGAATCTAAGCGTTCAGTCTAATTTTTGCCATTTGGCATCAATCCTGAGGATTTGTCTATCTTGCACTCATGATTTATCCAGAGACCAGTTTGTGATGATGTAGCTGCCTCTTCTGTCTGCTTATCCTGTATTTTGGTAACTGATGGAAAGCAGAGCCAGTCAATGACAAATAAAAACTATGATGTAAAGAAAGAAATACTTATTAGTGTGAAAAGTTTGAGGTGCAGATTTTTAAACCACATTAATCACACTTGCAAAATTAAAAAGTGAATTTGAAATCGTAAATAGATTGAACTACAATAGTATCCACCACCTTTGACTTATATAAAACCGATTCATTTATACCAAACATTTTGGGCTCACATCTGCCATGGGCATGTAAAGCATTGTGGTCTTATGGTATATCACTCACCTTGAACATGTAGGTCCCTGGTTCGAGTCCTGTTGTGGGCGGCCCAAAGTTGAGTCCTTGGCAAAGGCTCTTTACAGACGGACTATCAGTGTACTCAAGTGTAAAATGAATACCTGGACGGTAACGACGTTGTCTCTTGTTGAAAATAAGACCTTACAGGTGTCATGTCTTGTCATGCATTACTGTTGGCTTTGGACCCATTGCAAAGCACTAAGAGCACATATTAGTGGAAACTGCTTTTTTGTAAAATCTCAAATCTATAATGTGCATACACAGACACACACACATACACACACACACACACAAACAATAAACACACACACATGTTCAGTCAGAAAACGTTAATTGTCATTTCCGGGAACGTTTACCAATAACTCATACAAATGATCCATTTTTGATATAATATAATAACATTTAATATGAATTCTTGTCCAATACAATTCATAATTGCAATGAAAGAGATGAGATGATAAGTTTATGCACACGGCACAAATCAAACCACGTTTCGTCTCTTAATAGTTATGTTTCTCTATTCCGCCGTTGTTTTTCTCTGGTAAATTAATATGAGGCGACAATATTAGGTAACGAGAGATACCAGAGCAATAAATTCGTTATCACGAAACCCTTACAAAATGGACTCTACTGAAAAAACATTTTCTGGGGGAAAACCTGCAAAGAGCAAAACTATGAATATATTAAGAAATTGTTTCTTCTCAGCCCACGGTAAAGTGATGAGCTATTGATAATTCTTTTTATAGATTATTGAATCACAGGAATTTCCATATCTTTTCATCGTTCCAAATCTTTCCCATTTTATCGAATGCCTTGCGTAGCCAGTCCATTTATAAATGGAAGGTCATGGTATCCCCAAATGTATTATTCTAATACACTCTAATCCATCCCAAAGTCCAATTTTCTCACATCCCTGTCTGCAATAATATTACAAAATGTAAAGTGGTTGCGAGCTCAGGCAACCCAAGCAAAACCTGATAACTTTATTTCTCCCAATTTTTTTGCCCAATTCTTTCTTTCTATTCGCCGCTGGCCACGTCAATAGAACATGTAAATTATTTATTATTCGATAATTCAAATTTCCGGGCCCAGATGAAATGTCAATAAATGATAAATTTGGGCGAGAGCATTGCAAGAAAATATTCTGAGATGCGCACGCATCGCGGGGTGTAAACACGGAAACCCCTTGGACAAATACTGGTTCCGGTCTTGAGGAGGGGAAATAAATATTGAATCTTGCTGCCAGGGATATGATCAAAATTCCTTGACATTTGAGTATTGATTCACCGGTTATCCTGTGCATTCGGGCCCCTTACAAGCCACTCCGTCAATAGTTTATGTTGTCAACAATAAACGATATATTTATCTTTACTGTCCGGTGTTAAAGCATTCTTGAGTATGAATATTTTTAGTCTTAGTATTGTTGCGCTAAGAAAAGGTTATTTTTGTATGATTCCATTCGTCAACGGCTGATTATTTGAAGAAAGACTGTACTAAAATCGTGTTTTTTTTTCTTCTAGATATTCTTGCGACTCATTAATTATAAGCAAATAAATAATACTAGGGAACAACTGAGGTTTATTAATATCACTATAATCCACACACACACACACACACATACATGTAAATAAATATATATATATATATATATATATATATATATATGTGTGTGTGTGTGTGCTGTGTGTGTGTGTGCGTGTGTCAATCGTTACTTTTTCATATTTCTTTAGGCATACTGAGTGAAACAATATTTGCTCGTATGTCTTAATTATTTATGCCTACAACTGTTCACAAGAGATCAAGAAATGAAAAAAATATAATATATCATAATCAAAAAATGTAAATAGCACAATTTGCTATTGCAAAAAGAAAAACAATTGTGAACTAAAGAAAGAAGTATAATAACGTTTTCTCCTCCTCTCAATTTATCCGTTAACGAATTTTCACATTATTCAGTCTTTGGAGGCTTAAATGTTTTATCATTAGAAACCCTTTTGATAGATCTTGCGATCAAAAATAATACGTCTAAAGAAAAAAATACAGCGTTCATTGTACACCACCATAAACGTCTTTGATAAACAAAATAAATAAAAGAATTGAATATACAATAAAATACAATGAATATCTACGTGTATTTTATCCATCACATGATGATATATATATGTGGGTGTGGGTGGGTGTGAACGTGTGTGTGTGTGTGTGTGTGTGCACGTCTGCGCGTGTGTGTGTGTGCACGTGTGCGTGCGTTTGTGTGCACGTGTGCGTGCGTTTGTGTATGATAAACCAGATCGCAAACTGATATTATGCTTTAAAAAATCTATTCAAATTCTAATTTGTGAAATT